>NC_022015.1:14209411-14238036 GCF_000317375.1 Microtus ochrogaster
TAGCAAGTATTTGATCACCTATAAAAGCACCTACTAAAAATCCAGATACAGATAAGACAACTTCCACTCCAAAAGAGGAGAGAAAGAAAACCCCACTAACTAAGAGAGGCAGGATGGTGTGGAGGGGGCAGCAGGGAAGATGAAAGCTGAGATTAGAGGTATCTATGTGATCCTAACACTCAGGAAACTGAGGATAGGAAATCTCTGTGAGGCCAAGACTAGCCTGGGCTAGTCAGCAAGATCCTGTCTGAAACAAAACAAAACAAAAACAAAAAAGCCACACAAAACAAAATAAAAAGATAACGCAATAAGCGACTTTTAGAAAGTCCAAATATTTTAATCACTGGCATACATAAAACTTAAAGCTTTTCTATTTGAAGATGAAAATTATTAAGCTGGAGCCAAGTCGACAGGTCTGGGTCTTAGTTCCCGAGGCAGGAGGATCACAGGTTCAAGGCCTGCCAATACTACATAGCAAGTCCAAGCCCAGCCTGGACACTTAGACTCTCAAGCTAAAAAGCAAAAATTGCCAAGGATGCAGCTCAGTGATGGAGGGCTTACCCTGAGGGCTCCAGGCCCCGAGTTCAAGCCGCATCACAGATTTTGTTTTAAGTAAAGGGAAAAGAAAATCCTCATCAGGCTTAATATAAAGACAACAGCAGCCTAAACCAACTGTCAGGAACACACCGTATAAAGACAACAGCAGCCAACTGTCAGGAACACACCAAAGGCTGAAGTCAGCTCGAGGTCAGTCCAGTCATTAGCATAAAGTGCCTCCTCTCAAGACAGATGAAGAAGTACCTAATGGACCACATTAGCCAAATTTTTAAGAATAAAGACACAAATGGACTAAAACATTTTTAAAGTACTTACAATAAATTCCAAATTAAAAGGATATAATTTCTTACCTTGAACTTGCAAAGATCAACTAGATTGGCAAAACTGGGACTCGCTGTCTGACAAAGGGCAAAGACTCCTTTCAGATCCCCTAGGGAAGAACATACCCCTCTCTTAAGATGTGGGGGCTGGGGTGGGAAAAACTGGAAATTTGTACTAAAATTGATACTTCCGTGTTTTCAATGTACTTAGTCTCAAAGCTAAAATTCCCTCCTAAAGAGATTTTATCCTGAGGGAGAACTGGGCAACAGCCTGCTGCTGCCCTTATATTAAAATTTTCAGGAACAGAAGTTGGGAAGCAATTGAAGAGCTTATCAATACTTGGTTGAAATAGACAGCTCTCCATCTATACAGTCAAATGCTGCACGGCATTTAATATGTAATAATCATATGTAGAGCTGTACATATGATTGTACAGCTCTATGCTTTCTGGTGTGAAGAAAACCATGTCACATTGTTAAATGAAGCTGCAACTTATAAGATGGCCTACGACACACAGGACACTTACTATATACATGGAGGTGTGTGTGTGTGTGCGTGCGTGTGTGTGTGCGTGTGTGTGTGTGTGTGTGTGTGTAAAATGGTATACAACATACACAGTGATTTATCCAGAATAGTAAAAAGCGATGCTCTAATAGTGACCACAACCCCAGGACTGCCTGAGCAACTATGTATCTATCCTCTTATCTGTTTCCTGTTTTTTCCCACACTGTATAATTTCCATCTCTTCAAAGGTTGAATGCACAAAGCAAAAGAAATATAAAAGGTCGATCAAGAATCTCTCCTATCCATGTCCTCCATCCACCCAATTTTACTCTTAGGAAGCTACTGCTAGTAAGTTGGATTTTTTTTTCTGTAGCCATTCAGAATTTTTGCATAAATAAGAACATTTGAATATATTATACCCTTTTCCTCTTTTATACAGAAGATAACATATGTTTTTCACTTTGCTGCTTTGGGGTGCACGTGTGTATGTGATTGGAGACTGAGCCCAGGGTCTTGTGCGTGTGAGTCAAGAATTCTACTGCTGAGTTACATGTACAACCCATGCTGTTCTTGTAATTGAGCAATATATCTTAAGAATGTTTGTAAATTTTCTTGATCTGCTGTGCTGGATTCTAGCCGGATGCCTCTTTCTTTGCTTATTCATTTACTTATAGATCAATTTCTCTTTAATCCACATAAATAAAAGTAGTTCTACATAGGAGACAGCGAGGGCAGCAACAGGGATCAAACATCTTGATACCTGATGTGACCGTTATTTTTGAAATATGCAAATCCCAACCTGACCCTCCAAGAGCCCAGAATACAAGGTAGGTGGACCAGCACCGGGGATTGTAAAGTGGAAATACATTGTGCCTTTCTATAGACACTCACATGGGACAGAAGATGCTGAAGAGGTGGGCACCCCACCACACCTGGTCATCCCTTCCTTGTTTTCTTCACGGCACATCCTACCCTGTCCTTCTTTTCTGTACACACTTCCGGGCACTACAGTCTCTCTTCTGAGTAATTACCACCCATGGGATGGCAATGCCCACCTGTTTTTGGCTTCTGGTCTAGGTAGTTTGGGTAAAAATACTTCATTGAGGGGAGAGACAATATTATGAATGGCATCATAGTTCTCTAAGGACAAGCAAAGCATTACAGTGAAGTCAAGTGACAAACAGGACCCTGGTCAGGTTGCAGGAGCATCTCATGTGAGCACTTTAAAGGTAGGCCCTGCTGGTTCCCTTCTGTCCAGGGCATGTGGTCTTTCTGTCTAGTTCCGGATGTCGTGAAAGAGAGGACAAGCTTGGGGAACTCTGATGAACACTGTTTGAGGAGTTGTGCAGCCCTCGGGACTCTGAGAAAGCTGAGACTCAGCAGTGTGTGTGGAGGAGAGCTGTGGGTATCTACCCTCCAAAATCAACACTCTTCCCAGCCCTGGCTGCTTTGGCCAGGAGGTTGCTTTTTAGAGGTTTGGTCTCTGCTTTGTGGACTCGTGACAGAATCTGATAGGATAAGCAAGAGGGTGCTTCTAGCTCAGCCATCACACTCTCTGCCAGGGAGACGTCACCACAATAGGTTCACGCCAGCCTTGACTTCACACCTCTGTGTTATTCAGGAAGGTACGTGTGGGGCATGGAGTAAAATTTTAATGCAACTGCAGCCTTGAAACTAACACCTAACAAGGATAAAAGTTAGGAAAGCTTGAAAACTCAGAAGACAAAAAGAGCTATCCATTGATAATTACGACTCGCATTCTACTGAGTGTGCATCCATCAGTCCCCGAGTCCTACAGTTAGGGATGTTTCTAATATTTTTCTTTTCTAGTTTTATCTTTGAAAATGTACTATAAAGGTAGACTTTAATAGGGTATTCTGTGCTATGAATTTTGTTTGTTTGTTTATTTGTTTCGGACTGCTAAGTTTAAACCCAACACATCATGCATGTTTGAGAAGTTTCTATCACTGAGACATACTCTGACCCTTGTAGTTTGTATTTTAATATTTTTAATCTGTTGTTTAAGAGTTCACACATGTATGCAATGTGTTTTATCAGATCCATCCCATTCCCTCCCAAAAGCCTGCTTGTCCATCTCAATTTCAATTTCCCTTTTCTGTAACTCAGTTAACTCTCTTAGAGCTGTTCCTGTCTATACATCTACAAATGTTAAATCATGTTTGGGTTTGTTTGACTACCACTCCAGACAGGATACAGGACAGCGGCTCTCCTAGGTCAGTGGTTCTCAAACTGTGGGTCACAACCCTCTTGAGGTTCAAATGATAGGGCTCATATATCAGCTATACTACACATCAGACATTTACATTAGGATTCATAACAGTAGCAAAACTACAGTTAGGAAGTAGCAAAGAGATAATTTTATGGTTGGGGGTCACTACAATATGAGGAACTGTATTAAAGGGTCACGGCATTAGAAGGTTGAGAACCTCTATCTTAAGGCAACCCTACAGAATAGCTCCCAACTTGACTGTTTCTAGGCACCCTCCCTACTGTCCTAAGCCCTGGCAACCACTAGGTTTTTCCTCTAGCTCGTAGGTTTGCCTGTTTAAGAGTGTCATATATAATTGGAAACACGCAGTACATAACCTTCTTCTCACTCAGCATGGCATGATGCCTCCAAGATCCATCCAAGTCACGGTGTCTTTTAAAGGAGTATTTTGCAAAGGTTTCACCCAGGTGGGTTTCAGGGCGATTGGGAGGAAGCCTTGGGTTAGCCCTTTGTGACTGTATTGGCGAGTAAAGATTGGAACTTATTGAAACCAAAGTCCAGATACAAATTATGCAAAACCGATCAGGGGGGAGATCTAAAAATACTGCCGAGCTGGATCTTTTCCTCCCATTTTTCACGGCTGCGTTCGCTTTCCCATGATGCCCCATCCATTTGCAATTTAAATCAGAATCACAGCTTTTTAAACCACTCAGACTCGGTAATGTCAGCCAGTCCCTCCCAAGCTGTTGATGGACCACGACAACTAAACAACTAAACATGATACACCAAAGTCGGAGGAGCGGAGCTGGGTCAGCACTTCCCAAAGTGTGAGAGACACAGCACCAATGCTTAAAAGATGAGGTGGTACACACCGCCGCTTTACCACCACTCAGTCATGTCATTAGCAAGTAATTAGGCTTCCCGATTCTACATCTGAGTCTCCTACTTCACCATGGCTAAAGTCTTAGTTGCTAGAATGCTGGTGATAGTTCTCTAAGTATGTGTGAGCGTGGTAGTGTGTGTGTGTGTGTGTGTGTGTGTGTGTGTGTGTGTGTGTATTAAGGCCTTATATGTGCTAGGCAAGCACACTACCACTGAGCTATATTCCCAGATGTCTGATTGTTTTTTATTTTCCTGCTCAACAGAGAAAGGCTGCCTCAGGCAGAGCATGGTGTTAGGCTAACACTGAGCTCATGGTTTGGTGATGACTTGTGTTTGTTTTCTTGGTTACTTTCTGTTTCTGGCAAAAAGTGGCAAATGTCATTAATGATGGTGATATAAAATTCCAGTGGTGTGTGTGGGGGTGTGTGTGTGTGTTTGTGTGTATGCATTCATGCAAGGGCACATGCCTTTATGTTAATGTGCATGTAAAAATCAGGCGTTGAGGTCATATATTTTCTCAACTGCTCCAAAGACTTGTTTATTATTATTTATGTGTATGGGTGTTGCCTGCATGCATGTCTGTTCACCATGTATATGTCTAATGCCTACAGAGGCCAGAAGAGAGCATTGGAACCAGAGTTATATATGGTTCGGAACTGGCATGTGGATGCTGGGAAACAAACATGGGTCCTCTGGAAGAGCAGCCAGAGCTCTTAACCTCTGGGACATCTCTGCAGCCCCTACCTTGGTTTTTGAGGCACAATTTCCCATTGAATCTGGAGCTCATCAAATTACCTAGGTTAACTCCCCATGATCCTCTTGCCTCTGCTGCTCCAGCTGAGATTGCAGTGCATGCCACTTTCTCTTTCTTTCTGACATGGGTTTGAGGATGGACCTCAGGTCTTCACACTTGCCTAGCCAATAATTTTCTGACTGAGTCATCTCCCCAGTCTTCTTAAATTTCATTTTTAAGTGATATAGGGAGATAAAAATTATGAGAGGTCATTACTAGAGTATAAAATAAATAATATTTGTAGATACATAAAAATTAAATCATGGAGATTTCTGGAAGCCCCGTGAATGCAGAGGTATGTGGACATTGCCTTAAGAGGCACGGTATAGTCTGGGTGACTTTTGGCTTGTTGATCAATGGCTCCTAGTGCTGGGCACACAGTCACAATGGACCATCCTTGGCAGCAATGCCTTGCTTGATTTTAAAGGGGTCCGGGTTAACCTGGCAGCCCATTTGTTATCAAGCTATGGCAGCCTATTCTGGCCATGAGTCTCTTCTTCCTTCAGCCCCATTTACTCCCCCCACCCCAATGTTCCTCTATCTTTCTGTGCATGCTGAGAACTGATCCACAGAGGTTCTTGTAGGCTGATCTTGATGGTCCATCTCTGTACATCCCCCGGGCTTCTTCTTGTCAAGATCTTATTCTCCAGGATGGATTCCATCTATCAAACTTCCAGAATTAAAGAACATTGACATTCACTACAAGCAAGATTCTCTCTAGAATGTGAGCCTCTAAGCACCCGTCCCATCCAGATATTGGTGACAAGACAAGTGTGGAAAGATGCAGAAATGGAGCCATTGTGAAGACATCATGAGCCTGAGGAGTGACCAGGTTTTGCAGCGCATCCAGCTCATGGAAAAGCATCTTGGGACAGTGACAGTATCACAAATTCAGCATCCTACAGGAGTGCTGTGAGCACACTCATGACTGACAAGGAGCAGCAGAGACTGCTGGCTCTCTCCCTGGAGTCCGGGAATAGAACCAAATGGGTTTCTCCAATCATGTGTCATTCTGATTCTGGACATTCTCCTTCTCATTGGCCCAAATGAGAAGAGTGTTCTGAGAGCGAAAGTCTGCTCTTTTCTTGGGATAGCCATAAACTAACCAATAAAATCATACCTGCTTCAACCACAGCTCTGGAAAGAGGGCCAATGGGGGGGTGACAATAAAATCTAATACTGTGTGTTAGACTGACTTGTTTCAGAGAGCTATGGGATAAAAGCAATTGAGACCATCAGTTCATATAAAAGAAACCAAGGCTTATCAGTATCGAGCAACACACACCACAGTATATGAGCAGGAGAGGTCCCGTGGTGCCTGCTTCTGAAGTCTACTCTCCCAGTTTCAAAAAGACAGGTGATCAGGATCTTAGTTTGGGTATTTATTGCTGTGAAGATACACTATGACCATGGCAACTCTTATAAAGAAAACATTTAATTGGTGGCTCGCTTACAGTTTCAGAGGTTCAGTCCATTACCATCATGGCGGAGAGCATGGAGGTGTGCAGGTAGATGTGGTGCTGGAGCTCAGAGTGCTACATCTTGATTGGAAGGCAGCAGGAAGTCAACTGACTGCACACTGAGGGAAGCTTGAGCAAGAGAGACCTCAAAGCCCGCCCCACAGTGACACACATCCTTCAATAAGGCTGTACTGCCTAATAGTGTCATTCCCTTTGGGGTCCATTTTCTTTCAAACCATCACATTCAGTAATACTCTGTCCATATAATTTTTTGCAAGAAGTTTTGAATCAGTAAAACACAATTACAAACGGAGAATTCATCATCTGTTTTTGAGGCAGGGTCTTGCTGTATAGCCCAGACTAGCCCTGAACTTGCTACATAACCTAGACTGCCCCTAACTTATGATCCCCCTTCCTTGGTCTCCCTAGTGCTGGGATTATAGCTTTGCACCACCATATCTATTGTATTTCAAAGGCCTTTTTTAATGAAGGGAGGGAAGGAAGGATGGCAGGGAGAAAAAAGGGAGGGAGGGAAAGAGGGAGAGAAGGAGGGAAGGAGGGAAGAAGAGAAAGAGCAGTGAAGATTTGGTGATACAAAGATGTTGAAATGGTTCTTAGGGCTTTGAAATGAGCCCCTGATTTTTGTTGGCCCACAGTCAATATAGTTCATTCATTTATGACCCACAGAGCCCATGAGAACACTCCATCTTTAAAGCGCTGGACTAGCCACTCTGGGAGGCTCAGTCCCTTCCTCCGGTTCCTAAAGCTATTTTCTGATAGCCCAGGGTGTCCCATCCCTTCTACATGTTTCTCTAGGCATCAGCCCGCTGGTGGACATGGAGGTGCTTAGATATGACCTTATTTCCACAGTTATAATTAGAATGAGTCCCAGGTTCAAGAACCTGTAAATGCCTTTGACAGAGTGCCTGTCTCCTAACGGAAAGTCAACGTCTTTCTTTCTCTCGGCAGAATGTCTAACAGAGAGAGATCTAGGCATTTCACCTAGGATTTCTGCTTAACTGAGAAGTTCATGCTGGAGAAATACGAGAAAGGCAACCAGGGTGGGGCTGGTGCCACTCCAGAGCTCCGTGGCGACTTAACTCATTTTTCACCGAATTAATAATTCAGATCCCACACCGTTCCAGTGAGAAGTGGTTATAACTGCAGAGAGTTTAACCAACCACTTCTGAAGATGGGGATTGATCCTGGGAAACGCTGCCTCCACTTTAAGCCATCTCGCCCGAGCAGAATGAAAGCTGTTAGAGGACTGCATATCTTCATTAAAGCCATCAAAGCAGAAACACACTGCAAAGAGGCTGCCAAGGCAGAGAACATTCCCTACACCTCAGCAGCTTCGGGGAAGCTCGGGAGAGTTTGGAACCCGATTATCTCTGAGCCATGCTAGTGTTCAGTTCCTTCAGAAGGAAACCACAGGCGTCAGTCTCCCATCTGATCACGTCATCAAAACAGCTGGACACACCTATGGGTGGGGCTGGAGCCCAGTGGAGAAGCTGGGTGACACGTCCAAAGGACATCAAGAGGTCATCCAAACACTTCATTGTTTAAAGCGGGCCCCAAAGACCCCTAGGAAAGGGTGCTCTGCCATTGACCAAAAAATTCTTATTTTGGAATGAAGAATGCAGGTTACAGTTGAACAACGTTCTGTGGTTGGTTAGTTTACCCACCCATGCTTGTAGATGGATGTTTGAATAGTCAGCCCAAGGGCTGGATTTAGAAGGGTTAGGTTAAAACCTCAATGGTCTTTAAAAGCTTAACGGAAGAAACCACAGATGCTCCTGTAGCTCAGCTGTGTCCAACAAGAGCATGGCCTTTGTCACCCTCATTGGCACAGTCATTGTCTTGCTTGACTTCTCCCACACACCCTGCCCTCATCACCCAACCCTGAAACCATGTTCTCAGATCATGTTGGGCATCTGCCCCTGGGCTTCTCTGTTCACCACTACCATTGCTGCAACCTTGTCCTGTCCTGCTCCAGCCTTGCTCTCCCTATCAGAGCAGCTCCGGAAAGCTTGTTAAGACAAGTCAGGAGGAGGGCTGTAACTCAGTGGGTAGGGTGCTCGCCCAGCATACACAGCCCTGCTTCTGCCCTCAGTGTGGCATAAAAACCAGACATGGCATGCCCCCGTAATCCCAGCCCTCAAAAGATGGAGGTGGGGGGATCTAAAATTCAAGATCATTCTTGGCTACATAGCAAGCTTAAAGCTAAACTGAGATACACAAGAACGTGTCTAAAAGCAAAATCAAACAGACAAACAAAAATCAGATTACAGGATCCCAGAACTCCAACCACTCAGCTCCCTCTTGTCGACTCAGAGCAGAAGCCAAGGCTCTTGCAGGAGTCTCTAAGGCCCTGCTTAATCTGTCCCCTACTGTTTCCTGCATTTATTATGTTTCTTCCCCTTGCTGGACGCACTCTGACCACCCCGTCCTGAGGTTCTGCGGATTATCACCATTACTCCACTGTCCGAGATGCCATCAGAATCTTTACATTTGCTTTTTTCTTGGCTAGACAGTTCTTTCCATAGATTATAGCATTCTTTGCCCCTGTACCACCTTTGGGTCATAGTTCAAATATCACCATCTCAGAGAGACCCGTTCTACTCATTAACCATTGGCAACTGCCAATCCCTTGCCCCCACCAAAACTTTTCTGCCCTTCTCCCCCCCCCCCAGCATCATCTGGCACAGACATATCTCAACTGTTGACTGCAGAGGACGTGGGCTCTTGTCTCGATGTTTCACTACTCTCTCTCTCCAGTGACTTCTGGAGAAGCCATTACATAGTAGGGGCTCAATGGTCACCTGATGACCTGATGACCAAGCCCCAAACATACAGAATCTGTATTTTCTCACTCTGTCAGAGACCATAAAGTAATCCAAATAAAGGGATGTAAGTTACTGGTGGCCTCAGAACACACTCATGGTCTCAGCCAGGCTTCACATCTGTGCAATTCACTCAACTAATATTTCTTGAGGGCCTACTGTGTGTCGGGCTCTACTCTGAGCTCTGGGATGTCAGCATAAATGAAACAGGCAAGGTTTCTGCACCTAATGAGCTTTCAAAGTCGAGAGAGAGTGATCAAGATACACTTGACTTGGAGCAAGAAGCACGCAGCGAACAAAAGAAAGCAGAGAAGAAAGTTACAGAAGGGTGAGGAAGGGGAGCTGGCCTCTAGCGGGTGGCTAAGGAGGCCTTTGCTTTGTTTCCTTTGGTTTTGAGGATGTGACATACATATCATCTGAAACCTATGTTACCGAAAGAACCGAATTGAGAGACGACTGGGAAAGGAAGCATCCCAGTAAAGGCAAAAGCTACTGCAAACTCACTCAAGCTTTGGCCTCAACTGGAAGGCTTCTCACTGGCCTGCCCAGCATGGGGGCCTCTACCCTGTGACCGCACAAGTGCTGGGAGTTTCTGCTGCTTAGGTCTTCCTGACTTGTATTTCCCATTCAGCTCCTGACAATAAGACCCCGCTTTCTGAGGCCACAGTATGTGTTTGGCACATAGCAAGCCATCACCAGGTGGATGGCACTGATGTTGTGATTTCACTAGAAGTGAAATTGTGGGGTGGGTATGTTTATACACAACATGCCCACAAGGACCCCTCTCCATCCGCTGGCAGGACATCACCTCTGGCTGTCTGCTCCTTGGGGGTTCAGATCATACACCATCTCTTCCAGAAAGCCTTCCTCTGACTATCCCATCTCCTTTCTGTTCTACTCTTGGTCTCCTGGCACCTCTGTTGCAATTGCTCTCTGACTTGTGTATGAAACCGTCATGGGCATCTCAAAACCCCACCAACATGTAAGAAGCCCAGAGGCAGGACCTGAGTTCTGTTCATCCTTGTGTTATTAATACTGAAGTAGATAAAGCCTAAATGATGGTATCAATGGTCAATAATCACAGTTAATATTTGTTGGATTTTTTTTGTACAAGAAATTCTTGGAGCAGAGCTAGAGAGATGACTCAGTGGTTAAGAGCCTGCTCTTCCAAAGGTCCTGAGTTCAATTCCCAGCAACCACATGGTGGCTCAAACCATCTGTAATGAGATCTGGTGCTCTCTTCAGGCCTGCAGGCACTCATGCAGACAGAATACTGTGAATACTGTATACATAATAAATAAATAAATCTTAAAAAAAAAAGAAAAGAAATGCTTGGAGCACTTTTATTGCCCATTGAATCCCCACTGCTTCCCAATCAGACACTCAGTATGATTTAGCCCCAGTGTGCACTTTGCCAAAACACAGAACACTGTGCCAAAAAGAAACAATGGGCTGGTGGACACACAGCCAGCAAGTGGTAGAGCTGAGATACCAACACAGTCCTCCCGACTTCAGGGTCTGAGCTTTTGATTGGCTTTTACCCATGCTCCACGTCTCTGCTTTGGCTTTTGTCAGTTTCTCATACAGTATAATTGAAACTTTTATCAAATAAGAAACCCCCAGAATAAGAGAATTTCTGTTAATTGTTCATTCCAATGAATAGCATGATGGTGTTGCAGGATATTTGTTTATGCTGGGAGAAGATGTGTCCCTGTGATTGGTTTAATAAAGAGCTGGATGGCCAATAGCTAGGTAAGAGAGAATAAACAGACAGGGCTTCCAGGCAGGGAAAAGAACTAGGAATACATCTAGGCACAAGAGAGATCCTTCAGACACTGAAGAAGTTAGACATAGAAGTTAAACAGAGGAAAGATAACCAAGTCACGTGGCAGAATGCAGATTAGTAAAAACAGGTAAATTTAAGTTATAAGAGCTAGCTGGGAAAAAGCTTAAGCTAAGGTCAAGCTTTCATAATTAATAATACGTTTCCTTGTCTTTATTCATGAGCTGATGACCCAAAAAAAAGTCCAACTACACAATGTCATTTCCACCCCTGTATATTCTACATGGGAAGTGAACCATCCTTGTATGTACTGTATCCACACTGTATATGCTACTCACCCGTTACTCAGTAACTGCCTTAGTTATCAGACTGGCTATCATAAAGTTGTTATTTCAGTATTGTATGCCTCCCACAGGTTCAGACATTGAATGCTTGCTTTTCAGGTGATGGTACTAATTTCAAAGGATCAGGAAGCTGTGGGAAGTAAAACTGAGCTGCCAGAAGTAGATCACTGGGGGCAATTCCTTAGGGAAAATGTTGGCCGGGACACTTCCTTCTCCTTCTCCTTCTTTCTCCCTCCCTCTCTCCCTCTGTCTCTGTCTCTCTCCCTCTCTTCTTCCTTTTGCTATGAGGTAAGGAGTCCCTTTGTCTGACCTATGCTCTCATCACTATGATGTTCTTCCCAAGTACATGGGACAAATGACCTCTAAAACTTTGAGCCAAAATACATTGTTCCTCCCTTGAACTTGTTTCTCAGTGTTTTTTCTTGGTACCTGTGTTAAAGAACCCCTATTTACTTAATTATAGCCCCAGGTTGCACCAGTAGCAGTGCTGGAGATTTGGAGATGCCAACGAGAAGCTGTGACATGCCTCCTTAAGAGAAAAACCAAGGGTAAAATAAGATGCTGAAAGAGAGAGAGAGAGAGATATTGAGAGAGAGAGAGAGAGAGAGAGAGAGAGAGAGAGAGAGAGAGAGAGAGAGAGAGAGAGAGAGAGAGAGAGAGAGAGAGAGAGAGAGAGAGAGAAGAAAGAGAGAGAGAGAGAACCTAACTTGCAATAGTGCATTGCTACAAATGTTCTGTTTTCATAATTATTGCTACTCATTTCTCACCATACCTAATTTATGGATCACATTTTATTATACACGTGGGGGACAAATCACAGTGTATATAGCATCTATGTTTACACTACCCATAGTTTTAGGCTTCTCCTTGGTGTGTTGGAAAAGCCTTCCAATAGGGTGACCCACAGTAGTTTCTGTGTCCTTCTCATTTTCAGTTTATCCCATGCTCTCTCTGAATCTGGGTCCCCACACTCCACAGTGATCTAGCTTCTCATTCTTTTTTCGAGGCTCCCAGGTCAACCAGGGGGCATAGCTTCCATGTTGATTCATTTGTCTCCAGCTTCACATTAGATGTGGGGCTCTTTGCCCAGCAGTGGGCACTAAGGGCAAGGAAACACTTAGCAGCAAGCCATCTCCCCAGCAATACTGACGACTGTTGCCCCATTAAAGGCAGGGTGTGGGAACCTTGCCATTGACACCCCGCAAATGTCTCTGCTAACAATATGGGCAAAGTCCCAGGGACTGTTTACTCCAGGGAGTGTTTTCTCACACACCTTCTTCCGCTCTTGGCCCAGGGACAGTAAACAGACAGGGGAAACAGAACTGACTCCCTGCTCTCCTGAATACAAGCTTCATGCATTAGTTGCTCTCTCTTTGCTGTGACTAAAATGATCTCATCACAGCGTGGGGAGGAAGGGCTTCATTGTGGCTCATAGTTCCAGAGGGTTCAGTGTATGTCGTGGCAGGGGAGTCATGATGGGGTGCACGGTAGCAAGAGACCTGGATCAGCAGCTAGTCATATCGCAGTGGACCTAGAAACAGGTATGGACCCAAACTAGAACTAGGTAACCACCAACAACTACCTATCACCCACTTCCACTAGCCAAGCTCACTTCCTGGAGATTCCATGGTGCTCCAAAGAGCAGCAGCAGCTAGGACTGGGTCTTCAAAGCACAATTCTGGGGACCATTTCAAACTCAAGCTCTAACGCCTCGTGTCATTCGCAACAGAGTGGAAGAGACAGAAGCCTGCGCAGACTTTTGCGAGGTGCACAGACATAAATGTGCATGTCTGTGTGGAGATCAGAGATCACCTCCTGCTGCTGTTCTTCAGGAGCTGTCTACCAGGTAGTGTGTATTTTCTGAGTTAGAGCCTCTCACTGGGACCTGGGGCTCACAGGGTAAGCTAAGCTACCTGGTCAGTGAGCCCTAGTAGTCCTCCTGCCTCTGCCTCCCCAGTACTGGGATTGTAAAAGTATCCCCGTACCTGTTTTTATTGTTTGTTTGTTTGGTTTCCCCCTAATAGTGGGAAAGCAAGGAAGCCTGGTGGCTTGATATATGTGTCTCTTTAAATGCCCACCATACATTTTCTTGAGGGTAACTTGGCTCTTCCTCGATGTGCTTGTGAACACTGCATGTTGGAACACTTCTCTTAATGCTTGTGTTTGATCTGAGTTTTTATTTTGTTTTTCCCTCCCTGTCATTAACACATCATGGGAACCTAAAAAGCCCAAAGCCACCGATGCATTCATTCAGTTAGGTTTTCTACATACTCCAGGCATGTTGCTCATGATGTTGGTCATGTCCTGTGTGACTCAAAGAACCTGCAAAACACTACTGCACGGTAGAAAGGAAATCTGCCATCATTTCAACCGTGGCTCACATCAAGGAGGAATTTCTCAGTTTGGTACCAATATTTCCTTAACCTATTAGTGTCTCCTGATATTCCCACCAAAGACAGAGAATTCTGTAGGCTTGGAGCACTCCAGCATGCTCTCAATAACACTGCTTTCCCCCCACCCCAAGCTGTCTGCTTTGAGATCACCTTCAGAAAGTGATGAGGGCTCTCCATTAGGGTGGTTTATTTAAACAAGCTTGCTTTGTAAATATATTTATTTGAAATGCATTTGCATAAACTGTGTTAGGTTTGCAAACAGATGACGTCATCAGAGGGATGCACAAAATGGCCGCTTGACATTTCTTCTCAAAAGAGGAACGTTGTTCCTAAAAGATAAAGCATTTAGGACTTCCCTCTGTCACTCTGAGCTGCATTACATACATGCATTGAAGTATGTTATTCATTCCAAAACAGGAACTAAAAGAAATGATGAAGCCTCATTCTTTATGAAAGATTATAATTTTCTTTTGCTCTAGAGAATTTATTTATGTATACAATAAATATGATTATATTCATTCCTTACTCTCTCCACTAACTCCCTCAATAAACTCCTTAACATGTGATATTATATAATTTTCAAAATTAAGTTTATTTTTTTAGATGATGCGTAAAATAGTTCAAAATGTGTATATAGATGGCGGCAAAACTTTAATCTAGAAAATGTTGCTTCAGGGCCATAGGTTTAAGATTTGGTGCTTCTGGGAGTAGTAGAACCTTTAAGAGAAGGGGCCCTACAGGGCTGAGAGACCTCTGAGCTTGAACTGACCTGAAACCCTCATACTGAGGACTGGATTTCATGGTACCAGAAGGCATCAAGCAAAGTTCCAAAGGAGAGAAGCAACCAATCATCCTCCCAAGCCATGATGGCAATAAGAACCTGCCTCATCAAAAGCCAGCATACCAAGGATGCAGTATGGATCTCATACCTTGGTGGTAGCCAACAGCCCTCTTGTTAGACTTAAGACCCACTCAACAAGAGGGAGGTCATGCCTGTTACTGGAAACCTAGCCAACTACCAAGGGCTACTGAAGTCCTGGGTCTCAGAAAAAAATCTACAACTCCCACAGCACAGTTCCTAACTACATTATAAAGAGTGATCCTTACACCACAGAGAAATGCAGTTTTTATTTCTCATCAAGAAAACCTCTCTTTGCAACAACCCTCCAGAGATCCTTACAGAAACCTCTCAACCATCAAAATGCAGAGTTATGGATCCCAGTCACAATGGACACATCTACAAAACGCTCTTTCACCTAAGGCTCAGGAAACATTACAGAAGATGGGGGGGGCAGAAAGATTTCAAGAACATGGAGTTTACTGTGAGAGTGTGTCTCCTAGTGACATCAGGAAGCTACACGCATGAAATCTCACCAACATTGCTGCCTAAACATGACATGAACAAGGACAATAATAGACTTGCTAACGCGGATGGGGTAAAGCCCAGCAAGGCTCAACCCTACACAAAGAACTACAGGCAACCAAAGAATTCTGAAAACAGGAGAAATAGTCTTCCCAAGGGAAGAGCACACGAATTGGTTATCCAATACCAAATGATGAGTCATGAAAACATATGTACAGCTGGCATTATACAGAATGAGTCGTTCCTATTTATGTATTTAGGAATATATGTGTATGTACATATATGTATGCAGCAACAAATAATGAAAAGGGAGCTATGAATTCAAAAGAGAGCAAGGGGTGTAAATGAGAGTGTTTGGATGGAGAACAGAGAAGGGGGAAATGATGTAGTATGATCTCAAAAACTGAAAGAGATAACTGTTTTAAAAAGAAGTTGGGTCTTGTGGAAGGTGTTCGGTCCCTGGCATGTGTCCTCGGAGAGAATAATAGGAATCTAAACCATTTCTCTCTTTCTCCTGTGTTCCCGACCATGAGATTCGGGCTTCCTCCACCCACTCAGCATTGTAGACTGTCTTTGCACACATCCTAAGAATGGAGCAGTCGATGGTGAGCTCGAGCCTCTAAAACTATGAGCCACTTTCCTTCTTAAAGTTGCCCATCTCTGGTATTCTGTTATAATAACGGGAGCCTAACATAGGGAACTAATTACCACCTGAAATTTTCAACACGCATATACATTGTGTCACGTGGATGTCAGGTTAAATCTGCATATCTCCTCATTTATCAGTTCTTTATAGTGGAGCATTCAAAATGCTTCTTGGGGGAGGATGGGGGGATGTGGAATGGATTTTTTGCTCTCTTTACTCATTCCTATAAACAATAGCTTACCAGACAGAGCCTTCTACCCCTACCTGTAACCCACCCCTCACCAGCCAAGCCTCCCTCTGCCACATTCTACTCAGCCTCAGCTAAGTTTAAATGAGATCACTGAAACACAAATGTTAAGAAAATGATAAAAGAGGTGGTGAACTCTAATGACTGAACTCTAGAAAATGCTGGATTCGCCAGCCCCCCCCCCCCCGGAATGGGAACTCTGCCATGGACAGGAAGATAGTGGTGGGAAGTCCCTCTAGCCTCCACCTAGAGCCAAAATGGGCGATGTAGATACCGAGAAAGAACTATTGCTAGCTCCTCTGGCTGGAAGTTTAGGAAGACGCAACCGCTAATGGGTACCTAGGAACCCTACATGATGCCAAAGACCCTATGACCAGGCCAGCACATCTGGCTATGTCTCCTGGGAGAGGGTTCTCAAGCGGAGCCTTCAGTGCCTCACCCAGTCCCATTTTCCCACAGAGAAAGCCCTGGGGAGTGAAGCATTGGACCAACAGCCCAGCTGTGTAGCCTGACAGGCAGCAATTACCTCTGAAATGCTACGTTATTTCCTCTCACTGGTGGCTTTTACCCACCTTGTCAAGTTGCTCGTGGACTACAAAGCACTTCAGCCCATCAGTGCAGCCCATTAGGAGAAGAGAGTGGCAGCAGAGCCAGCCCACAGCAGCCTGGCACCGAGCCTGGCCAATGGTGGGCGTTTGACAAATAAATGGATTAACCCACCTCAGAGTCAGCTCTGGGGGAAATGGTGGGTGCCACAGACTTAGCTTGGCTGCATGACCTTTTAGACCCCTCTGGCCTGACTCACAGCCCAGTATCTGCTTATCTACCTCCCTCTTCCCTGCCCACTGGCTGTGAGCCATCTCACAGAGAGTTGGCCTCCCCTCCAAGTCCTCCAGCAGATCCGGATCAATAGGGAGCTGTGTGCTTCCGCCCCTCCACACCCACCCTGTCACTCAATCATTCAGAAATGATTCATGGAGGGCTAACCAAGAAAAGAACGCTATTCAACACTGCTGCACACTGGATGTGGAGAACATTTAAGAAACACTCAGGAAACAGCGCCTGTTGACATTGACTGTGCACCAGAGTGGATAGGGGCTCTTGCGACGTGCTTCCCGGTCTACGTAAGGAAGTGTCTCTTTACAGCTGCCCACAGAGAACATGACAGCGGCACATCTCTGGTGGGCATCTGCCCCACACCTTCCCTAGTTGTAAAATAGGTGCTATCAGGAAGATGGCATGGGTAACAGTTGAAATTTCAAATGGCTACAACTCCCAACAGAGACCCCTGCTGCTGGCTATTGAGATACCATGTCGGGGATTCTCCATGTAGTCAGCAGTCCTTTGGAAGACGGATGGAGTTCGGGGTGACTGGGGAAGCCGCACTTTCAAGGCAGAAGACTGGTGAGAAGCAGTTCTGCAAGCAAGGTGGAAGCAGAGTATTTTGTGGAAGCTGGAACATCCGCCATTCATTGCGAGACATTCTAATCTCAGAAAAGTTAAGACAAAACAGCTACGCTTACTTTCTCGATGAAGCGATACTTTTCTCTGTTTTAACAATGTGTATTTGGTGAAAATCTCAGGGTCCATCAGGGTCTTCTTCATTTCACAAGCTCAAGCAAAGGCTTTGGGGACACCCCATTCTCCGTTCCCAGCTCATGTAGTTCCTTGAAGCTCCAGAGAAAAGTAAGACTAACTCTCCCCTCCTCTTTCCTCCTGGAGCAACAATAACTCTGCATTTGGGATAACCCTCAGTGCCGGAGAAGAACTGTACACACACTGGACTGACTAACTAGTATAACTCCAGTGTGCTGCAAGGCTCACAGATGGGGGACTGCCACACGCAAAAGTTTCGTTTAATCAGAATGTGTCACACTCCCCTGGACCCAGGTAGGAAAACTCCTCATAAAGAAAGACGCTTGTACAGAAGACCACACATGTGTGGGGAGGGAGGTCACAGAACACACAGTGAGAAGAAGTCTGTTTCACGTGTTGATCAGTTTGTTCTAAGATTTCAAAGCCTTCTGTGTTCTCTTCTTCATGCAGAAGGGCCCTGTCTCCTGCCTGTGGGCTTCCTCCTAAGGCTTGCTGAGCCCGAGTTTGGCTTTGCTGTTACATATGAGTCACAGATTTGGATGAGCTTGGTGATGTGGTAGGCTTCATTCTGTCCTTTTTATTCTCTGTCTTACTTAGACCATCGCCCCTGGGGCAAATCCTGTGTCTTGCTTGTCTTATACAGTCCCAAGAAGACACCAATGCTGAGCAAAAAAGTAAGCAGAGATATGAGATGGGGGTCTACCTTTTATAGCAAGTTCATCTATCAATGTTTGGACACTGGCGTAGAGTCAGTTATCATGTATTAAAATGTTCCTGGTGGCATTTTAATGCATTTAGAAAAGACTCCCTTCTTCTCCACATGCACACCCTGCCAACACATAGGGCTAGCACGATCAAGACACCTGAAACCAAACTCACCTTCCTCTTGAACCCTAAAGACTCCTGGACACAACACCACTTACATTTCTTCATAAATGATGATTATACCAAAAAGGTTTTATCAGAGGCAAACTTTGGTAAAAACAAAAGTATCTTATGTGAAATCTTAGGTTGTTGAATGTTTTCATATAAGGTATCATATATGCTTTTTATATGACTTAAAAGACTAGGTCAGACATCATTCTCATTTTTAAAGGTGGGTAAATAGATATGCAGAAATATGAGGTGAAATTTTATCAGTGCAAGGTTAGGAAAGAGATGGTGGGGAGAGAGGGGAAAGAAAGAAGCAAGGAAAAAAATGGGGAAAGGGTTGACGGAAAAAAGAAAGAGAGAAAAAGGTGGTCCGAGGGAGTGGCTCAGTTGATAAAGTATTTGCAGTACACATAAGCAGGAAGGTCCTTGGTTCAGGTTCCCAGAACTCACATAAAACCAAAAACCCAGTAGCAAGTGCCTATAATCAATCTCTCTGTTGAGGAAGCATTTCCCTGGAAATCACTGGTCATCCTCCCTAGTGGAATCAGAATCAGTGAGCTCCAGATTCAGTGAGAGACACTGTTTCAAAAACTTCTAGTTTCCACGCATACACTCACGTGTGTGCTTTTGGGTACACACTCACACCACACACACATGGAAAAAAGGAAGTCTGAAACTGTTTCTTTAGCAGTGCATTCTTCAGCCCCATTTGGTGGTGGCAGCAGGTTCAGCACTAACAGTTGTGTTAGCAGTAGCGCTAATGGCAATAACAGGAATATTGGTAGCAAAACAGCCATAATTGTGGCAACAGTAGTAACACCATTGGCTTGCCTCTCTTTTATACCAAAGATTCTCCCATGGGACTTTCATATGCAATGTTTTAAGGTTCATTCTTAAAACCTGGGATCATTATAATGGCTCCATTCCACAAAAGGCAGCTGAGACTCGGGGTGATCACTCTTTTCCAAATTGCATAGCATATAACAAGGTCATCTCTGGCCTTTGACACAATGGATTCTGCCCTGGGACTGTCATCAACCTATTTCAGCTTTTCCTTTTCTTCTGAGCAGCTAGTGGCTTCCACCCTGCACCCTTCCAGATCCATATACTGCATCTGGGAGGGAATTTGAAGAGGGGAACCCAGAACAGACACACAGGTGAAGTTAGAGCCAGAGACTAGATCACAGAAGGGTCTTAGAGGAATTCCCCTGCAAGAGGGCAGGCTCTCTAAAAGTGGCCTGGCTCAGAGGTTCCCAAGGAGGGATTAGGACCCAGCAATAAAGAAGGTGAGGGCTCTATAGACTTGCTCCTTTTGCTGATGGTATCTCTCTGGCTATATCAACTCTGCCTTCATGGGGAAGTCTCACCTGTGGCTTGATGGTAGGGATTCTTATTTTCCCATTGTCTATCAGCATTTAGACCTTCTGGCCTAAGAAGTGGTGCTCCAGGGCTTCAAAATGGGATGGGTATCATAGACTCCACTGCAAGCATACAGCTCCACCCCAGGAAACCCAGGCCACAGCAGTGGGCAAAAGGCCCCTTGAGCAGATATTGTAAGGAATCCCAGGAATCCCCGTAGTTTCTGCAATTACTGCATGTTACTGAAGTGATGGTAAAACAGAGAGAAACAGTGCCCAAGTAGGGGAGTATATTACATTTTGTGGAAACAGCAATACCTATATGAAATCCTTGACCTGGGGTGGGGTTGCATCCCCCCTTCAGAAAAAAAAATCACAAAACACACAGCCCTTTCCTGAGTGCTGGAACTTCCCAGTCTTCCTGTGAAACTGATGGGTGTCATAGTTATGACCAGACATCCAGGCTAACCCTTCCTTTAGAGAAATATCAAGAAGGAAAGAAGAGTGGGGGAGGGGAGAGAGAGAGAAGTGGAGCTGTCAGTGTGCTTCATGTTAAATAAAACCTACCAAGATTCAGCTGAGAATTTTAGCAGAATCCAAATGTGCTAGGGAGAAAAAAAAAAAAGGCATGGCTCCCATCTCCAAGGTTCACAGCTAAGCTGGCTTAGAATCACACATGCCAAGGTTAAAAATAAAAAGCAGCCATCCCTGAATGACACAGGCTCCAGAAAGGAAGCCTGAGGTATGGCAGTTTGGTGGAGGAGGGAGGATCAGAGAAGGAAAGCCTGGCCTCAACATAGAGGTGTTTATGGGAGACAAATTACCTAAAAGCTAGATGTTCAGAATTTTGCTATTTTGCACTTAAAAAAGCACTTCACAGTGGAAAAAGATTTCATAACGATCTTCATATTTCCCGTCGAGGAAACCCTGGCATGCAGTGAGTGTGGCTAACCTCAAGCAGGACACTAGTGTTCAACGCTTCTGCAGTCTATCCCCTGGGGTCTGGTTCAGACAGTGTTTGCACATAACTAGATGAAACACTCATGGGTCACAGTTCAGAAAACATGGTGGACCATCGGTATTGGCATGAAGCCACACCTGACTGTGTGCCAAGAGTCCCTTGATTGACTCTACTACAGACAGTGTGTCTGCCTCTTGGGGACAGCATGTGTCCCATCCCTTGCTCCTAACAATCATAGCTGCTGCTGGCCTGAGCTAGCTGAAAAGGGTGACAAGCCATTCCCATGGGTCCCCCTTCTTTGGAAATCCAGAACTCTTTGTTACGACATCATTAAGGTCATCTTTCTAATGAAACCATCCTTTGTCCAGTATGCTTGTGAGTCTAGTGACTAAAGGGTTTCCTTTATGTGAAAATAAAAAAAAAAAAACCAGCTTCAGCAACTGTCAGCCACCATGGTGACTCCACAATTCCATTACTATGCAGAACTGTCTAGAATGTCTTCAGGTAAATTCCATGACATCGGAAGTCCATACATCATCCTCCAGCCCCAAAGGCGCTCTGACTCAGCCCCTCTGTGGACCTATCCTGCACTTCCTCACCACACAGGGTGTGGAAGGCCAATGAGCACTAAAGGACTGGAGAGTGAAGGCCGCTACCTCAGTGAAGCCTCATTCAGACACCACCCACTGGGGCGAACTGTAGCCAGCAGAAGTCCAAGGGAAGAGTGGATATTCTAGGCATGTCTGATTATTCCCAGGACTCATTCCATCTAGCCTTCCTTTTAAGTGACTACCTGTCTTCCAAATCCCTCCTGTAGGTTGCTATTTTAAAAGCACTTCCTCCCCACCCCCAACGCTGTCCTTTTTACATCTTTCAAACACTTTGAAAAAGTCTTGGCAGGCAAACAGGGCAAGAACTATTTCCCTGGCCCTGATGATGCATGGGGAAAGAGAGGCCGCCAGAGTTTGAGGAACTTGCTCAATCTCCTTGTCAGAGCCACCACGAAAATATAAGGTTCCTTCCTTTCTTCCAAGCTCACTAACCCAGAACTAGAGAGACTAAAGGAGTGAGCCCCAGAAGGGTAGCAAATCTTTGCAACTGAGACTGGCATTCTCAAAGGGGCAGACCTTGTCCCCTTTCTCACAGCAAGAACTGCGGGCACACTGTCATTTTGTCGGAAGTATGGGACCCTATCCAGGCAGGAACCACCTCACCTTTGTCCTGGCTTCCTTTTCACAACGTCAGGTGCCACAGATCAGGGAAGAACCGCTTAGGGTAAGAGTAGGGCTGTGGTCAGATAACCCTCTGCCTTGAGCAAGCAGCCCCATCCGCCCTAAAACCTGGACAGGGAAACCAACATTCCAGCCAGCACCTCTGTTTGACTAGAAACGCGCCCCCTTTCTTACAGGGACCCCAGGGACAGGAAGGGCTGCCCTGCCATTTGCACTTCAAAGAACCTCGTGTAGAACTAGTCTTCAGGAAGTTTGGGGTGGATCCTCCCACAGTAATCACCCACATCCCCTTGCCAGCTTAAGAAGGAAAGGGGTGGCTCCAAGGATGGAGCGGACCTAGTAGAGTGGAGCTGTGGTGGCCCCTTACCTGTACCAGTCCAGCCCTCTGCCGTAGTTCCTGTCGAAGAAGTGGGGCTCGGTGCCCAAGGCCCTCACGTCCGGGTGCACACGGATAAACTCCAGCACCGCCCGGGTTCCCCCTTTCTTGACGCCCACAATGAGGGCTTGGGGCAGCCGTTTGGTGCCCACCTTCGGGGAGCTGGAGTGGTTGGACCCAGAGAGACGCGGTGCTGGAGCAGCGGCAGCCGGCGCGCTGGGAGCGCTGGGCTCACTGGGCGTCGGCCCCGGGGGATCACACGGGCGGGACTTCACCAGAAGTTTCTGGCCGCTTGCGCTGGGGCTGCGGAGGCAGCGTGGGGCGCCGAGCAGGCGGCTCTGGCCCAGACCGTCGCAGCAGCACAGGAAGCTGTAACACAGGTAAGTGCAGGACAAGGACAACGTGAAGGCGAAGAGCAGCCTGCGCGCTCTCCGCGGCTGAGGTGGCCCCGCGCGGCCCAGGACCCTATAGGCCATAGCTCCATGGGCCCGCGCCGGGGGTCATGGTTTCTGAGGTGGCACCTGCGGCGGAGCTGCTGTGTGGCCCTGCGGTCGCCTAGAGGGCTCTCGTGGCGCTGTCCCCGCCGTGCGGGTCAGGCATAGTGGACGCCGACTCCTCCGAGGGTTGCTGACCTGGGCGAGCACCGTGCCCGGGGGTCCCGGGAGCGGTGACTCCTCGGGGACCGGGTGGCTGCATTGCCAGCATCTCCCGGTGCTAGGCGATGGGGGCTCCGGGTAGCGGGGCGGCTCCCGGGACTCTTCAGCTCTCACGCGGGTCGGGTTCGGAGCGCGCCCAGCGCCCGAAGCCCCATTCCGGATGCTCGGAGCGCCTTTCAGGTCCCGCTCGGTGGCCGCGCGGCTGTGCCGGCGGGAGGATGCGCGGACCGGACGGTGGCGCTGGCGCCGGCCACGATCAGGCTCCTCGGGAAATGCCGAGTGGAGCGCGCTGCCGGCTCTATTTAAGGAGTCGCCTGACGTCAGCCGCGCGGGTCCCCCGAGCCCACGCCGCGCCCGGGGACCTGGCCCGCCCCTTGCACCCCCACTCTCTTATTCCGCTCAGGTACAACATTGCCCCTGGCCCTCCCCATGCGGACTGCTCCCTAAAGAGTCTTGACCAGCTTGGAGCGGTGAGGGGAGGGTGACCAGGTACACTGTGTACTCCTGTGGGAGTCTGGACACCCCCACCACTCTGGCCTCTTGACATCTGAGTGGATTACACCAACACCCACCCAAGACATAGACTTGGGTGCTGATGCAAACACCCAACCCTGATACTCGGTTCCACTACACTCACCCACACATGCACGATGCACGCACAGGAGGAGAAAGCTCACCCTAATCCGGACACACCCCAACACCCCACAGAGGGTGGTGAAGAATACCCCTAACACTAGCCTAAGGACACACCCCATCCCCAGTCATCTCCCTGGACCAATACACACAGCCTGGAATTTGACTTCACGCAGTATGCATACACGCCTGGGACCCGGGCGCACACTGTAAAACGGATGGGTGGAGGAACAGAGCATGAGTGAGATTCCGTGACTAGTTCCCAAGCCCCTAGCACCCGCGCGCTGACTCACACCCAGGCGTCTTGCTCTGTCTCGCACCCATAGAGCAAAAACCTCCACCCGACTCACACACCACCTCATCCAGCTCCATTCCCCGCTGCCCCCTCTCCCCGCCCCCTCGCCCCAGCCTGTAAGGAAAAAGAGCCCCAGAGCTGCAGACTTATTCATCTCTTGGCGGCCGCCCCCTAGCGGTGGACTGCTCCCCGGGGAGCTGTCCAGGGTACCAGATGCTCTATAAGGGCCGGCGTGTAGCTGGTTTCTTCACAGTGAACAGTTCCCAGTGGCTAACCCCAGAAAATGCTTGCACGAGAAACCCCCGGTACTGTCTTGAGAGGTCACACTAGTACCTGGTTAGAACCCTGCATCCCAGGTGGGAATGCTGCCCCTAATCGCAATACCAATGTTCCCAAAGTGTAGACTCTCACAAGATGGCTGAATGGCCCCTCCACCACCCTCAGTTTATGTCAGGTTATTGATAACTTACTTCAGGGCAAGGTCTGTGTATTTTTTTCCCGAGACAGGATATCACTGTGTTGCTTTAGTGCCTGTCCTGGAGCTAGCTCTTGTAGACCAGGCTGGCCTCAAACTCGCAGAGATCTGCCTGCCTCTACCTCCTGAGTGCTGGGATTAAAGGCGTGAGCCACCACCGCCCAGCTGGTCTGTGCATTCTTGCTCAAACTAGGAAATAGATTTTCTCCTCAAGCCACGCCTATCCCTAGAAAACTTAGACCAGACTCTCTACTGTAGGCACTAACTAACATATTCCCTCCCGCTTTCATTTCTTCTTTTTCATCTTCTTCTAAGGATAATCTGATGCCAGGCTGTGGTAGCACATGCCTTTAACCCAGCACTCAGGAGGCAGAGGCAGGTGATCTCTGTGAGTTCGAGGCCAGCCTGGTCTACAGAGTGAGTTCCAGGACAGGCTCCAAAGCTACAAGGAAACACTGTCTCAAAAAACCAAACCAAACAAAAATGACCTGAGTTCAATTAGACATTCCCATCCACACTTGGGTGTAGGGCCATTCACTGGAGCATGGGCAGCTTACCTGTAGCCACACCTCTGAAGAAAAAGGCTTCCCCAAGGGCCATCAACTGCCAATAGCTGCTCAGCCAGGAGTGGGGCCTCAGGAGTTCCTTCTCCCTCTCTCCTGGGACATTGACTGACTTGCTCTTGTGTGGATTTTGTGCAAGTGACCAATGATACTGTGAGTTCAGGGGTTCAAGGGTGTTGACATTTTCAGAAAGCACCATTTCATAGGTCTCCTCCCCATCTTCCAGCTCTAACCCCCTTTCTTCCCCCTCTTCCGCAATGTTCTCGGAGCCTTGGGAGCACGTGATAGAGATGTCCTTTTCAGGGCCAAACACTCATGGCCACTTATTCTCAACACTTTGACCAGTTATCAATCTCTGCAGTAATCACTGCCTACCACGAACGGAGGCTTCTCTGGTGGAGGCTGCACAGACCATCGCCTATTTCTCCAAGTGTACTCTGCACTTTAGAGTCTTAATTCTGGCAATTGCTAGCATGTATCAAGTGCCATAATGAACAAACTACTTAAAGGCTTTACCTCATTTATCTTTGGAGATAGGTATTATTATAGGCATTATTGTAAGTCCTAATTTACAGAGAGTGGAAAGAGGTTAAATAAACACATACTCAGTAATTGGCGGAGCTAGGATTAAAGCCAGACAGTCTGGCTCCAAGATTCAAGGTTTTAATTACAGAGCTCTGAAGCTTCCGAACTTCCTGTGAGGAGTAGTCACATAATTCCGTCCCAGGCTACTCTCGTGGATATGAACGATTTTGTCTAGATTGCTATTAAAATCTGCTACCCAGGACTGGATGAGAATTCTAGACATAGAATGAAAAGTTCAACAGGATCTCTGACAATTCTATTTCTAGTAATGCCACCCTAAGACCCCCACCCACCTTTTTCTTGTAGTTACATCACACTGCTAACATCTCCAGCTTGCTACCACGTAACATCTCCAAGTGTTTCCTACAAGTGCTGGTGATTAAGACATAGCTACCCCCTACTGTACTTGCACAGTGGACTTAAAGGGGGGGGGGAAGACCTAACTTGAAGGTCCTTACACATTTGACCTGATTAAATTTCATCTCATCTCATCAGTTCATGGCTACAGTCATTTTTTTTTTTCAAGTGTCTGCTTGAATCTCAGGTCATGACTTAGCTTTCATATTCTTGAAAAAAATTGGAAGATTAAATTCACACTTTATTTTTTGAGGATTTTAGAGATTGATTCCAAGTCTTTGTACAGCGAGGAACACACTACCGCCGAGCTGCATTTCCAGCTCTTGGCTTTAGTTTTGATTTTCTGTGTATGCTGGGTGGGTGTTTTGCCCTCTCTAAGCCACAACTTCTTTAATATGCAAAATGGGGCTGCTATGAGCAAGTGCAGAAGCCTCACAGCGCTACGGTAGTAACTCTGTAGTCACATGACTTCCCTTTCCAAAGCAGGAGCTTGTCTCTTGGCACTATGTCACCTCCACATCTGATTACAATTTAATTAATTCCCCATTCAAATTGTTAATAAAAATGTCAAAACAGACATGCTGAAAGGGGTTCTAGTGCGAGCTTTCAAGAGTTCTTCACATCACCAGCCTGCTATTTCTGCACTCCATTGTTAAAATCGCAGGGTTGGATGCAGTGTAATCCACCTCGGCACACCTTTTCCTTAGAAAAACGAGCCCTGGACACAGCTAGACTTTGTCATTTTGTACTTGCTTCCATTTTTAAATCACTTTAATTTTTTTAAGTTCAGATACATTAGAAACAGGTGAGTTTTCTCCTTCAAACCTTAACCAGAGTAAAGACCAAGACTAGTAGAATTTCTGAGGGGATGGATGTGGCAGCGCCCAAGATTCTCCCTAGGGAGTATCCAGTAGTAGTATGAGTCACGTGGTTCATCAGATAGCATTCACTTAGAGAAGGTATATGTGTCTGGTTTTCTACCACATGCAAATCCAGATGAAGATGATTCAGGGCTGGCATGGAAGTTCCTCAACGGTAGGGACCCAGGCTACTGTAAGCTTTGCCATGTTTGCTCCATTGTAAAGTCATCCCAAATTCCGTGATGACCTAACCACCTGCTGTCAGCTTGTTCATATTCTGATCGTCAGTCTGAATGAAAAGGATGAGAGATCCATGCCATTTCCCCCTAAGGACTCTTTTATGGGTCATCTGTATTATTTCCACACATGATTGATCAGTACTATCACATGCTGTAGTGGTTTGAATAAGAATGGCTCCCACAGGCTCACATATTTGAATGCTTAGTCACCAGGGAACGGAAGTGTTGGATGGGATTAGAAAGATTGGGAGGTGTGTCCTTGTTGAAGTGTGTCACTCAGGTGGCCTTTGAGGTTTCAAAAGCCCAAGCCAGAACAAGTCCCATTCTCTGCCTGTGGATCAGGATGTCACTCTCCACTATGCATCTAGCACTGTGTCGATCCCTGCAGTAATGATAACAAACTATTAACCAATCCCCCAGTTAAATGCTTTCTCTTATAAGAGTTGCCCTGATCATGCTGTCCCTTCAGAATCATAAACTGTGACCAGGACACCTGCTTTCCAGCATCAGGTTACCTGTCAAAGCATAGTCTTAGCCTTGGGTGACTACACTTGGTTCAATCTGGATATTTTTTTTAAATTACCTTTTAGATTGATTTTATTTGATGTGTATGACTGCCTTGCCTGGATATATGTATATGCACTGTGTGTATGCCTTATACCTCAGAGGTCAGAAGAGGACTGTTGGATCCCCTGAGACTGGAGTTACAGACAGTGGTGAGCTACCATGAGAGCATCAGGAACTGAATCTGGGTCCTTTACAGGAGCAACAGATATTCTTCATCTCTGAGCCACCACTCTGGGTTCCAGACTTGGGAGTATTGTTACCAATGAGGAACTTGCAGCTACTGTAGAAAATAACTAATCATCTCTACTACCTTGAAAATTATTTTTTTTTCTGTGTAGCTTGTGTGGGCTGGATCTAGTTCAAAACCAGATGTGTGGCCAAGCCCAATGTCTTATAGTTCTATTTCCATGAATCTAAGCAATTCAACTCTTTCCACCGAGAATTAACCACAGAATTTTTATGGAACTTTCTTTTCTTTATGACACACTGGACAAAAAGGGCTTCAACTCCAGTAGTCATATGAACTGCCAAGGGGGCTGTCCTAGCTTGCTTTCTGGTGCTGCAATAAGCAACATGGCCAAAAGCAACCTGGGGAGGAGAGAGTCTATTTCTTCTTGCAGACTGCAGTCTAT
>NC_022015.1:14238311-14280269 GCF_000317375.1 Microtus ochrogaster
TCTTCTTCTTCTTCTTCTTCTTCTTCTTCTTCTTCTTCTTCTTCTTCTTCTTCTTCTTCTTCTTCTTCTTCTCCTTCTTCTTCTTCCTCCTCTTCATCTTCCTTCTTCTCCTTCTTCTTCTGTTAGGGTTTATCTGTGTAACAACTCTGACTTAGTTTGTAGGCCAGGCCTGCCTTGAACTCACATAGATCTGCCTGCTTCTGCCTCATGAGTGTTGGGATTAAAGGCATGCACCACCATTGCCAGCTATCAGCCTGCTTTCTTATCCAACCCAAGGAACACCAGTTCAAAGATGACACCACCCAGTGAGTTGGACCCCTCCCACATCAATCATTAATCAAGGAAATGTCACATTAGACAAGATTTAAAGGCACCTGGATGAAAACTGATTGAGGTGAGAAGGCGCCTAATTTTAAGGACCCGAAAACCTGAAACTGTCATGAATCGGAGACAATTATAGGTCCAGCTACTTTCTTCAATTCCTCTGTTTCTCTGTGTATTCAGTAAAGAATACCGACATGAGAGCAACAGAGACTGATTTTTGGCTCAGATAAGTATAAAGGCGAGTAACTCACACAGGACAAACACTTCAGATAGACCCTAGACTCAGAAATGACTGACAAGAAGAGTACGGTTCGGAGCTGATGAATGGCAGCATTGCCGTAAGGCAGCACTGCCGTAAAGATCCTTCTCTCCCACCCCGATGCCCTGTGCTGAAGACCTTGAATTTGAAATTGTAAAACAAGGAAGTTCTCTTTCCCTTACATATTTGGACCTAATCAAATCTCATTATTCAGTTTTGTTTGAGTGTAAGTTTCAATTTTTCCCCCCTGGGAACTGAGTTTTGTAAAATGTAAGAAAATATTCCCAAAGAGAGTGATTCTGGGGAGGCAGAGGGCAGTGGAGTGGCGTGGTCTGTTTGTTCCCTTCTGGGAGACACAGAGTTCACATCTGAGCCCCAAAAGTGGGCATAAACATTGTACTTTTAGAAGGAGGTGGAAATAAAGGTGGGAGAAACTCACCCTTGCTCCATTGTCTCGATAAACCCCAAACCTCAAAGTGCCCCAGATCCTGTGAGCAGGAGGAAAATCTGAAAGACCAGGGACTCAGAGGATTTTAAGAACTAATGTCTGAACCCTCCTTTACTCCCCACTTTTGTGACTTTTGTTATTGGCAACAATCACAGACCTAATAACGGACACCATTTATTGAACCAGGAATAAGGGTTTGGTTGCATTACCTAAGTTAATCCTCTCAATCAACCAATTCCATATGCATTGTTAAAATCCTTACTTGAAAAGAAAGGAAGCCATCTCCAGGGGGTTGGATTTCCTATGTTCTCCCAGATGCCACAGCCCAGGGGAGTATACAACAAAAGCCTGAGCGGGGAGGTTCAGCCCCAGCCTTGCTCACTCCAGCATCTTTCCTCAGCAGTCCAGGTTCAGCCCCAGCCTTGCTCACTCCAGCATCTTTCCTCAGCATCCAGCACCAGTCAGTCTCTCAGGCCCTGCATTATTTAACCTCTTTTATCTCATCTCCCTCTCTTGCAACCATGCAGCTACTTCCAGCTCAGTCTGGTAATTAGAACTTGGGCTGCATATTCATGTTATGGTATTCTTGTTTTCTTCATGGTTTTCCCCCCCTTTTGGTCAACCACTAAATGTGACACCTGTCCAGGTTCCCAAGGATGATATAACATTTCATTTCAAAATGTACCTGCAGTGCGATGTCAGGGAAGATGCTAGCCCCCGTCCATTCCTTTGCTCAATACTATGGTATAGCAGACTGGGAATGGCCATTTTCCTTAACCATACGCTTGTCAGTGAGACTGGCACTACTGTTGGAGTCAGTCTCACTCCATCAAGTTCACAAGATACACACCCCTCAGTTGTGCAAGAGAGGTGAATACAGGGTAGCTCAGGGAGAACTATGAAGAGCTCTCTATACTTGTTAGTTTGTATTGTTGTTGATGTTGTTTATAATATTTGAGATAGGGTTTCTCCGTGTATCTTTGGCTGTCTCGGAACTCACTCTGTAGACCAGGCTGTCCTCAAACACACAGAGATCCGCCTGCCCCTGCCTCCCGAGTGCAGGAATTAAAGGCATGCGCCACCACATCCAATCTCTGTATTGAACTTTTAACACTTTCTTTTAACTTCTTTCTTTTTCTTTTTTTCTTATCTTTTTCTTTTGAGACAAAGTCACACATGGAACCCACACTGGCCTTGAATTTCCTGTACAGCCCAGGCTTGCCTCAATATAACACAGGTTCTCCTGCCTTAGCTCCCTGTGTTCTTTGGTCGTTTTTATTAGGTGATAACATTCTTGATGTAGACACAAATGAAAATGCCAAGAATCAGGAAGGACAAACACCCCAACAGCCAGAACCTTGTTGCTATTTTGCATATTGCTGGTTTTGTTAGGATTCTGTCTGTCCCCTTCCCATCGGTGTTTATGCAGTTGTCTCTTTGCTTATGGGGTCAAGCATTTTCTACAGTTTTGTGAAACGTTCTTTTACTTCACAGCATTGAGAGTCCTTTTCCTAGCATTAAGTACAGCCCTATGTAACAGGGCTTTCAGAGAGAGAGAAAATGTTCCACGAGAAATGCTAATCTGAGGATGGCCTAAGCCTCCATCTGCTGTCAGTGGAGAAAGCCTCAGCTGCATGAGAATTAAGAATTATACAAAGTGGGGGTGAAGAATTGGTCCTGGTGAGAAACTAGAGATCCCTGGATCTAACTTTGCCTGATGCTGTCTCATAAAGAGACAGTAAAGCAAAGAGGTTAGGAGTGTGGTCTCTGGGAGCAGACTGTTTATGCTCAAATGCTGGCTTTGCTTCTGGCTTAAACAAAACAATCAGTGTGAAGCCTTCAGGGTAGAGTCTGGCTACTGACAGTCTTCAGTGAATACTGGCCCCGACAACACTGAGAGCGGCCAGTGGCATGAGTCAATAAATTTTCTTTCTGGCCTGAGTCATTTTGATTGATACAAATGTACACACTTCAGAGAGATATACATTTTTCAACCAACCTGAAAATTATACTGATAACAAAATAAAATCAAGTTCAACTTTGAAAATCACCCAATATCTCTTCTTCCGTGGATCCATTGTACAATCCCAGTACTTTAAATTTCCCCATGGAAGGGACCAAATGCCTTCTCTAGACACAGCTCATGGCAAGTGTTCCATAAGTGCTTCCTGGATAAGTAGGCAGATAACATCCCCAAAGAGCCAGCTGTCAAGATGACAATTGCATTAGCCACGGGACCTGGCTCACTTGTGTTAAGGTACCAAACCGTCCATTTCTCAGTCACTCCTCTCATGACCACTCCTCTCTTTACTCAGTATGGGTAATGGATAAATCTCAAACAGACAGGATCAGCACATTGTTGGCTGTCTTGTGGAGCCCTTTGACCCTCTTCCTCTGTACTAGATTTCCTGGCTGAGATCATCTCTCCTCCCACTCGGTGCTTTCAGCAACGTAGTTGAATTCAGCCAGTGCAGAAGTGTCCTGACCAGTACCACTTAAAATTCATCATTTCCTGTCTCAAGTGGCCCCTCAACACTTCCTCACAAATCATGCTACACTTCCTAGCCTATTCTATCTTGAGTCCTCCCATGAACATCCTTAAGACCGCCTTCCTCTTCCCGCACCCTGATACCGTCTTCCTGGGTCCTGCAGCTGATGACCTTGATCCCACTTCATGAGGAAATCAGAGCAATCCGTAGAGAACTTTGCCCCTCACCTCTTTCCCCACTACTTTCCCCATGTGCCAGCATCTATGGACCTGGATGCTATTTTCTGTCCTGTTAATGTGATTTTATTGTGTGCTTTTAGATAAGATTCTTTTGCTTGTGCACACATCCAGTCTATTCCTGTCTTCTCAAGGACGTGACCCCAGCCATCTTTCCATTCTTATTCTGCATCATCATTCTCCCCCCTCCCCCAGCGTGGCCCTGGACTGCTCCCAACAGCATACAAGTGTGGGGCTCTTGATTCCATCTTTAAAAGAAACTAGCCTGTCTTGAGCTCACCTTTCCCTCCCAGGGCTGCTCCGTTGATATTTTTCCATTTACAGCTCAGCTCAAAAATCATCTCTGCTCCTTGACTCCTCCCATTGGCCCACGAGCCTATGCTGCTCTGGCTTTTACTGTTCCTGCCCCCATCTTAAAAGACTGCTCTTTCACCCAAGAGTATCATAATGATAAATCCAATCCGTTTTAGTTTTTCTTTCAATGCTACAGTGTTAGGTAGGGATTAAACCTAGGGTCTCGCTCGTGTTAGACAAGCACTCTACCCCAACCCTCTCCGCAGTCCTTAGCCTTTCTTGATCCTACATATAGGGAGCAGCAGGCACAGCTGGCATGTTCTTCTCCAAGCTGTGACCGCTGGAATGCACAGCTTATGACATCATCCCTGTTTCTTCCTCCAAGTCTCCATCAGTGGTTCCTCTTGTTTCCATGACCTCTAACTTGGAGTGTCCTAGAGATTAGTTTTGGACATTGTTTCTTTTCTATCTAGGCTCATTTTCTTAGTGACAATATAAGTTCCCAGGGTTGGTAGGCCCCCTATGTACCTAACAAACCACAAATGTGCATCTTCTCCCCCCTGAGCTGTCAATTTCTCAGTGCTCCATTGGGGTGTCTGATAGACATCTTTGTAGATAGAGGCTGCTCTTACATTTCCTGGCCACCTATGGTCCGAATAATCACACAGAAACTATATTAATTACCACATTGCTTAGCAGATATCCCATTGCTGTCATCCCATGCAAACCACCATCCTTTTTCATCTGAATTCCAGAGGCAGTACTGTAACTCCCCTCTCTTTCTCCCTCTCTGCCTTTCCCACTCTCCCATGTTGCCCTTTGGTTTGAAAGTTGCCGTATCACTGAAAACTGCATTTCCCAGAATCCACTGCCATGTGTTTTTTAGTTAAGTTCACTGAAAGGAAGTCCATGAAGGAGACAAGAAAATAGACAGACAGGGAAAAGACAGGTTGTTTATATATAACATTAGCAGTAACCGCAGTGGTGATTAAACTTCTAACTCATGGTCACAGAGCGTGGTGCTTGCAGCAGGCATACCTTTAGACTCAGCCCCACAGAACTCACAGGCTGTGCTTCACCAATGTAACAGCCCCTCAGACAATGTGACCATGGTAACAGTAGTGTGTCTCCAGCAATCACATCCTGCAGCAACTGGCTTTTAACATCACCTTCCTTTCTTTTCCCACAGCCCGGGAGTAATTCCTGCAGCGCTTAATGTTTTTAAAGCAACTCTAACTTTCCCTTTCCCTCCTCCAACCCTTCCATCACTTTTGGATCTAGTTCCCCCACACAGACTTCTTTTGTTTGAAATACCTAGAGCAGTTCAGCTTTCTGGACAGACGTCATTAGAGCCCCAAGGAGGTCTTAAGTCCAGTTTCAAAAGCAAGCTGGGTTTGGCTATTCAAAGCTGTCTGTGGCTTCTGAACTTACTCAGAAGCTCCATTCTGGGGCTAAAGACTTGCCAATAACGCTGGAAGTCTCCTGAAACAATAAGCCAAAGGGAATGGTGCCTGATTCCTAGGTCATTCCCCTCCACTCTGCCCCACACTCTTCTCAGACAACCAACAGACTCAAAACCTATTTCATTAAAAGCTTAGTAGTTAACAGAAATATCCATCAGGAGACCCATGAGTAAACTGAATGATTTTCTTTTTCTTTTCAAGAAGACCAAATATACTGATGTTAATAGATTTATACAGACACAGAAAACAAGAAGTATGCACTGGGGAGGTGGCCCAGTTGGTAAATCATTCTCCATACAAGCATGAGGACCTCAATTTCAGCCCCAGCACCCACATAAAAAGCCAGGAGTAAAGCCAGTAAGATGACTCAGCAGGTGAAGGCACCTGATTCTTGCCATGCCTGATTCTTTCAGTTAGGTACCCAGGACTACACAGTAGGAGAGAACGAAGTCCCAAATGTTGTCCTTTAACCACTGCCTGTGTCGTGACTTGTGTGTGTACGCACACGCATACACACACACACACACACACACACACACATACACCAAAACAGAAATTGTTTCCTGTTCAGTTAAAATTAATAAAGCTTTGTACAAATCCAGAGGTAGCCACAAGTATCGAGAGAATGCCACACTAAATTTTGATGGGTTTGCTTTTTAACTAGTTTTTTTGTCAATTTTAATGAGTAAGTCTGATCATTTTAACTTAAAGAAAACCATTTAGTACTGGGGCAAGGAGGTTTGCTTGCTTTCCTGACAATTCCCTACATGCCTGCTATGTTTAGAGAGTTGGAATCATACAAAGCATGTTGGGAAACTAATCTTCCTCAGTTTATGTTGACACTTGATCCTTACTACCAGTCTGGGGTCACCTAAAATGGGGTCTTCTTACTTTCCTGTGGAATAAGTAACGAGAGAGGAAGCCACACTGCTGCCCGACCGTGCACACGGCAAGGGTTACTTGGTGGTGGCAGAAGGATAATGATTAATTTTCTTTGTCAGCTCTACTGCATCTAGAATCACCTAGGGCAGCAGTGAGCTCCCTCTGATATGTTTGTGTCCATGTTTCTAGCGAAGACTGATAAAGGGGAAGACCCAGCATGAACATGGATGGCCCCATCTCATGGCCTGGGAACTTGGACAAAACAAAAGGAGAAAAGAAGACAGTGAGATTATTCCCAGGATTCGCCTCTCTGTTTCTGTCCACAATGAAGTGAGGGGCAGCCTTCCCATTGCCATGAGGCTCTGCCCAAGACCATGGAGACAAGGAGCCTGAACCAAACCCTCGGAAACCATGAGCCAAAATAAGCAACACTCCCCGGTTGTTTTGGTCACAACAATGCAACAGTAACTGAAGTCGGATCACAGTCCTCATCCCATACGTTCCCTGCCTCCCATACAGTGCGATACCTCTAGGCACAGAACTTTTAGTTACTTGTCTGAGAAAGAACTTCCTGTTCTAGACTGTAGCGGCAGCTTTGCTGGCTTTGAGGTGCCTGGCCCTGCTTCCGATTTTGTATAGTAATCTCGACATTGCTGTTGTGCCCTCTCAATTCTCTTCCTTGTGGATTAATGCCTCTGTTTCCTTCACTTCGCTGTGAAAACACAATGCACACAACAGACGGCTCCTGAAAGAGCCTTGAACTTCGCCAAGAAAAAGGCCCTCAGGTGGCGCCCATTGAACTATCTCTCTTGGCCAGAGAGGTTGCTTTTCCACATCCAAGTCTCCAGCCCTGGCAGTTGTGTGGTCACCACAGGTGGCAGCAGCAGGCATAAAAACAGTTTAAGGAGCTCAGGGGCTGGGCTGTAGGGGACCTAGCTAATTTATTCTGTCCAAAGAGCCTGAGTCATTCCTCAGGTGAAAACGCGGAGTAGTGCAAAGATGCAGTTGCTTTTGACAGCTCCCGGACATATTTTACATGCATTCTCATCACCCCTAAACTTTTTAACATTATCATCATTTAAGCAATATAATTGTGTTCTTTTAAAAGATATTTCATATACACAAAAATGGGACAACACCTCTGTGTTTCAGGGGGGGGCTTTGAGAGACACGTGTGCATGCTATGGCGAGAGACACATTTGAGTGCTAGGGTGCTCTGTAATTTAATTTGCTCACACGACATAGTGACGCCTATGGGCTGAACTCAAGTCTCTGCAAGGCACTCCATCGCAGGTCTGCTGTCTCTAGTTGGTAACAATTGGGATGAAATTTAGCTACATCTGACTGAAGACCCCCCCGCAACAACAATAGTTTGAATAAGATATAAATTTATCTCATTTCAAGATTGTCCAATAGAAGGCAGTCTGGGTCTGTGTGGAGTTTGGTGGTGTCAGCCCCCGAAGCTGCTTCCAGCCTCTGCAGCTTTGAAGGTACCCCACCTTCTCACAGATGATGGGTGCTAAGGTTCTCTCAAAGGCTGGCTCTTCAGTGAAATGACTGCTTGGGGGATGGGAGAAGGGGTGTTGCCTCCTTTTGAGTAAAACCATCTGCACACTTTTCATTTGTTAGAATTTAATTGTGTGGGGGACAGAAAGATGGCTCAGTGGGTAAAGGTGCCTGCTGCCAAAGTTGATGACCTGAATGACCACACCATGGCAGGAGAAAACAGACACCTGTAAGTGGTCCTCTGACTTCTATTTGCATGCAGTGGTACTTGTGACCATACACACATACACACACACACACACAGAGAGAGAGAGAGAGAGAGAGAGAGAGAGAGAGAGAGAGAGAGGCAGACAGATAAATACATACATTCATACATACATACATGATAGATGATAGATACATAGATAAGTAGTTGCATTTTTTAATTTAAAGAATTTAAGTGCACAGCAACACCTGGCTGCACGGTAGGACATAGCCACTTTTGATGGACAAAATTATCAACTGGTTGGAATTTTCCTTCAAAAAAGAAGGTAGATATTTGGAAGGCAAGTGGCAGTTCAGCCTCAATTTCTTGAGATTCTAATTCTTAGGTGGCTCTGCACGTATTCCCAGCCAGTTAGGCCAGATGCCTGCCTAGCACCGGACTTGTTTCTTATGTGCCCATCACTAACATAGTGGCTGGTTCCATGAACATGAAGCTGAGGAGAAGTGGCCTGGGACACAGGGGTTAAGAGTACATTCTAGAGGTCTAGGCTGTCTCCCAACCAAAGCACTCAGACAGCCCATGGAGCCCTGCTTCTGCTTGTCTTGGGAGTGGACATGAGATGCTCCATCAGTAAAGGGCATTTACTGTCTCCCAGTGTGAGATATGCATGGTTTTTAATTTCAATAATTCCTCTCAAAGTAGCCATGTTAAGCCACACTCCCAGCAATTCCATCCAATCTCAACTCGGCAAAGTAAGAAATTAGATTTAAAATACATCTTTGAGTTGGATGTAGTGGTGCATGTCTGCTACTAGATTGTTAAATTCAGTAGGAGAAGCGAGGAGAGCTCACAACTCGAGGCTAGCCTTGGTTGTATAGGGAGTTTCAGGCAAGCCTGAGCTACATAGGAAGACTGTGCCTCAGAACCCCAAAGCCTTCCAACAAAGCTCAATAGCGGCGCTCTTTCCAAGAGTGTTCAAGGTTCTAGGTTTGACCCCAGAATTGCAAATTCAGGTCATACAGAAAATAGTAGATGTGTAATTGCTGGCTTTATGTGTATTCCTCTATTGCTGAGCGTGAGAACATTTTTATATGTTTCTAAACATTTGAAATTTCTCGCCTGGAATCTTTCTCTTCACTGACTTTGCCAAGTTTCCTGAAATGTATGTTTTTGTGTAATCTGAGACAATGCTCTCAAATTGTTTCCAGTTGGATAAGCAACTGTCCAAGAACGACTGCTGGATGGTCCTCTCTCCTCACCGAAATAAACCGCTCCATCCTCATCTCTGTCGGATTCTGCGACTCTATGCCTCAATGTTTACAAATAATAAAATAATATTGTCTTCACATCTTTCGACAATAATCTTAGCAAGATTTTTAAAAAGATATTTAAATCAGAAGAACCATGAAGAAGGACATGCTTTTGCCAATTTTACATGATAAAGTAACAATAATCAAAGCAATGCAATTAGACCAAAGCAAGGCAGACAGATCAAAGGTACAAAGCACATGGGGCTTCCTCTCCGGTGTAGGATGGAATGGGCGCGCAATGGCTAGAGACAGTGCAATATGTCCACCTAACAAATCCCACATGTATTAAAGCTTTAATGTTAGAAATTAAGCCATGAAATAATTTCAAGAACATTTGGAGAACACTGTAAATATAGTGGTAAACAAGAGAGCAGCGAAGGATAAACGTTTTAAGTTTACCCAAGTGACTATTATGTATCTGTGTATTGAAGCAAAGTGAAAACAGAGAACCTCCAATGAAATTTAAAGCAAATGTATTCAAATTGTTGTCACTGTGACAAATGCCCAGGAGGAACAAATTTAAGGATAAAAGATTCATTTTGGCTCTGTAGCCACCTGGGTCTGTTGCTCCTGGGTCAGGAGTACTGGAGCAGAATAGTGTGGTGGAACGCACAGGGAGGAGAGTTGGGGGAGGGGGAGGGAGAGAGGGACAGGGAGAGAGAGGGGGGCGAGAGGAGGAGGAGAAGGAGGAGGAGATGAACCAGAGTCAGGGTCTTGCCTTCAAAGGCACCTTCTCGCGAAGCCCCAGCCAAACTCCATCTTCTAAAATTGCAGCTGGGGACCAGGCCTTCAACATCTGAGGAAAGACTTCATATCCGAACCATGATGCCAAGGAAAATTATCAGTCACAAATATCAAACAGAGCTTTAATATTCAACAAGCGCTTTAGAAATGAATAAGAAACACAAACCACAGTGGGGGGAAAAACAACCGAGCACAGAAAGAGCTGTTTTGGAAAAGAAGAAATAACGAAATGCACGAGGGGAAAAACAGTACTAAAGTCACAAGCAGACGTTAAATAGAACTGATCAGCTGTCAAGCTGGCTGATAGCGTTTAAATGATAAGCAATAGGCTTATGGGGAAAGAGCTTAAAAACTTGAGCTATTGCATCGGAATAGCGGTTCTGCAAGATAATTTGATCATGAGTGTCATGAACTTTAGAAACCATCTGCAAAAAAAAAAGGGGGGGGGCTGGAGAGATGGCTCAGCGGTTAAGAGCATTGCCTGCCTGCTCTTCTAAAGGTCCTGAGTTCAATTCCTAGCAACCACATGATGGCACTCAGCCATCTGTAATGAGGTCTGTTGCCCTCTTCTGGCCTTCAGGCATACACACAGACAGAATATTGTGTACATAATAAATAAATAAATATTTAAAAAAAAAAGAAACCATCTGCAACTTTTTACCCCAGAATAAGGGTTAATTCTAAGAAAATAGATTCTAAATGTGTGCAAAGGTTTGTGTAAAGAAGGGGTTTCTCTGATCTCATCGCATTGTAGGTGTATGTAATTGGAAGCCACGTTAAAGGCAATGCTGTACTCGGTGACTTTTTACATGACTGTCTTGTAGTCTTCTGCTCTCTTCCCTCCCAGTTCAGAGTTAGCCAGGCAAAGGCGGATCACAGATTAGAGACGAAAGGGGAGCAGTAGTAGGCATGCCTGTGTGAACTTGTCCCTTTAACCGGCCAGCCTCGTGCCTCAGTCCTGGCTTCACATTCAAACCACCTGGAGAGGGTTGGAGAGCCGTGCACGCACACACTGCTCGTGTACAACAGTCAAGTCCAGTTACCTGATAAACACCAGAATGCTCACCGCTGTCTGCAACTCCAGCTCAAGGGATCCACCGCCAAGGTGGGCACTGGTACCCATGTGTACAGACACACTTAACAATACAAAATAAAATAACAAAAAATAAATCTTAAAATCACCTGCAGAGATTTTTTTTAAAAATCCTCTTGGATCCCAGGCCTCACTGGAATCAATTCTGTGGGTCCTGCATGAGGTCTCTGGGGTTGGTTTTCATTTTAAAACTCCATGGATAATTCTTATGTGCATTCGGGGGTCAAGATCCATTGCTAACTAGAACTCCCTTTAAGTTGATTAATTATACAGGCTATTGACCAACGCTGCTAATAATGGCCCTCAAAGAAACCCCAGGGAAGCCAGGCCACTGCTTGTGTCCAGCTGGTCAGAAATGGGCAGAGGCTGACCGTATCTCCCAAGAGATGGGCTCCCCGGGACATGTGAGCGCCCCACCAGCAAAGCGTCTGTTTGATTTGGTACACAAGGGGCCATGGGCAACCTTGACGGGCACACTTACTCGAGGATTCTTGACTGTTCTGTGACAAACTGCCATAACAAAGCTACACACCAGTCTGAGTTTCCATTTTTAGCCTCTTTATTACCTCCATCTGTTGATGGGGGTGGCGGCTGCAAACACCGAGTGTGAGCTGTGGCGTTATCTGGTATTGTATAAATAAAGGCAGACAAACTCCTACAGAGTCTCCCACTTGTGGGGGGGCTACTGATCCTTAAGTGGGTACCTCCTTCTGTCCCTGTAGCTTATTTCTACCCTCCCTCCAATCTCTGCTGCCTTCTCCTCCACCTCAATAACAAGTTGACAGTTTACACTCCATTTCACACAAACAACTTTTTTGCTCCTCCTTGCTCACATAGTGATGGCTTGGGGCTAAGCTGCAGACCTTGAAAATGCTTCTCTATTTTCAACAGTGACTATCTATTCCATAATCCCTATCCGCCTTCCTGCCCCCGCTTTTTCCTGTCTATGGCTGTGATCTGGAAGACAACACCATGGTTCACTTCAGATGCCGCTACCACACTAAAGGAGGAGCACACTAATATAGAACAAAAGGAAGGGAAACACAGAGATAATGTTTATTGTGGTGTCCAAGTTTCTGGGCCACTTTTACTTCACTAAGATCCCTAAGAGAGAGGAACTGGAGGGGGGAACATTCCAGTAGCCCAAGGTACTGTTCCTGAAATTCTGTCATTCACACCGGCACGTGTATCTGCCACACTGTTTCTGTATCAGGGCTCCATCTCTGTGTCTGTGTTTTTGTTCTGAGTCACGACCTTATTCTGCAGCCCAAGATAGCCTTGACCTCATAGCAATGCTCCCTTGAACTCTTGGGTGCTGGGGTGGCAGGCATATGGCTATCTCTCATTCTTTAGATACTGTTCTGGTTTCATTTCTGTTACTGTAACAAAGACTCTGAGCAAAAGCAAGTAGGGGAGGAAAGGGTTATGTCAACTCATAAGTTTCATCTCACTGCCAAGGGAAGTCAGGGAAAGAACTTGAAGAAGAAACCGTGGAGGGTGCTGTGCTGCTCACTAGCTTGGTCAGAGGCTCGTACTTAGCTAGGTTTCTAATACATCCCAAGACTACCTACACAGGGAATGGTGCCGCCCACAGTGGGCTGGGCCCTTCTGTAGCAGCTAACAATCAGGACAATCATCTGCAAACATGCCCCACAGGCCAATCTGATGTGGGTAATCCCTCAACTGAGAGTCTCTTTTCAGAGGACTCTAGACAGAGGTTCTGAACTGTGGGTCATGGCCGCTTTGAAGGTCATATATCAGATATCCTGCAAAGCAGATATTTACATTACGATTCATAACAGTGGCAAAATTACAGGGATGAATTTTTTTAGCAGCAAAATAATTTTATGGTTGGGGGTGTGGTAGTTTCAATGTAATTGACCCCATAATCTCATAGGAGGTGTGGCTTTGTTGGAGTGGGTATGGCCTTGTTGGAGGAAGTGTGTCATTGTGGGGGGTGGGCTTTGAAGTTTCCTATGCTCAGGATACTGCCCAGAGTGTCAGTTGGCTTCCTGTTACTTGTAAGATGTAGGACTTTCAGCTATCTCTCCAGGACCATATCTGCCTGCATACTGCCATGCTCCCTATTGTGATGATAATGGACTGAACCTTTGACTTATAAGTGAGTCACCCTGATTAAATGCTTTCTTTATAACAGCTTCTTTCCATGGTCAAGGTGTCTCATTCAAACAATAGAAACCTAACTAAGACAGGGGGTCACCACAACATGAGGAACTGTATTAAAGGATCGCAGTGTTAGGAAGGTTGAGAACCACTGGTGTAGACTATCAGCTTGACAGTTAAAACTGACTAGGATGCAGACCTCTGTGTATTACTAAAATCAAAAGACCAGTGTCATTTTCCAAAATTGAAGGTAAGTTTAAAACATAAGATACACACCAAACAGTGTTATGTCATTCTTTAGATACCGTTTCCTGCTAGGGGCTGGGTTTGAGACTTCACCTTTCTTTGTCTAAAAGTTGAATAAACATAAGAGGTAAAGAAATGATATTTTAGCACCAGATTAGTATCATGTGAAGCAATCAAAAGAACAGAAAGATGCTTATAACAGAACAATGTTCTTTGCAATTGGTGACTGTGTGAGAGAGAGCTGATTTTTTTTCTTGGTGCTTAAACAGTTGGGGAAGCCAGCCCAATGCTGGTTTTTCTTCCTAGTGAGAGCCTCTACCTGCCCATCTCCATGTTTTAGCTGTACCCAGAGGTATGCTTGAATATGATTTGGGATTCTTCTATCTTTAAGCCAGGTCAACTGTCTAGCACCAAACCCCTCTTTATGAAGTGCTCTTTCTAGTTCAGCAGGCCTGGACCACAGCTATGCTGAGCTTCTAGCGTAGCCTGCTAGGAGGTCAGGCTAGGCAGCTCCTCTCTTAGGCATTTCAATGTGAGCAAAAAGACACCTCCATCACACCCCTGAAGCACCTGGATTAACCCTCCAAGTCACTCAGCTCAAAAGCCCCAGAAACTGTTAGTCATGATTATTTAGACCTCATAGAACTGAGAAACTACAAGGAGATAAATGTCTGTGCTGTATCTCCCAGGGTGATTAGATCTCAAGGGCGCTAATAAAATTCATTCATGGATGTAGCCCTATGATGTCATTACAGAGTAGTGCTGAAAGGTAGGAGGTGTGGCCTCATTACCAGAAGTATGTCACTGGGACATACTTCCTGCATCCTCTCCTGTTTCCCGCCCACCATAAAGCAAAGAGCCCTCTTCTTCTGCTCCCACTGCCAAGCCATTCTGCTCAAGTGCATGGAGCCACTGATGGTGGAATGAACACTTCAACCATGAGCAAGACAAACCCTTCTGCCTTTGAGTTCTTTCAGGGATTTGACCACAGAGATGAGGAAATAACTAATTGAGACCAAACGAATCCAATTGGCGAAAATTGAAAAATGTTTCCTACATTAATGAATGCAAGAAACATTTGACTCTCAACTGTCGGGTCCACAGGGGCCATGCAAAGATGGGGGATGGACCACCAAAGTCTATTAAACCAGAAGCAAACTTCATTCCAGAAAAAGAAAAAAATCTCCATAGGACATAGAAAGCTTATCAGCTAGATCTGTAACCACAGCCAGAGATGGGCTTCTGTGTGTGGCTATGGCAAAGGGCTGTTTCCAAACTCCCCTTTTTATAGCAAGAAGCAAGCAATAGGCATGAACAAAAGAAGTTTTACAATCTCAAGATAAAACTCAGATGCAATTGCCTTTCTTATAATTTCCATTAACAGGGGTTTTCAGTTAAACTAGTGTTTGTATTTAGTCCACTGTTTCTCTCTGCACTTTCTGATGGTGTTCACCAAAGCTCTACACTCCCGTGATACTGCCAGTTGTGCCTAGCAGGGAAGGATATGGGACAATGCACAACCACAAAGTCAGGTACATCCCAGTGTTTAAAAGTTAACTCACCTCACATCAGCTGCTGGTCATGAGTGGCTGGAGGTTATCTAAAAGCTGATCCTCAGTTTGCAGAGGGCCGTGTCAGCCCTGCAGACAGAGCCGGGGATTGTAAAGCAAAGTAACCCAGTGTTAATAGTTAATCCTTAAGGTTCCGAGAAAGCTGCTGACAGCTTGCTCTCATTCTCCTGGGCTTCTTTATTTCTACATTCCTATTTCTAGAACCTGCATTTCTCTCTCCTTATTCTCGGACTCTTCATCAACCTGTACCTGATACACGGGGAAGGAAGAGGGAGAAGGTGAAAGAAGACTTCTCTCTGTCAGCAAGCATGGTTTCACTCCCCAGTCTCTCGCTACGCTGGCTTCCATTTCACTGCGAGTCCTTAGCCCTAGCTCTACTACTGCAACCTCTGTGAATCCTGGCCCCAAACAAACAAAACCAAAAACCCTGGTGAGAGGAAAGCAGGCAGGCGCACTGTTAACTCACCTTGAACTCATCTTGATTACCTGCCCCAAAGGACACACCCAGCAGAGAACTCACTAACGGGTAGCAGGACTCAGATGCGACACTTGCGCCATATTAGATTCTTTGTCAGGAACAGATCTAACTTTTAATGTTCTGGTCCAAAGTCATCTCCCAATTTGCCCTCCTAACTGTAGATCTAGGAGCCTGGTCAACCTGAGCTCAGAGTCTGGCTGCTCTTACTTCCCAGGTGACCCTGATCATATTAATGGAATCTCTTAGCACCTCAGCTTTAATCTCTGTTGGGGGTAATAATAACAATGAGGATTACATCTTGGAATTGTTATGAAAATTAAGTAAGAATGGATGTACGGAGATTGCCTAGTGCGGCAGGCACAAGTGAGTACTTAGAAAAGGTTAGCCTCCAGCTGCCATTATCATCATTGTTATTCATGAGTCTGGGTGAACTACAGATAATGTTCAAGTGCTAACCGGTGCGGTGGACATTCTCTCTTATTTTGTGCATTAAGAATGGACCTTCTTGCACGTCATTGTTGGCAGCAGACAAAGCCCACTCTCTTCTGCATGGGGAAAGCGTCAAATTTCACTTTCTTTCTCGGACTCTCTTACAACTAGAAACGCTCAGACGTTTTCCTGTGTTGTTTTGCACAGGACAGCAAGCAAGCACAGAGAAAGCGGCTGTGATTGCTAAGGAGATTGTCATCGTTAAAGAGGAACCAGCTTGCTCTGCACTGCGGCAGTAGCAAAGGTTTCCTGAATGTAGGACTCTCCCCATTAAAGAGTCCCTCTTACGGAAATGCAAACTCAACAAAGAGACTGTGACTGAGAACCTCGCTGAAGAAGTCCATGCTTAGGAGCAGCTGCCTAGGAAAGGGTCGGCCTGGGTTCTGTGGTCAGGGTGCTCAGAGGCCACAACAGATATGGAAGAAGGGAGCCAGGCTACCTCTGAAACTGGCAGCAGAACTTGACAGCATCAATCCCCGTGTTGCTGATTTTGCAGAAATGCAAAATTCATTAGGGGTCATGAAGGCTTGCAAACCAAGGTTCCAGAAAGTCACTGAGGCCTGGCAATGTGTGGCGGGTTAGATTCTATCTAAGGAGGCCCCAGTGAGTGACGGTTACAAGAAGCTGAAAGACAAAGCTTAAGTTGCAGTGGTGACCCAGGGATGTTGAATCCACAGGAAGTTTGCAGAGCCAGACCAGCACATAGGTCACATTGCTATAAGCATCATAGATGGAGGGGTGGAGCTGCCCAAGACCATCAGGGTCTAGATGACTCCACCACAAGCCTCAGATGGTGGACCTGGAACTTTGGGGGTTAGAGGTTCTTCTGCTAGATTTTACTCTTTGGCCCAGTCTTTCCCCACCATACTCTTGTTCCTTACTCTTGGTATGGGAATGCAAATGCCAATTTTATTTTACAAGTGCTTAGAGTTGAAGGATTGTCTTGAGTGACAGATGTTATGCCCAAATCTGTGGGGTCCCCACAAAAGCCGACAAAGGAGACAGAGTCCCATATGTAAAAGATAAGAGTCTTTATTTTAATCAAGTTTGCAAACTCGGTCTCGCCGCATGTTCAACGTATTGGAATAACCGGAAAGCCCCGAGCTCAATTAGAATTGGAATTTTATAGTAGTAAAGGTGGGAGTGAGGGGTTTCTGAGGTTTAAGACCCCTGATTGGCTGACATTCATCTAGGGTTTCCTGGTGATTGTATGCTGGCAGGTGTTTCTATCTACAGTGCTTGGATTACCAGGAAGTTCCTTTGAATGGTTTGTTCTTGGGTGATCTCAGCTTGTAACAGCCTGGCATGGGCTCAGGGTAAACAATTGGGACTCCAGCCTCCATTGAAATTTGTCATGCAGCCTTTTAATGAGATTTCCTACCTTTCTCCCATGCCATTCCTTACACTAATGAGGAACGTGTTCTCCGATTGCACATATAGAATCACATGCTATGCAATATCTTGGAACTGGCCCTTTTCATAAATGGCACAATTTCATATGGTGCATGCATCATCAGTTTGTTCCCGTTTGTGCAATGGTTACCCTGCGATTTCTTTAGTCATGGTACTTGCCGATTACAAATAAAGTCGCTATGTGTGTATGTGCGGAGGCTTTAGTGTGGACATAACCTTTCATTTCTGTGGATAAATAAATGCCCAGGAGCCCAATTGTGGATCAAGTAGCAATTTGAATGTTTACCTCAAAAGAAACAGGCAAACTCTTGCCGAGGAACCATCCCATTTAAAACCTTGCATGGCGTCCCCTTTCTCCACGTCCACAGCATTTGCCGTTGTCACTGCTTTTTGATTTTGGCAGTGCTAATAGGTGTGTAGTGACATACCTGCAGAGTCAGGGGACGTTTTCCTCACGGTTAATGATGCTTAGCATCCTTTTGTGTGCCTGCTTCCCACACCTGTGTCTTTTTGGTAAAATGTATCTTCATGCCTTTCAGACATTCTCTAGGTTGAACTTTTAAATCTTGTATTAAGAGGTCTTTATATATTCTCATGGTCCTTTTCTAGACACATGGTCTGCAAGTGTTTTCTTTTTATGTCTGCAGCCTTCTCATTATTTTCACAGAGTCTTTTTATTTGATTCCTATTTTATGTCTATGGGAGTTTTGCCTGCACGTATGTCTGTGCTCCTCCTATGTACCTGGGGCTGGAGGAAGCCTGAGAAGTATGTGTATCTGAGGGAGCTGGACTTAGAGATGGTTGTCAGACGCCATTGGAGGTGCTGGGAATTGAACCCTGATCCTCTGCAAAAATCAGCTGAGCCATCTCTCCAGTTCCTTGGTAGGGTCTTTCGAAGAGAAAGTCTTCTAACATTTGGTGAAGTCAAACTCACCAACTTTTCCTTTTATAGACTAATGCTTTTGGTGCTGGGTCTAAGAACTCACATTTTTCTCACTTTTCTCAAAGTTTTCGATGTAACAGTATATTTTACATTTCAAGCTATGCTCCATTCTGCTTTCTATCTATTCTGTACCTAACCATACAAATAAATACAAACGTGTGACCTTAGCAAAGGAAATCCTATCACAACTCAATCCTGTTGTATAACCTAATTTTCTCACGGACCTTTATATCATGGACCTTTTGTATACTAATACAAGTTTAATCTCTTTGGTTGTCTAGCAAGTCACTGCATTGATACATCAGAAACCAGGCATAATTTGAACCTGCTGATGCTGTCCCAATATCCATGTAATAGGTTTCTTTCAAGCTTAAACCGGCAGCTTTGATATCTGTTGTTAGAAGCTACGGACTCTCACACAAGCACATAAGCTGCTTTCTGAGCTTATTTAAGCAAACATCACATGTTGGCTGAGTCCGAAAAAGAAGTGGAACCTGGAAAATGTTTCCTTTTACCTCTTGGATGGGGGAAGCTGTGGCTTCAGTGTAATTCCAACTCTGCGTGTAAAGAGCTACTCCCAGCCCGCAGCTCTCGGGTTTTCTGTTTCTATTTCAGAGCATAGCTGAGGATTTACACAGACTTGTTTGCGAGGCCAGGAGTGAGTCATTGCCAAGGTTGAGGTTTCAGGCTTGTAGAGGTCATTGAGCGCACTCAGTGGTTCTCCCCCAGGAGCGCAAGCCAGCATCATGGGGTAGGGAGAAATGTTAATTTACGCCTGCTCAGCCCCAGCCTGGCTTTACTAGATTACCGTCTTCCAGGAAGAGTTCTAGGTTTGAGCATTTGAGAATGCTCCCCATCCCCTGATAACACTCAGTCTGTGTTCAGGACAATGGATGGTTGCTTTGGCTCAGTCTTTGTTCACTTCGGATATCCCAAAGTTAGGATCTCTCTGGAGGAAGATGCCCATTTGACTACTTAAGTCATCTGACCGTCAGGGAGTTCCACCTACTGGATTTTAAGTTTCCTTGCTTTAGAGCTCTCAGCAGCTACAAGCTCCTCTGGCCATCACTGTGCTTTCTCAGGTTCAGTGCTGTGGACAATCCAAGATGGCTCATTCTTTGTTTCACGGTTGTCTCTTGTGTTGCAAGGTACTGAACAATACCCCTAGCTTTTCCTTTTCATATCTTTCTTCCCCCAGGTTGAGATTATCAACAATGTCTAAAGACCTGGGCAAATATTCTTTCGGGGGGATTGCAAAAATCCCCGATGTAGCCTTTCTAAAACAATTCCATGTACACGTGTGGACATGAATGCCTGCCCGTGTGTGTGTGTGTGTGTGTGTGTGTGTGTGTGTGTGTGTGTGAGCATGAGCCTGCAGAAGCCAGAGGTCGTCATTGGGGGTCTTCTGTTATCATGCCCCATCTTACTGTCTTACTATTTTTATTATCTCTTACTGTTTTGAGATTATAATTTCATCTTATTTTGACAGGGCCTCTCTGAACCTGAAACTCACCAATTAGAGTCAGACTGCCTGGCCAGTCCCAGGATCCTCCTGCATCTGTTTCCTGGTGCTGGGGCTGCACGCATGTGCTGCAGTCTAACCTTTTAAATGAGCACTAGGAAGCTGACCTCAGGTCCTCACGTTTGCCCAGTGAGTACTTTGCTAACTGAGCCATCTCCCCAGACCCCTGAAACAGCATTTTTTTGAGACAGAATCCAACTACACAGCCCTGTCTATCCTGTAATTCACTGGGTAGACCAGGCTGGCCTTGAACTTACAGAGATCCACCTGCCTCTGTGTCCTGAATACTGGAATGAAAGACGTGTGCCACTGTGCCTGCCCAGCCCTAAAACAACTCAAGTTGCCCCAAGCGACAGGGAACTCACTCTGAAGCAGCCCACTGATTGTCTCAGAAGTCCAACAATGACGACACTGTTTTTTACTATCACACGTCCCGCCCCACAGCTCCCACCTTTGAGTTATGATTCTGATTTCTGACCCCACACCAAAGCAAGCTTTACTGATTTCAAAGTCATCTCCCTTGCTCCCCTACAAGGGTGTTACATTTCCAGATACACCCTGCTCCTTGGGTGACATATTTTCCATGTCATTCACCTGCCAAACAGCTTCCAGCTTGCTATGCCTTATAACCGATGGCACTGAATTGAACAGAGCATTCCAGGTGTGGCCTAACCATCCAGGGTTCAGAGGAGCTATTTCCTGCAGGCGGCATCTCTTAATGCACTCCTGGATGACATGAATCATTTATTTGGTGACCACATCCCGCTGTTGACTCAGACTGAGCTTGCGGTCAATTAAGAACCACATTCCCTGCTCACATGGCTCTTCCCTTCGCTCCATCCTGTGCTGCGGCTGATGTGAGTGTGTGTGTGCGCCTGCATGTGCATGTGCCATCTAGCCTAATTTTAGCCTAATACACTGATCTGTGGTTAAGTTTCCTATCCTTGGTTTCAGTGCGCCCTTTTAGAACCCGGCGTCTTTTGAACCCGTATTCATAATCAGCACAGGAGCTGTTCTGACCAGTTTGCGCTGCCCTCAAGGTTTTAGGCTGGCAGCCCCTACTGTGTGTTCACATCAGTGACTGTTAGAAACATGCTCTATCTGGAGAAGTCCGGATTAAAGGGACCGAGGGACTTCTGAGACAGTTTTTATCAGATAACAGGGATTCTGTGATGTTTAGCCTCCTCCAGCCCCACCCCCATTCCACATTTTGAACAGCCCTGAAAGGAAATGCACGCACAAGAAACTTGAGGACATTAGGTTAAATTAACTATGCCATTGTCAAAGGACAAATGCAGGCTTTTTCTGTATAGAGTTCCTATGTCGTCAAAAAAAAAAAATCTGAGAGGTGGAGTCTGGGGATAGTTCAGTGAATAAAGTGTTTGCCATGCAAGCAAGTATGAAGACTTGAGTTCAAATCCTCAGAGCCCACTAAAATTAGTGACAGTAGTTTGTATCTATAATCCTAGCACTGCTCCAGGGAGATGGAAGAGACGAGAGACTCCCTGGAAGCTCCCAGTTAGCTTGGCGTCTATGAGAGAAACAAAAGATCCTATCTCAAACAAGGTGGCAGGCAAGGGCCAGTACCTGAGGTTGTTCTCTGACCTCCAGATGTGCACTGTGGCAAGTGTGCCCCCACACTCCGATGTGAATGTCCACTCTCTCTCTCTCTCTCTCTCTCTCTCTCTCTCTCTCTCTCACACACACACACACACACACACACACACACACACACACACAGCAGGGGTCGCGAGTTAAGAATAGAAAGGTGGTGGTTACCAGGGCCTGGGGATGACTGGATGCAGTTTCAGTTTGGAAAATGAGAATGTTCTGGAGATAGTGATGACGTTCATACAAGAGCATGCCTGTCTTCCTGCCACTGAAATGAACATTTAAAAATGGTAAAGACAGTAAATTTAATGTTTTATTTATTATGCCACAATAAAAAGTAGATTCATTATGCAACAAAACAATTGAATTATGCAAGTTCTGCACCACACTCCTGAGATTAATCCCCTTGGGACCAGGAGATGAGGTCAACTTCATGTGATTTACTTGGTGACCACATAATTGCTTCCCAATGACTCACAAAGCAGCCATGGGCTTGCCAGTCTATTCTCTCTAGTTGGTCTGAGTTCTCTTTCCTTAGAACCAAACATTAGCTTTTGTTTAAAAGGCAGGATTCATTACGTCCCCAAGGCTGGCCTTGAACTCACAGTCCTTCTGCTTCAGCTAGAATTACAGATGTGTGCAATAGGACTTGCAACTCTTTCCGGTCACCCAGAGTCTCCCCCCATGCATACGGTAACCGCTAGGCTGGAAAGAGGGGCTCCCCAGTCGTCTCTCTCACCAGGACAAATTGTAAACTAAATGAGGATGCATGCACAGCTGGATGGTAGACAGGACAGTCAATGAACCCAAGGCATGGGCAATTCAGTTGACAGTCGTGCTGGGTTTGGGTTCGAGAATTCTTCATCTCATAAAGCAGAATTCCATCTCTCTCATGTCTTTCTTACTCATTGCGGTACTGGGACTAGAACGGAGGGCACTCTAGGAAGCAGCTTGTCTACGGAGCTACATTTCTGGCCCTTGGCTTTTGAAGACAGATTTGTTGTAGCTAAGACAGGCCTTGAACTTGTGATTCAACAGCCTTAGTTCCAGCATGACACCACTGTGCCTGGAGCTCTCCTGCTCTTAGATTTTGTTTTGTAAAATTTCTTACTTCAGATCAGAAGGCCTTTTTCTTTGTTGGAAGCAACTAAAACCCAAGTTCTGCTTCCAATCTGTCATCTGTTGGCACAATCCTGTCATTTATCTTCTTTCAAATGTGCCCCCAGATCAATTTTTCTTTTCTTTAACATTTTTGCAAACCTTAGCTCTTTTTTTTTTGAAACACAGCCTCCCTGAAACCACTCTTAGCCAGTGCTTACAACTCTGTGCCTTCAACTTTGTGGGTTTTTTTCATCCTTCATTTTAGCGTGTGTGTGTGTGTGTGTGTGTGTGTGTGTGTGTGCGTGCGTGCACGCATGTGCACATTTAGAGAATAGAGGTTGTATCAGATGTCTTCCTCATGAACCCTACCTTGCTCTTTGAGACAGGGTCTCTCTGAGTCTAGAACTCACTGACTTGCTAGGCTGGACCAGTGAACTCCAGGGGCTGCCCCTCCCACCTCCCCACCTCCCCACCTTCCAACCTCCTCACCTCCCTACCTCTCCATCTCCAATGCTGGGGTTCCAGTCAGCTCATCCACACCCAGACAGGAATGCAGGTACTCAAGCTTGGGCATCAGGCACCTACTGACAGAGAAGCCTCCCTAGGCTCCTTATTTCTGTCGTTTGTATAACGATCATCTTGAGATCAAATTCATTTGTTTAAGATTCCTACCTCCACCCCACTTTTCTATGGGTATTATGTGAGGAATCATGAAGCATCCTTTATTGAGTTTCACATATTCTGTTTGCAGTTTTGTTTGTTTGTTTTGGTTTTGGTTTTTCAAGACAGGGTTTCTCTGTGTAGCTCTGGGGCCTGTCCTAGAACTCGTTCTGTAGATCAGATTGGCCTTGAACTCACAGAGATCCGCCTGCCTCTGTCTCCCAAATGCAGAGATTTAAGGCATGCACCACTGCTGCTCCGGTCTTTTTTGCATTTTTGGCATGGGGTTATGGTCTGTGGAAATGTCAAAGCCTTTCTTTTTGTAAGTGAAGTCATGGTGGGACAGCAACCCACTTGATCATCATGAATACCCATTAATGAGGCAAGGTGGATATTACTATCCCCACCTCAAAACTAAATCAGATAGGTCTCAGTGAGGTCATATGAGGTTATCACTAAAACTAAATTCCAGATCATTTGACTCCTAGTCACCAGCAACAATATTGATCTGGCATCTGCCACAGCTGAGCGTTGTTCTAGACTGTGGATACATCAGTGCACACAATAAATACAATAGTCTCAGGGGAATCAGCATGCCAGCAAAGACAGACACACAGACAAGGATACGGAAAGTACACCAGATGGGGATGAGAATGAGAAGGACGTTGCTTACTATTGAACTGGAGAGTGCCTTGCTGATCCGGTGATGTCTGGAGGACATGAAAGAAACTAGAGACTCATGTAGGTTTCTACAAGTAGGGGAAGTGTTTCAGACAGAAGAAAGAGCCAGAGCAAGGCCCTGCCATGGGCATGTGACTAGAGTCCCCAAAGAACAATAGAAAGCCAGAACAAAGTGAATAAAGGAGACAGCAGCGAGAGATGAGGTCAGAGAGAGTCAGAGGGCTTGATCAGATAGAACTTTAGTTGACTGGGGATCGCTTGACTTTACACTGATTTATATAGATGCCCATCGGATTTCTTGAATAGTTGCCTGTGCTGTTAGGAAAAAATGAGATTAAGTGAGAATGTTATGGCTTGGTGCTTTGGGTTGGACATGCCATTAGCTGTGAAAGGGGGGCAAAAATTAGAGTCCAGTGTGGGGAAGTCATTAGCTAGAATGAGGAAGAATAAGGGTCAGAGGGCTGAAGTAGAGGACAGTGGGCATTGATTGATTGGGATCTGGCACTTCTAGAAGGTCAAGGAAGGACATGGAAGATACAAAGGGATGGGAGGTGAGTTCAGGAGGCAGAAGACTGGAGCTGGGAACATAGATCACACTTTTAGTCTTGCATTACGCTAGATAGTTTTATGTCAACTTGATATAAGCTAGAGTTATCTGTAAGGAAGGGCTCTCACTTGAGTAAATGCCTGCATAAGATCTGGCTGTAAGACATTTTCTAGTTCCTGATGGGGGAGGGCCCAGCCCATTGTAGGTGGAGCCGTACCTGGGCTGGTGGTCCTGGGTTCTGTAAGAAAGCAGACTGAGGAGCAAGACAGTAAGCAGCACCCCTCCATAGCCTCTGCATCAGCTCCTGCCTCCCTGTCTGAGTTTCTGTCTTGAATTCCTTCAGTGATGGACTACAGTATGGAAGTGAAGTCTAAGCCAAAGAAATCCACCCCTCCCCAACTTGCTTGTTGGTCATGATGTTCCATCACAACAATAGAAACCCTAACCAAGGCAAGTCTTTCTCACTAATGCCTTGGCTTTGGTTTTGGATGTTTCAGACTCCCAGATGTAACAGGTACAAAACCAGCCAATTGACCATCAGCATGTGTTATTCCATTCCAGCAAGTGGAGTCACCATCTTCCCAGAAAACCAAAGATCTTTCTGCACCCTCCCTTGCCTACCATCCCCTAAGTTAGTTAGTTTATCAACAGCATCAGCAGCACTGTCCTCCCACAAAAGGGATTTCAAGTCCTGCATTCTCCCCACTATCACTGCACCAGGCCAAGCCCTCGTCACCTTTTACCTGGTATGGGCAAATCCTCCACATTCCTGTACCCATTCCTACTCAATAGTCTGTCCTTCACCCAGCACAGAGTTAATAGTTTCCTCTGTGCGTGTGCATGTGTGCCGGTGACTGTGTGTATAATGTGCACTTGTATAATGGGTGTGCACAGGCCAGTGGGGTTGGCTTTGGCTAGCCTTCTTGATCACTCTTAACCTTGTTTCTTGAGACAAGGTCCTTCATTGACCTTGGAGATCACTGACTCAGCAGTACTGACCGCCAGTAAGAATCCTGTCTCCATCTCCCCAGCCCGGAATTATAGGTGCACCCTAGAAATCGGGCTTTTTAATTGCCTTTGAGGGAATAGGATTTGAGTCTTCATGTATGCAGCAAGCATTTTACTGAGTGAGTCTTCACCCCAGCCTCATTGTTTGATATGATCTTAAATATTCACCAAGTCACACACTCCTTCAAAACAGGATTTCTGAACCACAGCTATAAGCTTCAAAGTTCTGTATGTCAAAGTCTTTCTGCTTGTGGAGAGCAATACAGTCCTATACTCCTGCCAGCATCTCCAACACACTGTTGCCAAATAGCTGAATACTGACTGAGATGCATGCTGACTTACAATCTTCGCTTCTTATGGTGGTGGAACATCCCTCACATCCAGTCTCAAGCCTAGCAGGTTCTTTACAAAAACATGAAGTCCATATTTTATTTTATTTTATTTTTTTATGTTGGAAGAGAACTATTCTTACCAGATTAGTGACACACTCCTTCAATCCTAGAACTGAGACAGAAGAAGCAAGAATTTTTGGCCAACCCAGGAGAATATAGGCAGTTCAAGGCAAGCCTGAGATATAAAAGGAAGCCCTGTTTAAAGCAAGCAGACAAACAAACGAATACCCCCGTTTTCTTGCTTTATGCTTATTGCTCAATTTCTTTGTCTCAAAAGTGTAAAAGAGGGGTTGGGAGATGGTTCGGTGAATAAAGCACTTGCCCACAAATGTGAGGACCAGAGCTTGTGGTCCCCCAGCACCCCATATTAAAGAGCTATGTGGGTATGGTAGCCCACTTTAGATCCCGGCACTCAGAGGTAGAGACAGGGGACATTCAGGACCAGCTAGCCAGCCAGACTGGTTAAATTGTCATGCTCTGGGCTCAAGAGAGAGACTTACAATCTTGACTGAGGTGGACAGGGATCAAGAAAACACTGGACATCAATCTCTGGTCTTCATATACACATGCATGTATACCCCACACACATGTGAACACACACACATATATGCACACCATGCACACATACACAAGATGTAAAGGGTATGTTTAGATTGTGTCTACTTCATTAATGTTCTCTCTTTTTTGAGAAAATGACGAAACTTTTCGTTTAAGAATACGGAATTTGGGCTGCTGTGCTGGTTAGCTTTCGTCACTGACACAAGCTCGAGTCGCCTGTGAAAAGGAAAACATCAATTGAGAAAATGCCTCCATCAGAGTGCCCTAAGGGCAAGCCTGTGGGGGCATTTTCTTGATCAATGATTGATCGGCTAGAGCCCAGCTCATGTGGGTGGAGCCAATCCTGGGGAGGGGGCCCTGGGTTGGTTGTCTAAGAAAGAAGGCTGAGCAAGCTCTGAGGAACAAGCCAGTAAGCAGTACCCCACCATCACTACTGCTCCAGTCTCCTGCCTTGGTTTCCCTCAGCTGTTACCTGGAAATAGGAGGTGACATAAATCCTTTCCTTTTCAGGTTGCTCTTAGTCATGGCGTTTACCATAGCAACGAAAACACCAAATTGATAGAGCTGTGGATGTTGCTAAGAGGAAGTGTGTTTAGAATGTGCAAAGGCCTGGGTTTGGTTGCCAGCAACAACAACAAATAAACACACACACACACACACACACACAATTAGCAAAGTTCTGTTAGATAAATGTTTTATAATTCCATATCCTCTAACTGCCATTTCCCTGCCCTTTTTATATTTAACTTCCACTCCTGATGGCTTTTCCACACTGAGGACAAAAACTGAAATCATGTGACTCAAAACAGGACCGTGACCAGAACAAGCAGACAGATTACTGGAGCTGCCTCTCAGGGCCATCAGCAGACCCCTCACTAGTGCCCAACAAGATGAACCCTGTGGAATTGGAACAGAAACATGAAATGTCCATTCAAGGACACACACAGCTCTGTCCTCAGGAAAGAGGAACCACAAGGATGCAGTCTAGAAAGAACAAATAAGATTAGAAGCAATAGTCTGGCCTAAATGTTTTGTCAAGTTCTTAGTAGAATAGATCAAAGTTTGCCTTTATTTCACAGTCCAAAAGGAAAAGTAATGCCTGCAGCCAAAAAAGTCACTGCTAATTCAATTTTCCTTTGTGTGTGTGTGTGTGTGTGTGTGTGTGTGTGTGTGTGTGTGTGTGTCACTCAACACCTCTGGATTTTGTAGCTCTCCACTGTCTGCTGTGCTTCTTAATCCTGTTAGGTTTGAACTTCATGGCAAGTTGCTTCAGTCTTAGAAAAAACATAAATGAGACCCAGTGGGCCACCCTCTGACCTCCCCGGATTTGTGTTAGGAAACTTGGAATTACTAGGTATCTGGAATCCCAGGGGATATAAGCAGCCACTGGTTGAAGTCTTTCCCTAAATGTCTGCCTTTCTCCTTTCCCTCTGTGTTCTGAATCCCACAAGGCACATGGGGTAGGGGTGGAACATGGAACATCAAGCTTTTTTTTCTTCTTCTCATTTTGTATATGTGTGTCTTTGTGAATGTGTGGTGTCAGCGTGTGTTTGTATGGTTGTGTGAATGCTTGCACACAGATAACATGTGTGAATGCTTGCACACAGATAACTTGTATGCACATACATCTTGGGGTCAAAGGTTGGTTCTGGTTATCTTCTTTAATGGCCCTCTTCCTTATTGTTTGAGAGAGGGTCTCTGGCCATGCCTGGGGCTCACTGGCTAGCTGGCTGTACAATGAACTCCAGGGATCCATCTGTCTCTGCCCCTTCCCCCAGTGCAGGGGTTACAGGCATGCACTAGCATGTCTAGCTTTTATGTGGGTCCTGGGAACCCAAAGCCAAGTCCTCATGCTTGTGGAACAAGCACTTTACCGACTGAGCCATCTCCCCAGTCCAGTCCTATGGTAAGCTTTTCTAACTTGCACTAACCTAGGCTGACCTCACACTCCAGATCCTCCTTCTTCAGTCTTCGGAGTGTTGAGATTACAATATCACCCTTCTCTTAATCACAAAAGTTGATGCCTTTGGGTCAAATCGGAGTTAATTCAACAATGCCCAGGGTTCAGGCATGGTCGTGGCTGAAACAGTATGGGGCCCTTTAAGGTTGGTGAAAAATCATTAAACATATAAAGCTTCCAGAATTTGTAATCCAAATCTATAAACAGATTTCCATACACTGATGTAGAGAAGGCTCAATTATCATTCACTGCAGCTCTGTTATTGTCAGAGCATCTGAGCTGAGGCCAATCGGCAGCCGGATTCCCGCTTCTCCACCGTGCCCCAACTGAAGCTCAAAGTGAAGGGGACAGGAGACACACATTGAATAATTCAGGCCTTAAATCGCCCCCCTGAGCTCCCTCTCAATTGTGTCTCATTCTCTGTAGATCCGGATGGTTCTGTGCACATCTATGGGTTTGAATCACGAAATTACCTCTATTGATTTCACTGGGGTGTGTGATATAAATTTACATTCTATCTTCCTGGCCTCACGCTTAAATGCCAATAAGTGTTCCTTCTGAACAGCCAAGCACACACCCGACCTTCAGCTTGCTGTGTTGTGAGGGTACCTCTGCTGCATCGGGCACACTCTGCAGGGACTTTTATGGTCAGAATTTTAATATTTAAAATGTTATTTGTAAATGGCTTCCAACCTACAGCAAATGAGAAAACAGCCATCTATGTGTCCAGCACCAAAATCATTTAAGTGTGCACATATGTACTTTTGACTTGCCTATAGCTGGAACAACAGAAAGCAAAGTGAGAAAGTGAGAGAAACTTCCAGGTTCACTTTACAGCCTGACACCTCCAGACTGTCTCCCTCTGAGCACACCCCTCAATTGGTGTGGTTCTTTCTCCCAGGAATGAATGTTCCAATATTTTATTACACACACACACACACACACACAGAGAGAGAGAGAGAGAGAGAGAGAGAGAGAGAGAGAGAGAGAGAGGAGAGAGAAACATATTTGTAATATATATCTATAAATCTATGTCTATCTATATCTACAATACTTAAAATTTACAGAAGGCTTACTGGATTCTGCTGCATGGTGACAAAGAGGACTTACATCAAAGGATCAAAAGCAACATTTCTATGAACTACACAACGGCATTTTATTCAGCCAGAGAGAATGGGACTGTGTCACCAGGAGGAAAGTGAACTGAATGCAGCTCACAGGCTCTTCACTAAATAAGCCAGACTCAGAAGGACAAAGGCAAACAGGTTTGCTCTGGCCTGTGTAGGCTGACCAGCCAGTCTACCAGCCCGAAGCAGCGCTGGAGGCTCTGTCACCTCCCTTCCCTCTTGCGCCTGTCACTGGTGAGCGTCCATGTTTCTGCCATACTGGTCAGTGCACAGGAAACCATTCCCCTCTCCCACTAGAAATGAGCCCCCGCTTCTACACGAGCGTCCAGAGCTGGGGTCTGCATGTGTCTCCGGAACACGCTCTTTGTCTTTTTATGTCAGAATGTTTAATAATTTCTAACAAATGCTTTTACATTGGGTCCTTTGTGTTTGCTGAGATTGTTTCATAGCCTGGGGAAATTTTAATAACTCTTCCAGGTGTGCATAACAGCAATATATTCTAATTTTATCATCTATATCCTTAACATGTGATTAGACTAAGCTTATTAATTGTGGCATTCAGAACTTCAATATCCGCATGTACTTTTCATTTTCTTGATCTATTCGTTTCTGAGAAATGTTTATTAAAATATCCCTCTGTGGCTGCAAAACTGTCATGTTTCTTTCAGCTCGATCATTTTGGATTTATATGTTTTAAAGCTGTGTTGTTTGTTGAAAGTAGCTTGGGGGGCAATTCTCTCTCAAAGAAACCCACGCCCACGCCCTGGGTTGTGTCTTAATTCCCTTCATAGAGACTCCTTCTTTCTCGTGTTTAGCATCGATATTAAAAATCTTAAGGAGAGCTTGTGATGTTTCTCTTAAATACATATGCATGACCAGTTTTAGTCCTCAATATACTAAGTTGTCATAACCAGTATTCCATCGCGGGTGATGTTGCTCTGTTGGCTTCTTCTGTTAGTTTGTCAGGAATGGCTTCTCGTTGCTTCCAAAAGTTGCTTTTCAGGCGTAGGTCTAGCGATTAGCACATGGGAATATTCGGGGCTTTAAGACGGTTCAAACGTGCATGCGTACTGGTTGATGGCTGTAACGCACTTACATTTATTGTGATTTCTGGGACTGCTGGATTTTTAGCATCTCATTGTTTGCATGCTCTATTCTGCTTTCTGTGTTGTGTAGTTTATGGCCCCTCCCATCCTGAAGAGTGAGGTTCCCCCTACCCAATCCCACACTTCCTGAAGCCAGGCTCTGGTCTTCAGGTAGTGCCCTTACTTTTTTTATCATAGGGACTTCACCACTGTGGTTAGTTTTTTTCTGCTAACCCTCAGAGCAGCATGGATTTTAGAAACCACTAACTCCCATTTCCTTCTCCCCCTGATCTTTTTCTGACCATTTTACATCACCTTGTCTTTCTCCAACTCGTATCAATGCTGTAAGAGAAACCCTTCCTTCGAGACGCTCTGGTGTGTAGGCTCATTCTCATCATCCACTTCCTAAGATGTGGTCTTGATGCAACTAATCCCTCTCCCTTCTCTTCTCTCTAGAGATGTCTTTCTATTGTCTTCAGTTTTGATATTTAAGCTGGAGAAAGTGTTCTAGGTCGACACTCGCTTTTCAAGATATCAAAGAGATTGGTCTGAGCTGTGGCTGTAGCTATCCATCTGTTTTTCCTTCAAGGTAATTTCATTGTCTTTTATCTCTGGTGACTTTTTACAGTTCTTCTTGTCTTTAATGTTTTTTAGCTTCACTTTGACATACCGGGTGCACATGTTTTTATCCCCTTGGAGCTCTGGTGTGCCTCTGGAGTCCTTCTCGCTGAACGGTGACTGCTTTTCACTCTCTCAACTCTTTCCTTCCAAAACCTTTCTCATAGTCTGTTCTACATAGTTCTTATCTGTTTGGACTCCCTCTTCTTTTCTGTGACATTCATCTTTATTAATATTCTCTGCTTTATCTCATATCTTAATAATCCTATTTAATTTTGCTAAGTCTGGTATTCAACACATTTATTATTGGGGTTTGCTTTCCTGAATCATATGTATTTTTATCAGGACCCATTTCATTTGTTTTTCTCTCAAATTTGCTTTTTAATATTTTCATATTATCCTGATTTGGGTATCAGTTTATTTTTCTTTTATCTTCTTAAATTGTTAAATAGACTTACAGTCCCTTTCTGGCTGTTTCCAGTCCTGAAGTTCCTGAGATTGCTAATCTTACTGCCTGTGGAATCTGCTGAGTCCTCCTCATAGCTGATCAGTTCTTCTTAGAGTTTGATGTTTTTTAATTATTTCTAGATCCTCATTTATTCATTCACTTATGCTCTGGAAATGCTTAAGCACGCATGGGCAGCCCATTTATGGTGGTCCACCAGTTGTTCCTATCCAGGACAGTTCTAGACGCTTGTGTTATTGTCATACCTGAGGTTCCATATTCTTCCTTTAGGCTGTCTATCTAAGCATTTTTTTGGACCTTCCTCTTTACCTTATCCTGTGTACTCCTCCAAGAAGTGCTATCTTTGGGTATCTGCTGTCATTCATTCTCACAAAATGGCCAAAGTATCTCAAGTGCCATTGTCATATCCTGCAGTCTACTTCCTTCTGCAGATGGAGATGTTCCTCAATGTCATCTTTACACAGCCCATCTCTTCATGTGACTCCTAAAATCCTCCCGAGACACACCATCTCCAACACATCTGCCTCTATTCTGAGGAGCGCTTCATCGTCCAGAGTTGTAAAGAAGGAAGCTCAAGACAAATGTCTCATGTACTTGTATTTTTATTGTTGCCGTTATGTCTCTTGCTGACCAAGCCTTTCCTAGCGCCTGGAATGCAGCCCTCACTTTCCCTATCCACATCTGGATGTCTGAACTAGTTCCCTCCTTTGAACTGAGGTTTCCCCCCAGACAGACAAAATTGACTGTTTGCTTGAGGTTCGGATTCTTTATTACAATGTTAAAATCCTTATGTGCTCTTCTCATGTGCTGTATCTCAGTCTCCTCGTGTTTACTGTCACACCAAGGTTTCCACTGACTTCCGCCACTCTATGTACCATGGCCCACAGCTCATCTGGACTTTCAGCAAGCAGTGCTGTGTCGTCGGCGAAACGCAAGTTATTGATTAGCACCACCTATCTGCACACCTCGCTCCTCATCCTCCGGGGATGTCACTATTATTAATTTCAGGAATATATTAAAGAGTGGTGGTGAGAGGACACATCCCTGCAACACTCCTATGATTGTGTCCAGTTTCTAGATCCTAGTGGGGATTACTTAATGTTATGGGCATTTTATGGAGCCCAGGAGTATAGTAGTTACCAGAGGAAGGTTTTCCGTCAGTGTCTGTAAGGATACATCAAGACTGTTGGTGCAGAACAAGTTTATGTTAGCCAATCATTTGAGAATTTGGACAGCCTGCACTTAAAAATCAAACTTAACTTGCAAAGTGACTCCATAGTGTAGGCTTCGCATTTTGGCTTCTCATGGATAAGATATTTTGCAAATTTCCAATTAAGGTTCTATCCTTAGTGATAAGTTCAACAACTTTTCTGGTCAGGATCAGTGGAAACAACTCTTCTCCCTCACACATCAAGGACCTAGTGTTAACTCTCCCAGACCTCGGTTTTCAATACTGCCCGCCATCCTTGTGGGAAGAGCAGATAGTACCAAAATGGATAAAGATTTGCCTTCGATGACCAATGGTGCTGAACTCAACACAAAGACTGTCTCCACTCACCATGTACCACACACTTTTCTGTTGGGCACCATCCAATCATCCCAAATCCATCACCTAACACAGATACGCAACAAGAAGACCTTTGCTACTCCTTTCTCCTCCAGCTCAGTCTGATGAAGGACTCTTTCCTTACAAGCTTTGTATCGCTCTGATCTGTAGATATTTAAACTTTGGTCTTCCTAAGGGCTATGCTGTAGTAGGAGCAGGGGGCTGCATCCCACCACCCGGCTACCTTTACACCCGAAATAACAACACACAAATTGTATTCTTTTAAGCACTGCTTGGCCCATTAGGTCTATCCTCTTATTGGCTAACTCTCACATCTTGATTGACCCATTTCTAATAATCTGTGTAGCACCACAAGATGGTGTCTTACCGGGAAAGATTCAGCATGTCTGACCTGGCGTCTGCCCTGGAGAGGAGAGGCATGGTGTCTGCCTAACTTCCCTTCTTCCCAGCATTCTGTTCTATCTACTACACCTATCTAAATCCTGCCCTATCAAAAAGCCAAGGCAGTTTCTTTATTAACCAATGAGAGTAACACATAGACAGATCATCATTTCCTCCATCACCATGCCACATTCTTCTTTTCCATCTAGAGTCCTTGTCGTTTTCTCTCTACCTCTCTCTTTCTGTCTCTTCCAGTATCTTTCCTTTCTCTCTCTCCCTTCTCTACCTTTCTGTGTCTCTCTTTCGCTCTCCTTTCTCCTCCTCTGCTATGTTGGCACCCTCAGTATCCTCCTCATCTAGAAGAGCCGATTCTAGGGCCAGTGGGGTCTCCCCATTTCTTCAGCTAATATTCCTTGTCTGAGTTTTATGTCTCCTTTCCCTAAAGGCCAAAACTTAGAAGTAAAACACCTCAGAGGAAATCCTAGTCTCTATTTCTACAGTGCTACAAACATCCCATACAGAAGGAACTCAGCTTGCTCCCTGAGTGGGTCCAAGCAAGGGACGATGGGAAGGGAAGGAAGAGGAAAGCAGGGAAGTATCTGTGGGAGAGCAGCATTGGTGGGTCCCCATGCCTTTCTGAGAAGTGTCAAAGGGGCTGTGGAGTCTGACACTCCGATTTTCACATCCCAGTCAGACACTGCCTGCACCAGTGTGAATTAGGCTGGCTCCACCACCTTCGCAGAAGTGCTTCCTTGTTCTCAGTGAGGGATAACTAGAGCATGTGCCCCTGTAGGCAGGAAATGAAACAGCACACTTAAGCCATCACCGGAAAGTCCTCAGCTAAGGATGATTCACTTTCCATATTTTAAGAACTTTACCATGATGCAAAAGAGTTGAGCTTCCGCCGGGCGATGGTGGCGCACGCCTTTAATCCCAGCACTCGAGAGGCAGAGGCAGGTGGATCTCTGTGAGTTCGAGACCAGCCTGGTCTACAGAGCTAGTGCCAGGACAGGCTCCAAAGCCACAGAGAAACCCTGTCTCGAAAAACCAAAAAAAAAAAAAAAGAGTTGAGCTTCAAATCTTAGGTTTACCCTTTTCCTTTGCTAGGAATAAGTAGTATGAACTCCAGGGCCAGTCAGCCCCACAGTCAGGAAAACAACCAATGGTCTAGAGTGCCCTGTGCCACTGAGCTGCCATGTGGAGTGGATTAAAAGAATTAAATGCTCAACTGAAGATATTTTCAGTGTATGATGGACTTATAAGACATCACCCACTGTAAGCCAAGGAGCATCTACACGATGTGACCTAGCAGGCTGTACCTTCATTGCCCAATAAGGGGTGGTGGCTTTTATGAACACATGAGTAATGTTAGGAATTCACGTTTTTACTTGGGGCTGGGTGACCTTGAATGAGTTACTTACTCTTGCAATCCTTTCACTCCCTCATCTGCCATCAATTGCACAGGGTGTCATTTTCAACAACAGTACTTCCAAGCCCATAATACAGGCTGTGGGTCCCTTACCAAAAATTCTAAGTATCAAAAATGTTGTGGCTTTTAATTTTTTTTTTAAGTTTGGAATATATATAGATATATGTGTGTATGCATGCATATATGTGTATATATATGCATATAGACATATTTGAAGGCAATTCTAGGACTGAACCTCATTTATGACTCATCTACATCTTAGACATAGAGGCCAGAGATAATTTTATAGAATATTTTTAGTATACCTGTGTTTCGACAGCAGCCTCTCACATGAAGGCAGGGCAGACTTTAGAGCATTTTGGATTTCAGATTTCTTTGGCAGGAGTGATGCTCTTGGTTTTATCCGGTCCCTTTTAGAGTGCCCAGCTTCTCATGACTGATATTTGCATTTTTTCAAAGTGGCTTCATTACTTGAATTCATACATATTTTGTCACCCAAGATTTAAGAGGCTGATTTCTCCCCACTATAGAGGATGAATAGCTAGGCGAGGTCTTCTTTATCTTACCATCTTCATAAAGACATAAAGCCCTGCTGACCTTCCAGATACTTGGGAATGTTTGTTGAATGAGCAAGTGAATGCATAAATGGGAAAGAATAGCGTGGGCTGCTCTGTTTCTGAAAGGTGCGGCTCATACCTGCCACGTTCCTGCCTGCTTCTGGTTTCCCATATTAGTTCCAGTTAATGAACATTTACTTTGTTCTCTGAGTGTGTGAAGGTGAGTGAGTGAGTGTGTGTGTGTGTGTGTGTGTGTGTGTGTGTGTGTGTGTGAGTGTGTGCAGATGCATGTGTCTGTGCATGGGTGTGAAGAGGCCAGAGGTCACTGTCTTCTGTTCTTGTTCTCCCCCATATCTTTTTGAGACAGGCTCTCCCACTGAACCGTGAACTCCCTGATTAGGCGAGATGATGAAGCCTCAAGGATCCTCCTGTCTCTGCTTCACAGTGCTGGGATTACAGGTACCCACCACCACACCTGTTTGTTTATGTGAGCGCTAGGGATCTGAACTCATGCAGCAAGCCATCTCCCCACCCCCTCTAGATGCTTCCCATGGGGAAAGTACTTGTTGGTTTCCAGCCAGCAAGTGATTGGCCTCACATGAGGCTGATAAAGGAGATGCTCAGATCCTGGGGCCCCGGTAATCACCAAGAGAAATGCAGCTAAAAACAACAGAAGAGACAGATAATGGCAAATATGATCACACAGACTTCAACGGAGTTCTCTGCTATCCAGAGAGAGACTGTGTGCCTAGGAATTTCTATATAGGTTCAAGGCAATTTTGGGCATGAAAGCGAGAGGCAGGAAGGGCATTTGGTTGGAGCCCAGAAGTCCCAGGTCCAGACTGTGGGGAGAATTGCGAAGCATCAGATGCTTTTCCTGTGGTGGTTGGTGACTGGATCACAGACAAGCATGTGACTCATACTGAGCCAATGCTATTATGTGACCCGCCCCCCAAAGGCTTAAAAAACAAACAAACTAACAAACAACAGCTAACTGATAGAAACTGGCTCTAAAAGTTGGAAGCCCAGTTGGATCAGAGCAGAGCTTTAGAGAGAAGGTTGAAAAATTCCTATTGTAGAGGTCCCAGGGGCACCCTTGTGCCCTGTAATACCTTGAGCTGATAATTCACCTTTCTCTGAGAGTTCAAGAACTTCTATGTCCCTGGATTCTCCCAAGACACTTCTTTTTTCCACATAAACAAGCAAGATTGGCTTTTGTTACCAGAAAAACAAACAGACTCTAAAGTACAACTCTGCCTGGTAAAGATGGCGGAAGCGGTGTAGTTGCTTTTACCTCTGCTTAATTTCTTTTGGTGTATTTCTCCGTGATTCTTAAGAGGGAAATAGGCTGATTACTTGCAGTACACACACACACACACACACACACACACACACACACACACACACATCATCATAATCATCATCATCATCATCATCATCATCTCAACTCAAGGCGGAAAGGGCTCTAACAGCAGGACCAAGGCAGTGTCCTGGGAACAGAAAGAAGAAACGTTCAGACTCTGCATGAGTTGGGAGAAGTGAGGGTCTCGAGCAGAACTGCATCCTTGAGGGTAAGCAGGAGCTCTGGTGTATTACCAGGAGCATCCAGAGAGTATTAACAGCATTAAGATGTGTTGCTGAACCATCTGAGACAGGAGACCATCTTAGCAAAGGCGAGAGACACTGTTAGCTTGATAATTCAATGCTTTGTGCCAGAAGGTGAATACCTCACTTCTATTCCAACCCATTGTTCACAACTAGCCACAGAAGGCGACCCAGCCTTCCAGGCATCCTCCTAAGGAGGACCCAGGAGGAAACCAGGTGAGGGTGAGCATAGCAAGTCCCACCAGAAGGGAATTCTCCACAACATGCTCATGTGTGACGTTGATGAAACCCTTCTCCTTCTTGGCATACTTCCCCTTTGCCCTTGTGACTCTTGTCAAGTCTAGTACCGCTCCTTGACAAACCAAAGGCATAAGAGACAGTCCTTCAGGTGTCTGAAAGTGAGTCTGACATCTTTTCCTTCAAAGCTTGCTCCTTCTGCAGCCTTCTCTGTTGGAATTAATGCCAACTCTTTCCTCTGATTTGTCCTTATCAGCCTAGACTCTACATCCAATATGTCAGGAAGTTTTTCCAGCTCTTCTTTCAACATGCACCCAGAGTTCTTGGGGCTAGAGAGATGGCTCCATGAATGAGGTGCTCACTGAACAATAAGGAGGACCTGGGTGTGGATCCCCAGTACTCACACGGGAAACTGGGTGTGGTGGTGTGTACCTATAACCCCAGCACTGGGGGTGGGAGGGGCAGACGCTCACTGGTTAGCCAGTCAAGCCACAACAGAAAGTTCTAAGTTTGCTGGTAGTCTCTCAAGAAATAAGGTGGATGGTTATATAATAAAATAGCTGAAGTCAACCACTGGCCTTTCTCACACAGAGGCACATGATCCAGATCTTATCACCACTTCCCTTTAGGTCTTCCTGCTCTGAGCCATCACCATCTTACGATTGTTCTTTCTCACTGGGTTCTTTACTGACCTTGCTGCCTCTATTCTATGATCTGTGCTTTACACAATAGATCCAGACCCCAGGGTTATCAGTCTTCTAAAGGCTCCTTTGGTCAGCCCTATAAAGACACAAAGTCATCTTCCCACTCATCTTCCACGGTGTTCTCTGATCCTTAGGTGTGGGAGTGTTTTGCAGACATATTCATGAGATGGGACTCCACAACTATGCGCTGAGATTCGTTGTGGCTTTTTGAAGTTGTCTGCATCTATTGCAAAGAGTACTTTCCCTGATGAAGGGTGAGGACTATGTTTATCTGTCAGTATAAGGACAAACATTTATAGACTGTCATTAGGATTATGATTGTTTAGTAAAGTGATGGTTCTCCTCCAATGACCGCGACTTCAGTGCGCTGAGTAATTAGCTAGGTTCCCAGGTTTCCCTCTTGTTGATCCTAAACCCAATTAGAGAACTGTTGGTACCACCAAGGTATGCCAGCCTCTACTGTACCCTTAGGGTTATTGTGACACGGTGATCATTACAGTGTTTACGGGTGTTCTAGCAGGTAGTATTCTTGGTTGCCTCCCTCCTTTGGAAGCTCATGTGGCACCTTCTGGTACCGTGAAAGCTAGTCCTCAGGGAGGAGACATTCATGTTGATTCCAGATCAGGGCTCCCTGGACACTATTTCTGAAATGCATGGTTTCTTCCGCAATAGGGACTTACCTTCCAACTCTAGGGCAGCCAAAGGCAATAGCAATAGGCCGTCTGTTTTGGGAGTCTTTTGGACAGTTCTGACCAACAACTCAAAAGAGGGCTTCTTGTTTTATCTTTGGCACAGTGGCTGTGCCTTCATCTACTGCTATTTCGGTCAGCAATTGTGCTCCACAGTCATCAGCCTGCTTCTCTGGCAGCAGCCTGGCCGCTCAGGCAATAGCCTGGTAGGAAATCTGTTCCTTCAGGCTCTGCCCCTGCCACTAAAGGTAACTTTAACTCTATTGTTCTATTTATAAATAAGACTCAAGATTCAAAGGCTGGGGTGAATACCTGCTGGCTCAGAGAGGTTTAATAGCAACTGGCTCAACTCTCTCCTTGCTAGCATCTCTGAAAGAGTGCCTCCTTCAGCTCTGCCAAAGAATGCCATGGCAACTCAGAAGCCTCCCTCTACTTCCACTCTGTCTCTCCATCTCTTCCAGATGCCCTCGGATGCTCTAGGATTACTTTCTGTCAGAGCAACTAGTTGTTGCAGTCTAGTTGCTACTTAGCCTCCCATTCCAAGGTTAATTTTATTTAATTAATTCAAATCCAGACTTGGGGTTCACAGTGTGATTGAAGATCCCCCAACAGCTTCTCGTGTCTGATATTTTAGTTTTGTGGGTGGATTTGGGCTCTTGTAGGGCACAGCATCAGCCCAGATGAAAGAAGTGCATTAAAACCATATATGTATATCTATACACAGAATTGCATGTTTATAGGAGATCAGGGAATTTGCTATAAGGTGGAATATCCTAGGAATATCAGAAGACACACCCAGAAAGGCTCACCAACATGGTTGCCTAAATGTGGGAGGAACAATGACACCGCCAATGGACGTGCAAACATGGGTAGGGAAAAGCCCACAAGGCCTCAGTCCTACACAAAAGCTACTGAGGAAAGCTGGGGGTGGGAGAGGTGGTCTACCCCAGGAAGAGCACATGAATTGTTGGTCCAGTAACAAACACACACACACAGTATTACATGGACTGAGTGGGTTATCTTTAGAAATATATATGTACATATACATATATGCATGCAATAATAATTAATGAAAGAAAAGACCATGGACCTGAAAGAGAGAGGAAAAGGGTATATGGGAGGATTTGGAGGGAGACAAGGGAAGACACAAATGTCGTAATTATATTATAATCTCGAAAAATTTTAAAGTATAAAAATTAGGCTAGCAATACCAATCGAAAGATACTTTATTGGGGTGCATGTGTGAACACAAGAGAGATGAGGCAAGGGAAGGGACCCTGAGGAAGTCTGGCTGCTGTCCCGCACAGGCACACTTGACAATTGCTCCCTGAAATTTGGGATGTATGCGTGTATCCTGTCCGTCTTCTGCTCTCACCACAGTTCACCCTTGACCCCGGATCTGTTCGTGCATGCTGGGTCCATCTGAAAGTAGTTTGCAAAAGACAGCAGAGGATCACTGAATCACAAGAAGGTGACAAGCCAGTCCCTAGTGAGGCACTGTGCAGATGCTGGGGTTGTGGGAATGGCTTTCATATACTTAGAAGAAAGTGGGTTGATTTTTTTAAACCAGGCAGTTGGGTGAAGTGTGGGAGTCTGGGCCTTCCCATTCCATCTCATAGTAATGATGTCTCGGGTCATTTGTTCTTCTGCTCCAAACTCTATGGTGGGTCAGTCTCCAGTGCATTCAAAGGAAAAGACAAAGTCTTCACAATAACCTGTGACCCTGCATTGTGAGTTCTTCCTGTCTCACTACATTCCCACTTGGGTCTCCTTTTCCCATCCCTCCCCCATCTCTCCTGCAGAACTCGCTTCCTTCCTGCCCCTCCAGAGTGCTGAACTCCCCAATCTCAAGGCCTTTACTCTTGCTGCTGACTCTTGCCCCGAAGGACTTTACCCCCAAATGTCACAACCTTAACTTCTACTCCTCTTTCAAGCAGCGGCTAAAGCTCACGCTCTCAGCCGCACATCCTTTGGCCACCCTGTTTGATACTGTAGGTCCATCTCACCCGTGCTCCTGCTACGGCAACCGTGCTGGTCCACTTTTCTACGGAGCAGTTTTATCATCTCCTAATCAACTATACCATGGCTCTCTACTATTTCAACTTGTGACCCTTTCACTTGAAGAATTTTTATGCAACCCCAGATACATAAAATAGGTATACGAATCAAATATTTCCTGACAGTAAATCATAAAATGATTTAAGACAGTTCTTTGCTATGCATATAATTTTATCATTTATTTAAAAACTGAATATTAACAAGATGGGTCTACTTGTTAACTTCTTCCATAAAGAATTAAATCTTGCCTGGATGTTTGATGCTCCAGGGTGAAAAGCATATTTAACATTTTGCAAAGTTAACTGACATTTTGATTCTATAGTTGTCCGTGCTGAAAATGCTGCTTAGCACAAAATGGCAGAAGTAAAATTAGGGCTATTTCAGGGTTTTTTTTTCCTTTAAATTATGTCCTTATTTTTAAACAAAATTCATTGACCAATGTTTTAGAGAAACTCATCAGCAACTCAAACAGGACATTTTAAAACCAAGCATTCTAAAGCAAAACAACCCAAAGTTATTCTAATTGTATGCTTACCTGGGGAAGAGTGACTGCGAAACGTTACTGTCTTTGTGTCCTTCAGCTGAGTGACTGTGTGTCTGTAAGAGCAGGAAAGGGTTAATACAAGATAGAATCACTAACAGGGCATGATGCCCAGTCATTGCAAAGCTCAGGCAAGGGTGTTGGCAACATTTGTGGGCAGTGAGTGGCATGATGGCGTGTGTGGGCAGTGAGTGGCATGATGGCATGTGTGTGCAGTGAGTGGCAGGATGGCATGTGTGGGCAGTGAGTGGCATGATGGCGTGTGTGGGCAGTGAGTGGCATGATGGCATGTGTGTGCAGTGAGTGGCATGATGGCATGTGTGTGCAGTGAGTGGCA
>NC_022015.1:14280715-14298826 GCF_000317375.1 Microtus ochrogaster
GATGGCATGTGTGTGCAGTGAGTGGCAGGATGGCATGTGTGTGCAGTGAGTGGCATGATGGCATGCGTAGTGAAGAGAGAGCACTGTGTGTTCAGACCCACACTGCAGTGAAGTCACATGACACTACAAGGGTGTGCACTGCAAAATGCCCCAGATTTGATGTGTGCCTGATTCCAACTTAATTTTTAGTTGTTACGCATTCAGAAAACTATTAATAGCCTTTTTGAAACTTTCCCATGAGATCACGACCCATCATTTAAGAACTGAAGCTGCACAATCGGATTGTTTGCTGTGTTCACTTATCCCTTGCTCACCTGGGTTGTGAGTTCCTTGAGGCGGTCTCTTCTCAGAGCTATTTCAACAAGATGTTCATCTGGTTTACCTTGGGCATCTAGAGTGGTACTTGCCACATGTGTGCTCCATAAATACTTGCAGAACAAGGTAATGAAATACGGTTTTGCTCTCAGTGATTCCATCTGGTGAAATTACCTCACCCCTCTGTGATCTTACAATATAAAATACAAGTTCATTAGGTAAAGATCCATCATCCTAAAAGAGAAATGGTCAATGGCTCTGAAATAGAACCTTCTTAAAGAACAAACAATTAGGAAAAATTCTGTATCACTCATCAACAAACAAGTACAAACAAAAACAGTAAGATAACACTCCCAGCTGTTAAACTGGAAAGCACGATTTTGCATTGGAAAATGTGTGGGAATGTTAGCATCCCTGTGCATTTGATTTCCTGGAGGGAATCATGGGATTGGCCTGGCCCAGCTGCCTTGAGAGGCACGCACCACAGGGTTTTCAGGTTAGAGTCCATGACTCCTGGGGCACAGTGTACCTCCCAGTTCCTGAGAGACCAGTGCACATCCTCAGGCAGTGAAGCATTTAGGCTGTTCTGCGTTTCTCAGTGTGTTCCCTTAGAAATCAAGGAAACATGGAAATTTGACAGGACAATGGTCTTAGACATTAATCTTGTGTATTCTGTATACCTTGCAAATATCATTGTATCCTGGCAACTGCCATTCATTATATTCTGTTTCTGATAAAGGTATAAAATGTCTGATTGTTCTTAATAAAATTGCCATAGCTTAAGTTTTGTTGAAGACCCTCCAACAGCCTGGTTCCATTCCTTGAGTGAGTGTCCTTAGCCCAGTAAATAAGTGTCTGCACTTAAATTTCCAAGAGGATTAATATCATTTTAGCAAGCACCTAGAAAACCATAACATCATTTATAAATTTTGACCCCTTCATAATCATAAATATGCATAAACACTTAGCTGTTAGAATCCTGCGTCAATACAGTGGTCATATTAGCAAAAACTCTGGAAGCAAGATAAATGCCAAAAAGAAATTACTCAGAAAACTATGATGCTTTGAAAAACAGGAAGAAACTGGAGAAGAAAAATTAAGTTCCCCCATCCACCAATATGCATTCCACTCAGCAATTGGTCCTGAAGCATGCACTCATTCTCAGCATCGCTGACAAGAGAGGGGCCCTTCCATCAAGGAAGCCACAGATATGGTGAGAGACATTAGGTAGATCAAATAAAAGAGGGGTGAGTTGAGGGTGCTGTCTTCTTACCCTCCAAGAAAAGTCTATTCTGGGTGGAGTTTAGACTCCTGGGAACCCATATCACCAGCTGGAAATTCTAGGGAAGATCACACCAGGAAGGAAGGTGGTCACAGGGTGGACACCCCAAACTCAAGCCAGGAGGCACTAGCTACCCATCGCTAACAATGTTATCAATAGCTCTTCGAACGGCTCCTATCTAGTAACCATGGTTGCTACCAAGCAGGAGTCTAAATATGGCTTAGCCTACTCTCTGCTTCCAGGTCTCCCAAGGCTGCAGTCCAGCTGCCTATCAACTCTGACCTCTCATCCAAAGGCTTGATGAAGAACTGGTGAAGAACCAGATTTGAAACTCATACAAGTGTTGGTAGGATTCAGGTCCTGTGGGTTTGGAATTGAGGGCCCCAGTCTCTTGCTAGCTGTTAACCAGGATTCCCCACCAGCACCCACTTAGGAGAAGTCTGCAAGCCTACCAGAATTAAATCTTCTAGTGAGATTCATTGCTTTGTAAACCATAAGCTTGAGAGTTGTTTCATCCTGCCATCTTCACCGTATTAGTCAGGAAAGGGTCAGAGGTCCTGGCCACCCTTTGGAGGTGTACTGGTTAGACTTTACTCTCAACTTGACACAATCTAGAGTCACTTGAAAAAAATCAGTGAGGAATTATCTAAACCATGTTGGCCAGCGGACATGTCTGTGAGAGAATGTCTTTATTGTTAGCCAATCCAGAACACCATGGGCATCACCATTCCCCAGACAGAAGATGAATGTATAAATAATTAATAAAATAATAATAATAATAAAGAATGAGAGAACATAGCAAGCAGGCAGGCAGCATGGGGACATTAGTTTCTCTTTGTTCGTGATTGTGAGTGGAATGTAAACAGCTCCTTGACTCCTCCAAAACAAAGGAATTATAAGCTGAAATTATGAGCCTATCAAACCCCTTATTCCCCTAAGTTGCTTTGGGTCAGGATATTTGATCAAAACAACAGAAATAAAGCTAGGACAATAGGGGAAGACCGTATGGATATGGGAGTACCAGGAGATGATTTGGGACAGATTTGGGGTCTTTCCAACGCAGAGCTCAAAACGAACACCATTAGTTCACTGAGGCTGCCTCCCAGGGACTCCAAGTGTGAGCAGAGGGTGGGGTGGGGTGGGGTGGAAGAGTTCCCAACCTGAGTGCTACAGTCTTGTCTGTCAGCCAAATGATCCCAACGTTTGCAAGATGATCCCCGACTTTACAAGATACTCCCTCCATCCTCTAATTTCTAAGCATGGCTACGGTTTTATCAATGGTAGGAAACTAAGATCCAAAGAACTAGTCAGGTTTAAAAAAATGGCACAGAGCTTTCCTATAAAGGGAGAAGTGAGACTGTGGCAATCTGGAGAGCACAGCCTGTCACAAAGGGCCACTCAGGAGGCTGTCACCTGGCTAGAATCTCACACGTGAAATCTCCCTAGACTTAAAATTATCAGTGGGCTCGGAGAAACACATCTGTAAGCCAGATCCCACTCCCTACACCCTAATTTCATACCTTTGCGCCTTTTGCGGAACATGTCAAGGCATTTGCTGAATTTAAACTGTGTTTCCCACTCTGCTGGCTCCTAGCTGCCCCTCACTTGCTGTCTTCTGGGCTTCTGGTTGTGTGATCTCACATTCAAAGCCAGCCAGCCTGCTGATTAGCTTTAAATTTCAGGAGTTTTTGGAGGTAAGTGTAGTCTCATTAAGAAGTCATTTGATAAAAACTAATACCTCCAGGAATATACTGGACTCAGAAGAAAGCTGCAGCAAGCTCATTAGCTGGGGGTAAGTTCCCAGTCCACCTTGGAGACCCTGATCCTCCTCTGAGTTTATCTCACAGGCTCCAAACAGCTGCCACGGCATCTGGGGACCAGATGCCAGTGATCCTACAATCTTCAGAAAGAATGTAACAGAACTTGGAGCCACAGTTGCTGCTCTGCCCTTGGGTCTGGCTTCCCTGTTCTAATCACTTCCACTTGAGCCTGAGAATGAAGGGACAGATTTCATCTTGCTGAGTAGATTTCCAAGCTTACCTCGCTTAATCCTTGCAGGGTCTGTCACTGACCCAGTGGGGAGAATTCCTAAATGAGTGCTGAGGGGTAAAACACAGGGAACTGTCTCTAGAGAAGGACCATCCCCCAAGGCTCATCCAGCCCTGTGCTGTCTTTCTTCCCTTCAAGGTGATGGCAACATGTCCCCGGGGACCTATCAATCTGTCCAGAACAGGCCCCAACTTTAATCTCTCACCAACCCAGTAATAAAAGCTTTTTATGTAAGTCAGTGGTGGTATTAGAAGCAACATGACTGTATTTTTTGTCTCAAATGCTTCTATTTTTATTTTTTTTTTTTGAGAATCTAATACATGCACATGGGTAAAAGAAAAATGCAAACAGAGTAAAGGAGAATTCTGCAGAAAATAAATCCTTCACCCACACCCCCGGATCCCAGCTCCCCACCCCAAGGCAGTCGCTGTGCTAGACTAGGTTCTCTGCAAGAAAGATGGCTGTTTTTAAATTTTCTAATTTGGTCTCAGAAATAGCCAAAGGCCAAATAGAGTCCACAATAATGTAATTAAAATGAGTGATGAGGCTACACATGGAACATGTCAGAGCAAGAGAAAGATCACAGTCTTACACACTGAGCACAAAGTATGTGTATGTGTGGAGAGAGGGAGAGAGAGAGAGAGAGAGAGAGCACGCTTGGTCCCCAACCTCTCTGAAAACTCAAGTCAATTCCATAAACATTTATTGCATGCAGTGTGCCAGACCCTGTCCCCAGTACCGTGGGTTATACTGAGATAAATCATATAAGGTCCCTGGCTTTGGGGAGCTTACAATAAGAATAACTCACATTGGATTGGCCCCTTTCCCTTTACAGGGAAAATTTCAGGAGAGTTGTGTCATAACTCAGGCCAGCCACAGCCTGAGGCATGCTGGGACTTGATCAGCCCAGGCTGGTAGGAGGGGGAAGCAGTATGGGGGGATGGTGACAGAGGACTAGCAACACTAGCCAGGGCTCAGAACTACTGAGGAACAGCGACTTGGGCCAGAGCTCTGGCCCCTTGGAAAGGTTCAGGTACCAAGGTCAAAGAAGCTGGATGCTCGCTATGCTGTAATGGGAATTCCATCTATCAAGCAACTGGGCCTAGCTCTGTTCCTAATTACAAGTGTGGTTGTGAGCCAATTACTTTACCCTGGTACATCTCACCAGCAAAGAGAAATGATAGCATTCTCCTTCCAGAGCTGATAGGAGGATTAGGGAGATCTGGCAAGCAAAACCAGCATAGAGTTATTTAAGCAATATTTAGCATGGATGTGGTTCTTGCATTAGAAATATTCAGTCATGCCAGACTATAGATCTTCACCACTTACTATAAAGAAGAGGATTCCCCCTAGTGAAGAGAGGTGGCCGACAAACACTCTCAAGTTTATTCTCCTTCAGCCTTCACTATAAGTCTGGTACCAACTCCTCCTTCGAAGTTCTAGTCTCAGCATAGCATAAGGGAAACAGCAGAATTTCCAAAACTCTAAGTTAAATGTTAAAGAAAATCAGCCCCCTCCATCCTGGACTTGACTCTCTTACTCTACTCCCATCAAGCCACCCCACCAAGCTCTCCTGTCTCCTTCACTCATCTTCCAGGAACAAGGTAGCTCGGCACGAGCCCCTCACTTGCCAGCTCCAAGACTAGTGGGTCCCTAAGCTTTGAAAGGATGAATCAGGGAGCCTATGTTAGGCAGAAGATCAGAACAGTTCCTCCAAGAAAGCTACACTTGGGCAGAGACCTGGCAAACTAGTTGGAGTGTCTAGGTAGGAAGCAGGGAGGTTCCTGCATTCCTAGGGATGCAAAAAAGAACAGTCAAGACTGAAGGAACAGTGTGTGCAAAGGTTCTGGGACATGGAAGTATGTGGTGAACTGGGAGTCTGAAAAGAGAAAGCAGTGTGCCTGAAGAAGTATAGAGTAAGCGACAGAATGATTTTAAAATGAGGCCAAAGAAGAATAAAGTAGGCACGTTGCAGAGAATGTTATGACCGTGTAATGACCACACTGTGCCGTACCCCCTCAGACTCTTTTCAAGAAAGGGATGGTCGCTCTTGATTCTGGACATGTGTTGTCCAGCCTTCAGCTGTCAGATCCCTCAGGCATGGCCTTGGCTGCAGCCTCACCTACTGCCACATTCTCCATGCACTTCATATACAGTAAGGGTGAGAAGAGTTGACCCATCCGAGGAGAACCATGATGAACATGCTTACGTCCAGAGCTCCTTGGGAAGGAGCCAAGGTTGCTGTGGGCCCATTTTGTACCCCTGTTCTCTGTACCTCTATTCCCTTCTCTCTTTCATGGGTGAGGATCCCAAGGGTAGACCTCTTAACAGGCATGCTTTGTGCCGAACTGCATCTTAGAATCTACTTTCTATAGGACCTGCTAAGAACTCGGGATTTAACCTAAGAGCCGCAGGAAACATTGTCAGGCTCATGTGAAGAAGTAACACAATCAAAATTGCATCTTAGAAAGCTCAGTTGGTGGGTTGAGGGAAGGGTTCAGTGGGTGAAGGGTTTGCCACAAAAGCATGAGGGCCCAAGTTAGGATCCCCAGACCCTATGCAAAAGACAGGCATGATGTGCACTCGTAATTCCAGCACTCAGCAGGGAGGGAAACAGGAAGATCCTGGAGCCTCAGGGAGGTGGGACCAGTCAGTCTAGCAGAAGCAGTGAGCTCCAGATTCAGTGAGAGACCCTATCTGAAAATTAAGTGGGAATGTTAGAGGAAGACATCCGCACGTTCCAGTGCGGAGACCAGAGGTTGACATCTCAAGTCCCCTTCTGTAGTAATAGGAGCGGCGGGGCTGCATCCCCAGCACCCCGGCCACCTGGCTAGCTTATGCCCCGAAATAATTACATGGACACTGTATTCTTTTAAACACTGCTTGGCCCATTCTGCTTGGCCCATTAGCTCTAGCCCTTACTGGCTAATTCTGATATCCTGATCAACCCATCTCTAATAAACTGTGTAGCTCCGGTCTTACTGGGAAAGATTCAGCATGTCTGACCTGGTGGCTTGCTTCATTGTGCGTGTCTGCCCGGGAGAGCATGGCCTCTCTGAGCTCACTTCCTCTTCCTCCCAACATTCTGTTCTGTTTACTCCACCCACCTATGTTCTAACCTATGAGGGCCAGCCAAGCAGTTTCTTTATTTTTTTAACCAATGACCTTCCTCCATCACCCTTCTACTGCTCTCTACTGTATTTTAAGGCAGGGTCTCTCACTGAGCTTAGAGTTCACTGAGAGCTCCAGAGGAAAAGGCAACCAAGCTTGTGGATTCTTACAGCAAGCTAGCGAGCAGAAAGATACGACGCTTAGGCAAAGTGGTTTTCTGGTTTGTTGTTCTGTCATTTCCTCTGTGTTGGCTTCTTTTTCGTTCTCTCAGAATTGAATAATTTGGATATACCAGCTGGCATACTTCTGCTGGGGGAAGGGGTGGGGTTTATACCTATTGGAACAAAGCACTGGCATAGGCAGAGGAGACACAGCAATGAATGTGACAGAGACTTTGCACAAGGAATGAACCTTCTATTGGCAAAGGGTGTGTGGTGAGCAAGGAAGACAGACAACAGACAATTAGTGATGAGAGCTTGGGGCTACAAATCAGAGAAGGGAAAAGTGGGGATGCTGGGGAGCGAGCAAGCAGAAGCAGAACCTGGGAGGATATAACGAGAACTCCAGCTCCCACTCAGCTTTTCTCATCAAGAGATTTTAAGGGAAAATGTCTCCTAACTTTTTACATGGTAGACATGGAGGCTGCTCAGCTGCAGGTGGTTGCCCACTCCTGGAGTCACCAGTGCCCGTGCAAGAAGAGGCCTCTTGTGTTACTTTGCCACCAATCCTAATGGCTGGAGCTGTCCTGCTTCTTCCTTGAGAGTTGTCTTTCCCTCCCTCGAGTTCCTGGGATTCAAGAGGGCTAGTGTGGTGTTAAAACGGAACGAAAAACACGGCAAAGCTTGAGAGTTCTTACAGCATGCTACCAAGCAGAATGATAAACTGTGCTCAAGCAAAGTCCATGTGTTATGTTGCACCTATCTTGTGTATGTGTCTGTTTGCACATGTGCACATGTATGTGAACATAGAAGCCAGAGGTCAGTATAGGGTCTTTGCCTCAATCGCTCTCCATTTTACTTTTTCTTAAGACAAGGCCTTTTACTAAACCTGGAGCTTACCAGTCAGTTAGCCTGGCTAGTCAAAACCCAAGGGTTGTCCTATCTCTGCCTCTCCAATGTCAAGACCAAGAGCTGGGCTGGTGGCCTGCCAGCAAGCCTGGGAGCTCTACCTGCCTCCACCTCCCCAAGTCACACAATAATGTGTCCAGCTCCTTGTGGGGGCACTGAGGATCCAAACCCGGGTCCTCATCTTTGCACAGCCATCTCCCCAGCCCCCCAGAAAGATTCAATGAAGTAATGCATGTAAGTACTGCCCCTAGATTGTGCCAGAAATACCTTCGCTTGGGGTTGGCACCAGGTAGGTGCTCAGTTAACATTTGCTAATTGAATGAATGAACAAGTCAGATAACCTCCAAACCCCTCGCCTGAGTCCCCGCTCACCCTCCTAGAACATACATTGATTTGTTCTGGATTTCTTGATAATTAATCTCTTGACAAAATTTAAGACCTGTTAATTACCCCTGATTAATTAGGGTGAACTTTTTAATTGCTTCTCTAAGCTGAAATACACTGTCAATAGGCCCCATAATTAGTGACCCAGTAATCAGTTTTAAACCAATTATCCCAGGGTAACAAGTGAAACTAGGCAAGGAGTGCCCCAGGGGCTTGGGCCAATTTCAGTGGAACTCGGAATAATACAAATTGGCACTTGCGGAGTGAAGAACGAATGTATGTTCAGTGTGATTGGAAATATGGATACTTAGGGTCTCTGGAGTGTTTCACTTGCTGGCATTTTCAGCTCTGTATTATTGATAGCAATCTAATAGGTGTGCTTCCTGACTACCTAACCAAAAGCTTGGGGCAGACTCTCGGGGTTGTTGGTACATCTTTGGAAACAACACAGTCATGCAGGTTGTCCGCTGCCCAGTTCCAGGCGCATCATTTATACTGAGCCTACATAGACAACACCTCTGGAAATCATGCGGGGCAGAGCATAGGTGTGACACCCCGTGGGTCACATGGTGGGAAGGAGAAGGACCTGTGTCCCTACAAGGGAGACTTGGAAGCAGGCTTGGAGGCATGTCAAACTTTCCCCAGATGGGGCAAGGCAAGCACTGGGCAGCTTTTGTGGTCAGTCCCCAGCACGAAGTTGTATCATGTGTGCATTTAATTTCTACTAATCTTACCTCTTGTATTTGGAAAGAAATTTAACAAAGGGAAATAATAATGGAAATGTACAGGCAATTCTGCTTGGCACTCAATTCAATACAGGCACACCCAGAGCGAGCCTGAAATAGGGCTTGAACCTGCTGTTCCCCATGCTCTTCTATAAAGAGATGGTCACACCGTGTGAAGCATTTAAAGATTAAGCACCTTTGTTTTCAGTGTTATTAACTTTTTAAGCAGCGGGGCCTTCTTGCAGCCATTCACTGGCTATCCAATTGGAAGAGAGATTTCTTCCCATAGTGACGGGAATCTGGCTGCGGTGGCCTTTCTGCAAGATGGCATACGATCTCCAGCACAGAGCCTTTCCTGGTGATTTTTCAAGAATAATTTGGAAAATGCGGGGTTTTCCCCCCCAGCTTTTATGCCATTTTGAATATTTTCTTCTACTGTCATTCTTTTCCAGGACTCATATCCCGGGCCTCACAAATGCTAGCCAAATGCTTTACTGGCTGAGGGGCTTCCTCAGCTAGATTGTCCTACCTCTACCTCTCCAGTGTCAAGGCCATCAGCTGGGCTGGTGGCCAGCCAGCAAGCCCAGGAGCCCCACCTGTCTCTACCCCCCGAGTGCACATGATGATGTGCCCAGCTCCTTGTGGGGGTGCTGAGGATCCAAACTCAGGTCCTCATGCTTGTACAGCCATCTTCCCAGCCCCACCAGAAAGATGTACCCTCGGGCAAAGCATAATTTCAGTTTCAGGGAGTCTGGTACAATTGTCTTTCTTAATAGGTACATCTTGGTAGACCAGATGGTCCTCGGGTCATGGCTATGGCCAGCTGCATCAGAAGTATCTAGGATGTTTGCTTTAAGGAAATGCAGACTCGTGCCAGGTAGAATATAGAACATGCTTACTATTTTGGTTCTCTGGAGGTTAAACCAAGAGAATTAAAAGTTTGAGGCCTGTCTGGGTTACTAGTGAGTTCAAATTCAAACCCATTCTGTCAGAATATGCAGTCATAGGTTCCTAAAATCTGCATGCTAAGGAGTTTTTCTGGGTCTTTGAGGCCCACACTATAAACTTAGGTGAAGGGACAAAGAAGAACCTCGTCAGTCACTGATCTGTCTTCTCTACCTAGAACAAGATTGGCCCATAGTATACATCTGATCAGTATTGATTAGCTGCAAACAAGCCTGTGGGTTGGCACTGGCTTATGAGTACGTAGATGAAGCCAGCTGTGGCTGAACGAGAAGGGATGACTGCCTCCTGCTCTTTCCCCAGGCTTCTCCAGGACAGAGGCCTGGGACCAAGTGGCCTTAGGAAACTGCAGCTCAGCAAGGACCCTGCTACCTGCTTCTCATCCTCTGGGAAGCATCTCACAGATGCCATTAGCCATTCATTTGAGGCCTAATCCTCTAATCCCGCTGCTTGCTTGCTGATTTGCCAAATGAGAAATATGCAGAGACACAAGCCACTTCTTCCCGCAGTTATTCCCAGCTGGTGAGAAGGAGGCAGCTGGGGGAAGAGGCTTTAGGCTTTGCTCTCTGAGCCAGGAAATCCCAGAGTGGTGTTGGGACATAGCTCTTCCATTCAGGCCCTCACTCAGAGACCTGCAGCTTAGAGGCGTCTAGTCCCCGAGAAGGTGGCAGGATGGCTCCATATTGAGATTATTGTATGAACGTCATGTGTTGCTCAAGCATCTCATTCTCTGGGGAAGGGTTTACTGAGAGTCTATTGCATTGGGGCACTGTATGGGTGGCATGGGACTCCTGAGATGCAAGCAGACTTGGCGTTAGGCTTTGGGGAGCTCTCAGTCAGCTTCCTGTGCTCTTGGTTTCCTGTTCCTTTGTCAGCCTAAAGAGCTTACTTGCTCTACATAATTCTCTCCTTTTGGGGAATGCAGTAGTCAGGGTTTCCATTGTGAGGAAACACCATGTCCAAAATCAAGTTGGAGAAGCTGTGGTAGGAGCTCTAATGGAGCAGGAACCTAGAGGCAGGAGCCGATGGAGAGGTTGTGAGAGGAACACAGCTTACTGGCTTGCTCGGCCTGCTTTCTCAGAGATCCCAAGATCATAGTCGAAGGGTAGCACCACCCACAATGGTCTGGGCCCTCCCTCATCAATTGCTAATTAAGAAAATGGTCTACAACCCATCTTATGGAGGTTTTTCACCAGTTGAGTTTCCCTCCTCTCAGATGACTTTAGCTTGGGTCAGTCAGATAGATAACAACACTGTGACTTTACCCTCCACTATACCATCCTCCAAGACCCCACTACCCACCGTGTTCCCACCACCCCATCATATGTTTGTGGTCCCCTTATTTAATAGAAATACTTCTCACTTGTGCTTACTCCAATGTGCCATCTCTTTTCCGAGCTGAGCCTGGCTTACAGGCTCCTCCTCTAAATTCTCTGATGGTGAGTAAGGGAGGGTGTGTTCCCCTGTGTGGCACCCATGAAGGCCCATGGGTGACATCAGGATGGCCTCCTTAATCACCTTTCTGCCCTGTTTTATTCTGTTCTGTTCTATTTTTGAGACGGGGTATCTCGCTGAACCTGAAACTCGCTGTTAGGCTAGTCTCCCTGAGATCTGCCCATCTCTGTTTTTCTGACCCCAGCACTGGGGTTGCAAGTGTGCCCTGCCATGCCCAGCGCCCATGCAGATGCTGGAGACCCAAACCCGGGTCCTCACCCTTGCACAGCCAGCACCCTGCATTCTCTCTCACACGTACCCCTCTTGGCATTCTTTTCTCACGTGGACTTAGGAAAGAAGCTGAGATCAAGGTTGCAAACTGAGATCTTAGACCACATGCGACACAGATGTGTCTCCTCAAGCCTGTGATGTGTTGGGTCTTCACCTGTTTTCATATTTGCCAGCTGTCTGTATTGCTGAAATAACAGAAACCAAACAAAGCAGCCTCCCTTACCAACTTGACAAAGGACAGCAGCAGGCTTCTAGTTATGGGTGGCAGCCCCAGTTCAGGCTGGATGTCAGCTGTTCACCCTAAAGCAGAGTGGTTTCCTGTTTGCCACAGTCTCCACCACTCCCTATGGGCTCCTTGGTGCTGAGGCTTGTCTCCTCTTACTATACTCAAGCTGCTTTTCTCAGGGTGGAGAGGAAAATGGGCGTTCTCTCATCTTCTGTCAAGTAGAAACTGGAAAGATAAAAGTTAGATCTGGAGATGGAGCATAAGGAAATATCTCTGTAGAAACAGACTCCTCCTAAATCATAACAGGATGCCCCTGCCTGCTAAACACTCGTTTTCATTACCTTCCCAACTCCAGAGAGGATTTACACTTTGGGCACTAAAATAGTTTTTGTTAAATTTCTGCCTTAAAGGCATCCCACAATAGCTCAGTGAGATAGATAACAAGTGAATTTGAACCAAATTAGACACAGGCAGGCTAAATGAGTCCTATAATCTCTACACATCCTCTCTCCCCAGCGTAAACTGCAGACTCCCTGGCACACAGACTCCAGGGAAAGAACCAGGCTGATCTAGAAACTGCATTCCACTGAGATGGATAAGGGTCTGGTGATCTAGCCTTGATTTACACACAGACCTCTGTTCACTTCACTTCAATATCACTTTCAAGGAAGGAGGAGATAAGACCGATCAGATTTTACTTTGCCCTGAAGATTTTATACATACCATTTTGTTTTGCTGTTTTGTACACAGGATTTCATGTAGCCCAGGCTGGCCTCCCCTTCGATATGTGGCTGAAGATGACTTTTAACTTCTAATCCTACCTCCTCTACTTTCCAAGTGCCAGGATCGCAGGTCTGCATCACAGTGCCTGGCTTTATGTGGTTCCGGGATCAAACCCAAGATTCATACATGATAGGCAACGCTACTGACAGAGCTCCCACGTGATCTCTTTTGAACTATATAAGAATTTTATAAAGTAGCTGCTATGACTTCCATTTTAAGTGGAAAGAATCTGATGTCCAAAGACGTGAAGAAACTAGGGCAACATCACAGGACTCAGACGTGATGGAACCAAGAGTCAAAGCATCCATATGCATCTCTATTGTCACTGCTGAATAAAGGCTTGAGTGAGTTAAGCAAGATAAGGAAGCTTCATTATTTAATGAATATAAGATTTGCTGTCTTTAGCAATAGAGAGATCTTCCTGTATCTGTTTTCACAGGTTCATCCTCATTTCATTAGCAGCCGATGGAGATCAGGTGCCGGAGCTGCCTACCCGCTCTCTGTTGGTGGACACAGACAGTGTCCCAGTGTTTTTTGGCCATGGCCATGAGGAGCACTGCTGTAGACTCTCTGCCACCCACTTTGCATTCTTTTGAGATGAGCTCTATAGAGCAAATTACTAGAACTGGACTTTTTTCAGCGGCGTGCACAGTTAATTTTCTGGAGATCCAGCCAGATTTTCCTGGGCCAACTCACCACTCCCACTAACAGGAATACCTGTTTTCACAATCTCCTCATGGCAAGTACAGTCTATTAATAATCTTTCATCCTTTCCAGGCAAAGGGTTATGCTTTTTATTGAATATTATTAATTATTATTATTACTCATGCATAGGACTTATATTTCTCTCCTGTAAATTAGGCTGTTGCAGGTCGTTTGCCTATTTGAGGTAAGATTGAAGCTCTTTATCTCAGCTGAGTATCTCAGTTCAGATGAGGACACAGGTTTTTGAGAACAACTCCAAAAGGAACTTGGAATGACTCTCTGATCAAAAAAGAGAATGGGTCTTTCAGTGTCAGGTGATAAAACTGATAAGAACTGGCTCAACCTTGGACTGGCAGTGGTGGTGCACACCTTTATTCTCAGCACTCAGGAGGTAGAAGCAGGTGGATCTCTGTGAGTTCGAGGCCAGCCTGGTCTACAAAGAATGGGTTCAATTCAGAGCACAGGCTGCAAAGCCCAGGCTAGAAGAATAGCATCCTGGCAGCTAACTTTTAAGTGATGGCAACCCTATCCCCTCCACATTACATCCATGATGGGAAGATCTGTAGACAAAGAGTGTCAAGTCCTGCTCCAGGGAACAGCACTGATAAAGGAGAGACACACAAGACAGGTCACAAAGTTGTCACAGCATAGACATGTATGACTGGGCAACGAGGGACTTTGAGAACTCAGGGATAAGAGCTGGTGAGAGGGCAGCAAAAGCTCTGTCCCAAATGCACCCGTCTCTTCCGAGAAAGACAGTCAGCCAGAGGTAGAGTGGGAGAGAGGGCTTCCAAGACAATGGTAGAGGAGACTCCTTTCTTTATCTGGGAAAAGGGAGATTCTTCACCCACAGCTGTAGTTGGGGCAGGACTTGCACAGCCATAGCCCTTTGTATCTGCAAGGTGGTGTGTGCCTGAGATGACACACTATTTGCGTACATCCTGACATATCCTGTCACACACTGTGAATCGTCTCCCGATGACTTAGACGACCAGACACAATGTAGACATCCCGTAAATGGCTGTTAGACAGCAGTCCTCAGGGAATATCACCAAGAAGGAGAAGCCTGTGTGTGTTTAGCGCAGACACAAATCTTTTTCCAAGTGTCTTGGCTTCTCGATTTCAAGAAGTTGGCTGAATTCGTCAGTGTAGAGCCCAAAATTATGGAAGGCCAAGTGCAGTGGTTAAAAATATGAAATCTGGACCAGCAAAATGGCTCAGCAGACTAAAGTGTCTGCCACAAAGTCTGACAACCTGATCTCAGCAGACTAAAGTGTCTGCCACAATGTCTGACAACCTGATCTCTTCCCCGGACCTCACATGCGGAGGGATAGAACTGATTCCTCTGGCCTCCACGTGTGTTTTGACATGTGCCTGCACCCCAATTAAATAAATAAATAAATGTAAAAAAAAACAAAGTCTGATGATTCATGCCAGAATTTCCAAAGAAGCAATGGGGAATGTTGCATGTTTAACAAGCACCCAGATGATTACATGTACGGAGGAGTTCCCCTGGGACAGTCATTCTCAGCAGAGTCCCTTACAGACAAGCCACTCATGAGAATTCTAGTTCAGTTCCATGGAACTAGGTCAGACTCTTCTTTGTTGATAATTGGTTGGCTGGTTTTCTCTCTGCTAGTGATGGTATCATGCCATCCAAACTGAAAATTGCTGGTCCCTCAGTGGCCAAACCTGACATTACCAGAATCACCTGGATGCTAAAACACCAACTTTACAACCCAAATTATAGCAAACACAGATCCAGCTCTCACCTCTGAAGGGGCCGATGAAACAGTTTTTGGATGGGTCCTCAGAGCAGGCAGGCTACTGTCTTCACTGTAACTGGTGGGAACTGGCTCTACAACACACCCTATGCCCGCAGCTGCGGATGCCCACACCCTCCCATATGCTTTAAAGTTTAAGGTGTAGATGATAGAAGTCTAAACCATCTCTAGTTTACTTACAATACCTAGCACAAATTGAATGTTGTATAAACATGTTGTATACACAGTTATTGTATAACATTATTTGGGGAATGATGATAAGAACAACGTCTGCAAATGTTCACTGCAGATACTTTCTTAAAATAATTTTAATTCTCGTGTGGTTGAATCCACAGATCCTGAAGTCTGCCTGCCTGCCTGCCTGCCTGCCATGATACCATCGCCTGCTGTAGCTGCCATACCCAATAGAGTCACTAATCTAGTTCACTTGCAAGTTGGAATCATCTCTCAGGAAGACCACACCCAAGAAGATTGGATGTGAGAAAACAGAGACATTCCAGAAATAGAAGGATAGGGAGGCAGGGGCAGGAAAACCCTTCTAGGGCAGGCCCCTACCTACTGTGTTCCTTGCTAGGTTTGGCCTGAACTGACAGGCAAGTTGTTGACCCCTGTCCTTACTCTATGGAAGCACAACAGAGAGACCTTAAGGGGTTGGAAGGGTTCCTTTTGTCTTTTTCAGGTTTGTTTGTTTTTGTTTGTTTCTTTGGTTATTCATTTGTACTTCTTTTGTTTTTCTCCAAGTCAAAGTCTCACTGTGTAGCTCAGGCTAGCCTTGAAGTTGGGAGTCTCCTGCCTCAACTAGGCAGGAGTGCTAGGCACCTGTGGTGGTTTGAATAGGAATGACCCCAATAGGATCAAATATATGAATGCTTAGTCATTAAAGAATGACACTACCTGAGTGAGATTAGGAGTGTGGGTGTCTCGTTGTTGAAGGAAGAATGTCCCTGGGTGTTATGATATTTTGTTTGTGTTCTGACAAAACAAGCTTGCCTGGAGATCAGAGGTTGGAACTAGCCACTAGTTAACCATAGAGATGTGGAGGTCTATATAGACAGACAGACAGACAGGAAGTAATAAGGCTGGGCGGAGAGAGGAAGTGATAAGGTGGGGCAAAGGCAGGGGCTTGGTCCTTTTTGGTCTGAGAAGTTGGAGAGGTAAAAGGTAACTGTGGTTGATCCTTTACTTCTCTGATCTTTTAGCCTTTACCCCAGTATCTGACTCTGGGTTTTTATTATTAAAAGTAATTAGGCTTGTGCATCAACAGGGGGTGGGCTTTGAGGTTTAAAAAGCCCAAGCCAGTCCCAATGTGGCTCTCTTCCTGCTGTCTTAGGATCCCACTATAGACTCTCAGCTCCTTCTCCAGCACCATATTTGCCTATGTGCCACCATGCTTCCCACCATGATGATAATGGACTAAACCCCCTAAACTGTAAGCCAACCTCAATTAAATTCTTTCCTTTATAAGAGTTGTTGTAATCCTGGTGTTTCTTGACAGCAATAGAACATTAACTAAGACAACAATGTTAAGAATATTTTCTAACATGAGCTCTCTGCCAATGCAAAAATCCTAGTCAAGCCAAATCAAAACAAACCAAATTAAAAGATATCCAGATTTAACTGGATTCCTGCGCTCTCAGGTGGCCCCAAGGGGAACTGGAAAGCTGCCAATGTTACCACCAGGGCGGGGAAAGAGGGAAAACCACGTGTTTATTTTCTGGCAATTTAAGTAGCCTGGGGAGTGGTCTTGGCCTTTTCTAGGGAGGCGTCAAAGTTTGGCGGGCTACCTTGACCCTTCTCTGGGAGGAGTCAAGGTGCAAGGGGCACAGGGGCGGGGCCTCCAAAGATGGAGGCCAGAGACCAGGATTTACATCTCAGACTGTATAAAGGGTGACAGGAAGCTGAGGTGATATTTATGACCAACACTTAGCCTCTTTTTGGAAAAAGGGGTGTTGACTCAAGTCTGGCTACTTCCTGTGGGCATGGGGCGACGTGGGGAAGGGGAGAGCTGGGTGTTGGTGGGTTCACGCTCAGTGAGAGGTGTGGCTGGAAAAGCATCCTGTTTAACTGTCATCCCAGAGATGCCAGGCATCTGTTTCTTGGGGGAGGTAAGAAGGCAGGTGTCTAGGAGAAAAAAATATTGATATTACCCGTCTTGTTTGTGTCATCAGAGATGAGTGTGCCAGGCTGAGGAGCAGGCAGGCCCTTCATTGTGGCATCTTGGAAAACCAGAGGGTAGACTGCTGGACAGATCTAGTGTCCTGAGTAGGTGCCTTGAGCCTGGAGAGATGGTACCAACATGGGTGTCCTAGGAGCTTGGCAGCCAAGGGGGTGGTGAGGATTACTGTGTAAGGTCCTATCCATCAAGGTTCAAGAGACCTAGGAGTTGGCTGTTTGAGGAGTACTCTGTCCCCTGGGGAGAGTGGGGCAGGTTTAGGGGCATTAGAGTTCACTGGTGTGGGGGCAGGGAGACACCTATCAGCATATGAATGGAGAAGGGACCTCAGAAGGGAGAGGAAGGGTAGGTACCCCACCAGTGGAGGACTTTGGACTGGGAGGTGATGGTTAAGGAGAAAGGGTCTGCCATAAAGCAGCTCAAAAGGGCTCAGACCCATAGGGGAACATGGGGTGGCCCTGAGGCGAGTCAGGGCAATGGAGAGAAGGGAAAGCCAAGATAACCTGAGTTCAATGGAGAGCTTGGTTAGCTGTCATTTGATGAGTCCATTGGCCCTCTCCACCTTTCTCGAGGATTCTGGATGATAGGGGGTGTGAAATTTCCAGGAGTTGTTGAGAGCTTTGGACACAAACTCCATGACCCTGGAAGTGAAGGCTGGTCCATTATCTGTCTGGATGGTCCATGGGACGCCAAACCGAGGAATGATGTGGTCCAGGAGTACCTGAGCCACCACATCTGCCATTTCCCTTGAGGCCGAGAACACTTCTATCCATCCTGAAAAGTGTCCACAAGTGTTAAAAGATAACGGAGTTTTTTTTT
>NC_022015.1:14298926-14304256 GCF_000317375.1 Microtus ochrogaster
TGTAGAGACTATCGTATGTGGAGTTCCCCCTGTGGGTTGGCCTGGGCACACGTCTGGCAGGAGGAGTGAACCTGTAAAATATGATCTCGGAGATGGGTGGGGTCAATACTTAGGGATCTAATAGATCAGAGAGAGTAGGGACAGAACAGTCTGGGGTAGGAACCTGTGAGGCTGTTAAAGGGAGAAGAAAATGTGACTCTGAAGAGTGTATGGGGGCTAAAGTGAGTGTGGCCCCGAAGTGGCTAAGGATATCTAGACCCAGTAAAGGTGCTGAGCAAGCAGGTACCACTAAGAAAGAATAAGAGAAAAATTGTCCTGCAAGAATGCAGGGCAGAGGCAAAGTTTTAAGTGGGGAGGAACGGGTCCTGTCTACCCCCATAACTGAAATTGGTGAGGGGAATGTAAGACCTGAGTGAGATATTAAAACAGAATAGGTAGCTTCCGTGTTCAAAAGAAAAGTAATGGACTTACCCGCTACTTGCAGCTTTACCCTAGGCTCGGATAGGGTTATGGGAAATAACCAAGTCTGGGTAGCGTCAATCCTCTGCAAGGCTGAGAAGTTCAAAGGTTGGCACAATCTCACCTGCCAAAGTTGGTGAGGCTGGACCTCCGTGGTGTGGCACAGAGGACGAGCCCTCACGGGGGCATTGTGATTTCCAGTGCCCAGGTTGTTGGGAGATAGGGCATGGCCTTGTAGGAGGTTTAGTGCAATATAGTGTCATATGGCCATTTAGACCATGCTTAAAACAGCTTGCCTGTGAGGTTGACTTAGGCTGGGCTCCAGCAGGGTAGAGCCTTGTGGTTGGCTTCCCTTATCCCACTTCCCATGGCCTTAGGGCAGCTGTTAAGGCCTGAGCTTGCAGATTAACTGCTTGTTGTAGCTTTGTCTGTTGGGAAGACTCAGCTGTTTCCTCTCAGGCATTAAAAACCTTAAAAGCCATTTCCACCAATTCCTGTATAGGGGTTTGGGAAACTTCCTCAGCCTTTCTTAACTTTTTTCTAATATCTGGTGCTGACTGAGAATTAAAATGGGTAGCCAGGACCATGCCTCCTGCTGGGCAGGGTGGATTCAGCCTGGTATATTGAACCATGGTCTCTTATAACCCATTTTTAAAAATGGCTGGATTTTCGTCTGCTAGCTGTGTAATCTCTCAAAGTTTGTCAAAATTAACTACTTTTTCTGAGACCATTTCCATACCCTGAAGGAGGCAACGAACCATGGTGTCCTTCCTGGCTCTGTTGGCCTCTTTGACCAGGTTGATAGTCCCAGAGTGGTTCTGTGGCCGGCACAGTCACTTCCCCCACAGGGACTGTACTGTCTACCAAATGAGTCTGGTCTGCATATTGTCTTGCTGCTGCCTGAATTCTACTTCACTCCTCTGGGGTGAGAGTAGAAGCTTGGATGATGTAATAGTCATGTCAGGTTAGATCATAGGCCTGGGACAAATAACAAAACTCTTTAATATAAGAAGAAGGATTAGTAGAAAAGGAACCCAGCAGCTTTTCTATCTGAGAGAGATCTGGAAGAGAAAAGGGAACATGGTCTTTCATATTGTTATTGACTCCCACCACTATCCAGAGAGCGCATAGAAGAGCAGAGTTGGTGGGATCTGGTATAAGAGGAGACTGGGGAAATTGGGAGGGGCTAGCCCAGTGCACAGAAGGGTCTAAGGGTGGAAAGATGATGAGGAGAGAGAGAGGGAGAGGGAGAGAGAGAGAGAGAGAGAGAGAGAGAGAGAGAGAGAGAGAGAGAGAGAAAGGTGGGTAAGGTGGAGTTAACCTTGAACTTCTGGTGTGGCTAGTGAGGGGGTAGGTGAGGACAGGGAAGGAAAGGAATGCAGAAAATGTTCCACAGGAGGGGGTGGGTAGTGAGGGCGTGAAGGAGTGGAGGAGGGGCCAGTGCTTCTGGCTGCATGGTCCAGCTAGAATTGTCGGTGTCCCAGTTCCCAGATGACGGGGAATTGGGAGGCATCACAAGCCTAGTGACCAAGACTGGTGCTGCAAGACACTGGCTACTGAGGGAGGGGGCGAGAGCACAGAGCCCCAAAACCATGGACATATGAGAGTTTTGCCCACTCATCCCCATGGTGACAAAAATTTTCTAGGCCTCAGAGGATGGTAAGCTCAAGGCTTTTCTCTGGTGGCCAACGGGTCCCATTGTCAAGATCATATTGAGGTCAAATCTTAGTGCATAAAGAAATTAGCCACTCAGGACAGATTGTATCAGACAGGCCCAATTTATAAAGATTTTGTAAGAGGCATCCCAGGGTTGACAGCAGATCTGGCTTTGAACTGCAAGCGCCCATTTTAAAGTCTATGCCCAACTGCGTGGCCTAAGTCTATTACAGCACGTCTGCCAAAACAGCTCTTAGGCCAAAATGAGGCCGTGAAAATTGAATGCTAGGTGTCCCTAAAACAAACAAAATTCACCTCAGCTAAGCCTGGCTCAGCCGCTGGGATCAGGCTTTTGGCACGGCCTGTGTCTTCCACAAGAGCCCGATAATCAGCAAAAAGTAAACATGAACGGGTTCCCCAAAACCCTATAGCATGGACAAGAAAAAAGGGACTCACTAAGACGTAGCCACTGTAGTCTGGGAGCCGGTTTTAGCCTCGTGTGGAGAGCTCAGGTTGTGGACAAGGGCACTTTCAACATGTGGCCGTAGGCCCTGGGAAGGGCCGCCCTACCTGGTGGGGCCTCCAGATGTTAAGAATATTTTCTAACACGAGCTCTCTGCCTTTTCAAAAATCCCAATCAAGGCAAATCAAAACAAGCCAAATTAAAGGATATCCAGGTTTAATTGGACTTCTGCGCTCTTGGGTGGCCCCAATAGGAACCAGAAATCTGCAATGTGATGGGTGTGGGGGAGGCAACCTATTTATTTTGGGGGGAACAGTTTAAGTAGCCTGGGGAGTGGTCTTGACCTTTTCTGGGGAGGGGTCAAAATTTGGTGGGCTACCTTGACCCTTGGGGAGGGGTCCCGGTGCATGGAGCACAAGGGCGGGGGCTCCAAAGATGGTGGCTGGTTACTGGGATTTACAAACCCTCACCTGACTCTCTTTTCTTTGTTTTTTTCAACCTTTGTAATATCAGCATAAAAACCTTCCTTCCTTCTACTGAATTGGTCTGTCCCTTTCCTTTCCCCTGCCCCATGCCTTAAAAGGACAGCATGGCCTTCAACTTTCTGAGACCTTCTCTTCACGCTCTGGGCCATGGGTCTCGCTGCTCTGACTTACCACCCTTCCAGGGACAGACTCTGAGGCTGCCATACACTGGGTTTGTTCTCACCCTCAGTTCCACTGGGATCAGGGTTCAGAGATACAGATGCTCAACTCCACTAAGTGTCTGAATATTCTGCAGACACTCTGCACAGGCTGTCATTACTTCTGCAGACCTAAGGCTTCCAAAGACACTCTTCCTCACCCAAACCCAGCCCTCCCCAGATTCTTTGCCCCAGAGTGTGAAGTGGTATCTTGTTGTTATTCTCCTTTTATATTTTTTCTTATTACTTATGAATGTTTCTATGCTGTGAGACAATGGTCTTATACTCTGTCACTTATTATATTGTTGTAATAAAATACTGATTGGCCAGCAGCCAGACAGGAAGTATAGGCAGGACAACCAGAACAGGAGAATTCTGGGAAGAGGAAAAAGTCAGTCTGCAGTTGTCATCCATACACAAAGGGAAAAAAGATAAAAATGCCTTGCTGATAAAAGGTACCAAGCCACATGGTTGACACAGATGAGAATTATGGGTTAACATGGGATGTAAGAGTTAATAAGAAGCCTGAGCTAATAAGCCAACCAGTTTATGAATAATGCAGGCCTCTGTGTGTTTCTTTGGGACTGAATAACTGCAGGAGCAGGTGGGAAAGAAACCTCTGTCAGCATTTCTATGTACTGGTTCACCTTTTACATTCACACTTTCTTCTCTACTCATCTACCTCTTAGGGGATTCTTACCAGATCAATTTACCATACCCATTTTGTCTTTTTGGAGGTTTCTGTTGTAAAGAGAGTGGCACATGAAGATTCTCCCTAGTTGGCTTTTTTCAGAGTGGAGGTAGATCTCCTTGTTGGTGGATGTTGCTACTCATTCCTTTAACCCACACAAAGTCTGGAAACAGGCCTCTGACATCCATGTTTGCCCAGAGCCTCTGAACAAAAGCACATGCTCTGACGGAAGCTGCCTTTCACAGTCTTTCTGCTCTGAGACTCAGTTTCCCACAGGTCCCTATCCCCTCCTTGGATCTGACCCTGGGCTATCACTCACATTTTCTTCTGTGTGAGTCCAGTTGCCTGATGTTTACTCAAGGTTTCAGCCTTACTCCCTCTGAGTTGCTGTAACAAATCAACAGAAGTTTCTTGGCCCTGCAAATCTGCTCTTGCTGCTATAACCAAGTATCTTAGGCTAAGTAAAGTAATTGATAATAGTTGAAATCCATTTACCATTCTTTTGGAGCCTGGAAGTCCAAGATGAAAGTTTCAACATGTTGGGTATCTGGTAAGGATTTAGCCCCTGCTGCCAAGATGGTGTCTTAAATAATGTGTCCCCACATGGTAGAAGAAGAAAACAACAAATCTCTCTGGGACTCTTATTATAAACAAAGGCATTAATGTCATTCACAAAGGCAGAACCCTCATAACCTGAAGATCCCATGTCTTAATATTGCACCAAAGGAAATTGTGTTACAAGAATTTTGGAGAGACACAAACCTTCGAACCATGGCTTGAACTACAGTGTTTATTCCTCATGGTTCTGCAAAGGTGTGCATTGCTTCTGTGCACCTGACAGAACCCCAAGAGAACACCCTAAAGGATGAAAGACTTGCCTGTCTCAGTTTCCCTGGATCCAGCGTGTGGGCTAAGGCAAAACGCCATGGTATGGGGTCTGTGTGGTGAAGGCAGTTCTTCACCTCATGGTCAACACAGAGCAGAGAATGGAAGTGCATAAGAACTGGGTCCAACCTTTAAAATAGTCATGCATCCTCCAGCTAGAACTTCCTTCCCACAGGTTCCAGAAATCTCCAAAATAATGCCCTCATCTGGGAAACCCAGCTCTCAACACATGAGCCTCTTTGATACATAAATCATTATACAGATGCCAGGCCATCTGAGTTCAGGGTGCTGGCAGACCCAGGGTCTGGTGGTAGCCCTTTCCTGGTTTGCATTTTCTTATTTTCCCATGGCTCAGAAAGGAAGCCATTGAGGCTTGCATCCCCTCTTGTCATATGACTGGGTGTGGTCAGGCTGAAGGCTGCCATCAAGTGTCTTCCTCATCCATTTTCCACCTCCATTTCTTAGACACCTTTCTCCCTGAAGCTGGAGCTCAC
>NC_022015.1:14304745-14309606 GCF_000317375.1 Microtus ochrogaster
CAATTCAGTAATCGCCCCAGTTACCCGGTTACTTCTTACTAATCCCACCCATGAGGGCTCCAACTTAATAGCTTACTTATACTTCAGAGGCTCTACTATCAAATGTTATGGCATTGGACACTAGGATTCCATCATGTGGATTTGAGCAGTAGGGTCACACCAACATTCAGTTGTGGTTCCTTGAAACTGAAAAACAAAACAACAAAACAAAAACAAAAACAAAAAAACAGAAAACTCAGCAGAGAAATCACTGGAAAGCCACGGGGACAGCAGAAAAATCCACGAAGGTTTAGGACATGTAACCCATGGTAAAGGCGGGAGCCAAGGAAATTTGGGGCCCTTTGATGAGAGTGGTTCAAGAACCGCAACATCAGCGTCATTCCAACTTGTTGGTAAGTCAGAAGTCTGCACCGTGCCCTCATTTCTACAAATCTGTCACCTTTCAAACCAACCCCTACTTTTAGAAGGCGGCCGGTCATCCTAGTCCATCCACTCTCCTCGTTTCTCTGGTCTTTTCCCTGCTTCCTCTCATTTCAACAGCACTTTCTATAGATGCAAATGGGCACGGTCAGATAAGGGCCAAGGGGTTGTTAAAGAGTGTCCCCTTGACTGGCATCACCTAGCAAAGACGCCCTATTTCGAGCATACTCCCACTATGTTCTTACCGATCATGTCCCTGGGATAATCTGGCTTTCTTACATTGATCTGTGTTCCTTTTAAAGTGCTACAGCCACTGTTCCTGTGGTTGGGCACCTAGGTTCTGTGAGCTGGTGAAGACCAGTGTGTTATGTAGGTATTGACTGTGCAGTCAGGGTGTTATAGAGTTCAGGAGGGAGGAAGTGCTGATAAGTTTCTCAGGGCATCTGACTCACACTGGCACAGGTACAGCAACCCTTGGTACGACATCACAGTTAATATCTTTTGTTTTGTTTGCATCAGAAATCATTTTTTATTTGTCCCAACAGATGCAGAAATGCTCACACCCCAGGTCAATAGTTTCTGAAATAGAAATTCTCTGCTAACATGCCCCCCCTTTCAAAAAATTCCCTCAAAATACAGGCACATTCTTTTTCTCAAGTTGAGTCACACTGTGTGACTAAGATCTGTCCACAGCCACCACCTTATCTTGGTGGATAAAGAGTTGTTAGACCCTTATGTATGCCTTGGCATGGAGCTGGCTCAGCTCCCACTCCTTTGTGTCTGCCCTCCTCGGGGAAAGGGGAAAGGGCTGCTGGCACTGGAAGCATCCTTACATCACAGGCTAACTGATACCTAAGAAGACCTAGGCTGTTGTGCCATTGTGCAACTCAATGATGCACTATCCAATTAAGACATGTTCATCCGTCTACCTGCAGAGTCTTAGCAGGCACTTGCTGCTAACTGACCATATTCTTGCTTCCTTTGTTTCTTAGTTATGATGTCTTTCAGATTTCCCTTCTGCCAAAGGCTTGGCCCCTGAGGCTGTTTCTTATCACTTATTCCTTCTGCCGCGGGCACACTGTACGTTCCTCTCCTCTCGCTTTGCACAGAGCTTTCTTTCTGAAGATAGCCAAGTCCAAAATGCCTGCAGACCCCCTCAGACAAAAAAACTTGGTTGAATAAAATGTCATTCTGTATAAGTATGTTTGGGGGAGGGCTTGGGATCTGAAGGATGCAAAGTAAGGAGAGGGGGTGGAGAAAAATAGGAGATGGAGAAAATACCACAGTGAAAGGGGAGAGATGAAGCCGAAAAGGGGAATGATAGAGGGAAAGTTTAAATGGGGGGAGGAGGAGGATAGATCAAAGGGGATCACTAGGGGAATAATAACTCCCACTCAGGCTATGGGGAAAAGCCATAGTTCATAAACCATATATATATATGGTTTTTCTATTTTTATGTGCATATATAGTGTGTGTGTTTGTGCACACATGTGTAAATTTAATTGGAGTTTTACCTACAGAGGGGATTTGTTTATCCCAGAAACCATGAGTTGCCAAATGAAAAGCCCAGAACCAGATGCGGGCTACCTCCCCTCAAGTCTTTTGGTCAGAGGTGCCCTAGAGGCCTCTTAAACCATGCAGGTTATTACCATTGCTCTTGGTTGCTGGCCAGCACTCAATTTGTAAGACAACTTCTGAGAAAACTCACACATATTCGTTACAAAACCCGGATAAATCAAATTAGAATCGAAAGGGAGGCTTCTTAGGCTCTGGCTTTCCTCGTTCTGGAAGGTGGTATGCAGGCTGCTGGGGGCAGGGAAGTCATCAACAGTCTTACCAGCTGGGAACCCTGTGATCTGCAAAAATGACCAGCATGGCAAGATATGCCCAGGGGTGTGATAATGCACAGATGCTGTGGGGTCAACAAATCACTTTCTGATTGGATGTAAGGCCTGAGTCACGGGAGGAAGCACAAGCCTGGTGCTGTAAATCTGGCCAAGAACCCATAGTTGGGGAGCTCACAGTTTCTAGGAGCGAATCTATTACCATCATTCTGCCAGGGGGACACAGCACCAAGCTGCCCTCTAAATTCATAGTTTTCTACATAGATTAACACAGCTCCCAGACCTTATAAGAAAAGTAAATTTATCTGTGTGGTTGATGGTTAAATCAGACACTCACAACTGGTCAACTAGTAGTTAAATCAGACAGACAACTGGTCAACTAGTGGTTAAATCAGACAGACAACTGGTCAACTAGTGGTTAAATCAGACAGACAACTGGTCAACTGGTGGTTAAATCAGACACACAACGGGTCAACTGGTGGTTAAGTCAGACATACAACTGGTCAACTGGTGGTTAAATCGGACACACACAACTGGTCAAGGGTCAGTAGTGTGGTCGGCCACAAATAGTGAATTGCACCCCTCCCCGAGGCTCAGGGACCATTGAAGAAGAGGGGCTGGCAAGACTGTGAGAGCCTTGGGAGGACTGAGTGTCTTCTAGGTGTGATAGGACCATGGCACTGACGAGCTCCCAGCCGCTGTGGTGGTCTGCATCACGCCTGCATAAGATCAAGAAGTCAATCATCTAACTTAGAGTGAGACACTCTCTGAACTTGATCCTCTGTGAGTTTCTGAATGAACCACCATCCACCACACAAAGAAACTTACTCCTCTCATCGGGTCTGAGAGCTGTGCTAATCTACAATAGATGTGAATGTAGAAAAGTTTGGTGCTGTGTCCGTCTGGCAGGACAGAAGGGAGAGTTTCGAACCTGGGACCTGTGAGCTCTCAGCCATGGGTTCTGAGGTGCTATGTGGACAGCTGATGACTTCTGGAAGAAGAAACGGATTTTGAAGGATGAGGCTCCTAGTAGGTCCAGGAGATTGCACCACACCCAGGAGTATATATGGGCAGCCCAAATTGGACCCAATGGGTCATATATTACAGAAAAGAGGACATGAAATTGGGGATTTGTAGAGGTGTGGGTGGATCTTGGGAGAATTAGGAGGAGAAACACTGGTCAACATGATCAAAATAGATTGTATGAAATTATCAAAAACAACAAAAATACTTTTAAAATAAAGAAAATACAATAATGAAACCTAATAGTTTGTATGTTAATTTTTAAAATAAGTAAAAGCTTAGGACAAGACTTGGTTAATGATGTAAAACTAGCTTAATTCAGAATAGTTTCTTTGGGGACGGGACAGTTGCTCAGTGGGTAAAGGTACTTGTTGTCAAGCATAACAACCTGAGCATAACAACCTCAGGACCCACAGGACAGAAGGAGTGAACTGACTCCCATGGGTGGTCCTCTGACCACCATTTGCGTGCGCGCGCGCATGCACGCACGCGCGCATGTACACACACACACACACTTAAATAAATATTTTTAGGTATAAGTTTAATTTTAATTCTTTTTTCCTCCCATAAAACTCTCCTTGTCCTCTTTTAAATTAAAGAATTAAGTAAGTAAGTAAGTAAGTAAATAAATAAATATTATTTTTTAAAAGAATAGTTATCCTTTTCCAAAATCTATGATGTTCCTTGGACCATAGCTACAGCTCTCTCTATAATCCCAAGCTTCTTCCATCTAGATGTGACCTCCTAAGAGTCAAGAAGCCTCTCTCACACACACACAAGATGAACAGGACTTTACAAACAGTTTCATCTGTTAAGTTTATATGCAAAGGTCTAGACTGTAGAAAATTAATTTCTTACTGATTTTTATCTTATGCAGATAGATCTTTTGCCTGCATGTGTGTGGTGCCTGGTGACTGAGGAGGCCAGAAGAAGGCATCAGATCCTCTAGGACTAAAGTTGTAGATGGTTGTGAGCTGCCAAGTGGGTGCTAGGAATTGAACCTGGATCCTCTGGAAGGGCAACCAGTGCTCTTTATTGCTGAGCCATTCAGACCTCCAAATAAATTTCTTGTCAAGATTTTTCTTTGGCAATAAAAATTATGTGAGAATTAAGGTAGCCAAAGAAATCTCAGTTGAAATTGAGGTATTTATATCTTGATTCCTTAGCCCATGCAGTAAGAAACCTCTTGGGTCCACCCCCAAGTAGGACAGACAGACTTCACCTGTCCTCCCACCAAGGTGGTTGAATCAAGGTGCAACAGTCATTATCTACAGAGAATTGCTGCATTCATGAGTCTGTGGAGCTGCAACCCTGGGGGCCTATATTATAGGGTCAGAGCCCTGGAATCATCTGAAAACAGAGGTTTTGTGCCCAATAGCCATTCTGGGGATACTAAGTAGCATTGGTTTATACATTGATAGTATTTCCCCACATGTATTAATTCAATACATACAGGACAAATGCTAAATAACCATTTCCTATTACCATAGGGACAAGCACCTGCATGTTGGTTAACACTTAAACCCTCCCAGCTTTTCTCTCTTCTTTTATTCAGACTAGTAAAAGTTCTCTTC
>NC_022015.1:14309706-14311725 GCF_000317375.1 Microtus ochrogaster
AAATATTATTTTTTAAAAGAATAGTTATCCTTTTCCAAAATCTATGATGTTCCTTGGACCATAGCTACAGCTCTCTCTATAATCCCAAGCTTCTTCCATCTAGATGTGACCTCCTAAGAGTCAAGAAGCCTCTCTCACACACACACAAGATGAACAGGACTTTACAAACAGTTTCATCTGTTAAGTTTATATGCAAAGGTCTAGACTGTAGAAAATTAATTTCTTACTGATTTTTATCTTATGCAGATAGATCTTTTGCCTGCATGTGTGTGGTGCCTGGTGACTGAGGAGGCCAGAAGAAGGCATCAGATCCTCTAGGACTAAAGTTGTAGATGGTTGTGAGCTGCCAAGTGGGTGCTAGGAATTGAACCTGGATCCTCTGGAAGGGCAACCAGTGCTCTTTATTGCTGAGCCATCCAGACCTCCAAATAAATTTCTTGTCAAGATTTTTCTTTGGCAATAAAAATTATGTGAGAATTAAGGTAGCCAAAGAAATCTCAGTTGAAATTGAGGTATTTATATCTTGATTCCTTAGCCCATGCAGTAAGAAACCTCTTGGGTCCACCCCCACGTAGGACAGACAGACTTCACCTGTCCTCCCACCAAGGTGGTTGAATCAAGGTGCAACAGTCATTATCTACAGAGAATTGCTGCATTCATGAGTCTGTGGAGCTGCAACCCTGGGGGCCTATATTATAGGGTCAGAGCCCTGGAATCATCTGAAAACAGAGGTTTTGTGCCCAATAGCCATTCTGGGGATACTAAGTAGCATTGGTTTATACATTGATAGTATTTCCCCACATGTATTAATTCAATACATACAGGACAAATGCTAAATAACCATTTCCTATTACCATAGGGACAAGCACCCGAATGTTGGTTAACACTTAAACCCTCCCAGCTTTTCTCTCTTCTTTTATTCAGACTAGTAAAAGTTCTCTTCCCTCCGTGAACTTCCCAAACCTGGTTTGACTAATGACGACTGGTAATACACCTTTATGTGCTTGCACGTCTTCCATTCAAGTCAAACTTTAAAGAGAAAAACTTCCCAAATTGTCCCATCAGGAACTAAGCTTACCCAGATACCTAAGCTGTACTTCCTGTTATTGTAGGGGACACTTTCTGGGAATGTTTGAATACTGTGGTAGTTTGTGTCAGAGATCAACTTCTACCACTTACCAGGGTAGGAGAATAGGGATTAGAAACGCTACTAAAGAGAACGAAGATGCATGTGAAAATAATAAAAGAGAAGCATAGGATAGTACCGGGAGGGAGTTCCTGTGAATACTGAAAATCACTCATGTTTGATTTTCCACACACCTTTATGCCCCAATACAACAGAGCGGAGAAGGCAAAGGACTGCTTCAACATGAAACAAAGGACAACTAGAACAGTTCTTGCTTCAGTACTTGAGACATCAAGCCATTAATTATCGAGAAAAGCCTTCTGTTGTTGAGGCAGTGAACCCACCTTAGACCAAGCATCCTGAAGGCAGCCACTCCCTAAGTCAAACCTCTTAATTCAAAAGAAGAACCAGAATTATGCTTGAATTCTCTGATCTTTGGTCAGGGTGGAATGGATCTACCTGTATGGGCCATCCCAACGTTCAAAACACCAAGCAACCACACTAAAGGTCAGGGTGTGTAGCCACGCCTGTTGTCAACAACTTTGAGCAAGCTAAAACTCTCTGACCTTCAGACAAGGTGGAAATAGGCTCACATTTTTGGGCCTCCACGAGTTTGAATGTAATTGGTCCCCATAAGCTCACAGGAAGTGGCACTATTGGGAGGTGTGGCTTTGTTGGAAGAATTGTGTCACTGTGGAGGCAGACTTTGACGCCTCATATATGTTCAAACCACACCCAGTGTCTTAGTTCACTTCCTGTTGCCTGTGGATCAAAGGTGTAGATTTCTCAGCACCTTCTCCCAGCACCATGCCGTCACGTCCCATCATGATGATAATGGACTCAACCTCCGAACTGTAAGCCACCTAATTAAGTGGTTGGGTTTTTTTTTTTTT
>NC_022015.1:14312267-14319078 GCF_000317375.1 Microtus ochrogaster
TTTTTATTACCATAACAAAATATGTGCAGCTGAGTAACTATACAGAGAAAAAAAATGGTTTCTGTAGCTCACAGCTGGAGAAGCTGAAAAGTCCCAAGAACCTAGTGAGGTACTATGGCAGATGGCAAAGGTTCAAGTCAGAGCCAGAGATCACATCACCATACAGGCTTCCAAAATGACTAGAGTCCCTCAATCCCTGGCAAAGGTATGTCTCCCACTGACCTAGCCAGCGACTGACATACCATACTACATAACAAGCCTCTAATAGGGAAGCCCTTGGGGGAGAAAACACAGCCAAACCATAACCCCTCTGCTGACCACCACTGCACATGCTAAGGAACAGAAAAACCAAGTCATTTGTGCGTCTCTTGGGGTCTCAATTTCATAGTAAACAAACAGTGACCGAATAGCATAAGTATAATGCCTACCCATTCAACACACGTTCATGTTGAAGCATGCACAGCACAAAAGTCCTGGAAACAAAGTTGGAACAAAAGGGTCCTTGGCTACAGAAAAGTAGTTTTCTGAACCAGACTCTCTATCTGTCCCTGGAGAATTTAGTAAAAATACAGATTTCTACCAGGCATGGTGGTACATGCCTTTAATCCCAGCACTTGAGTGGCTAAGACAGGGGGATCTAAATTCACAATACAAACAATGATCATCTGGAGAGAGGGGGGAGTGGGAATGAATTCTACTGCTCACCTGAGGTTAACAGATACAAGTTGTGGTGGAATTGAAATGGCCCCATAGGCTCATATATTTACCTGCTTTTTCTGCAGTTGGTGAAACTGTTTGGGAAAGATTAGAAGGTGTGGCTTTGTTGGAGGAGGTGTATCACTGGGGGTGGGTTTTGAAGTTTAAAAATCCTGTGTTTTTCCCAGCTAGCTCTCTCTCTCTTCCTATCTCTCTCTGGTTATTGTCTCAATATAGAAACTCTCAGCTACTGGTCCAGTGCCATGCCTATCCATCTGCTGTCATGCTCCCTGTCATGATGGTCAAGGACTCTTGACCCTCTGAACCTGAAAGCAAGCCCCCAATAAACGCTTTCTTCTATACAGTGTCTCTTCATAGCAATAGAAAAAGTAACCAAGACACCAGTGAATTCTATCAAAAACAAGTTTAGTGATCACTGCCTTAGGGAAACCCAAGAGAATGAGAATGTAAGGAAAGAAGTCATTCAGAACAATGGGATGGGACTTAGGGTAGGACTTTGTATGAGATGCAGTGAGAGAAGGCAAGCTTATCACTCGTGGGTCTGCCAGGGAAAGGAATGGCACCAGCTACTAGGATGGATGAATAGAACCTAAGAAGTATTTTATAAGATATAAAGTTGGTTTTTTAAAAAGGGTCACTAGGAGAACGGAAGAAAACTCAGAAACATGAGCACATCCCCCAAGGGTCAAGGCAACAAGGGAAGGAACCAGCGTTACTAGAACTCAAAAGTTCAAAGGTGATGCAAACCAGCTGGTGCTGATGTTGAAGTCTCTCATGAGTCTGGGTCATCTGAGTTCAGAAAACCAAGCAGCATAGACTGGTTATGCTGTTCACAGGAACAGGAAGAGGTTAAGTCCCACCTTCCTGTCACAGCCCCACAGCTTCCTCCAACAGAGGTCACCTCCCCTATGGACAGAGTCTGATAGGGAGTAAAGAATGTGCCTCACAGTAGAAAGAAGTATGGTTGACGGAGTCTCCGTCGCAGCATCATAGAGATGAATCCAAAGGGTTGAATTTGCAGCCAAGATACATCACTTTAATAGCTGGCCCATGAGTGCAGAAAGAAAGAGGGATCCTTTCACAGTTACTTGGCCAAAGAATTTTATTCTGTCATTATACTCCTATGAAGATGAAGCCCAGAGAGGTCAAGTGACCTGTGAAAGTCACACAGAATGAGCCAGCATTTATTCTGAGTTGGCTCCAGCCCTCGCAGTGTACTTGGGGGAGGAGTCTGTCTTCCCCTCTCCACTCATTTTTCCTGGAATTGGCTTCTACCCCATTGTGGCCCCCAGAGGAGCTGCTCCTCAGATGTAATCTAGTTACACAAAAGCTAAGGTTTCCTTTTCTGACTTTTTCCTGAGTTTACCACGACCTACATGTAATTGAGGTGCCACTGACAATGTCTCCGCTGGATGGAGCAAGGAGTGACTTAGAGCTCTGAGAGTTGAATCACTGCACATGAGAAGGTTTCCCAGCCATCAGTCCATCAGGGTGGTGGGGGTTAAATTTCAGGAGACCTTTGAACTAGCCTGTAGCAGGCCGTGGGTCCCACCGAATTCTCCATCTCTCCAGCTACACTCTCTGTAATAGGACTTCATTGCTCCCCCTGTCTCTTCGGCTGTCAAGAATGGTATGGTACAAGCAGAGTCTTTTAAAAGCATCGGCTTGCCCTCTCTTCCTCCCTCTGTCTTTTTTTCCTCCCCTCTCCTTCCCTTCCTATCAATCTAGTGAAAGATAAGGCACAGTGAACACAGCAGAGATGCCCTTGATGTCCTAACTGCAGTCACCCCAGGTCAGCTGATCCAACTCCCAGATGACCAACCAGGCAGGTGAGACCAGCAGAATTGTTTAGCTGAAGCTTCATCTAGCTGTAGCTTCCTGAGTTAACAGAGCTTAGTGATCCATGGACTCATAACATAAATGCTTAATGTTTCAAGTCAGAATGGTATGATTATTTGTTACACAGAGCTTGGTGGCAATAAGTAAACTGATCTACTATATCAAAAGCAAAGATAAGAGTCATACCATGGTGCACAGAGAAAGGCAGCATTAGGGACGCATGGGATAGAAATCTATGAACAGATTCCATAGCAATTCCAAAGATGGACCAGTTCTAACCTGTTTTACTTTTCTGCTTTTCTCCTCTGTTCCTGTGGAGTTTCTCCTGTCATTCGTCTCAACCATTAAATCCCAGAGAAAGAATATGATTGGTCCATTAACTGACCTCCAGCACCAGGGTTGTGACTGACAACTCCCCTAAATCATGCGACACGGGTTCAGGTTGTTTCTCAAAGAGATACAGAGATACAACAACCCCCAAATGAAACACGCGCTCTGGGCAGGCATGAGGAACAGAATCTTCTACAAGCTCAGGATCTTCCTTCAGGTTTTATAGCATCCATTTGTCCGAGAGCCAGGACACAAGGAGTGCTGGCCGCGGTTGGGTGACAGATTGAGAATCCAAAAGATTCTCCAACAATTGGAATCACATCCCAAAGCTAGCAAGATGAAATTAAATATGGATTAATGTGAAGGCCTGCACTTGTGTTCAAAGGAAGTAACAGCTGGTGGGGGATGAGATAAGGGTGTTGACGTTTAATGGCGGCTTGTGTGGAGAGATTAGAAGCTCAGAATGTGCCAACAGTGAGAAGATGTTGAAGATGGTAGACAGCTGCTGCTGGGCTAATGGGAAGGCTGAGGAACAGTGTGATCTCTGCGGACAACCCTCTCGGCTCTATGCGGCCGCTCTGGGACACTGACCGCCTAAGACTGACTGTCTAGCCTATGCTAGACTAGCTGGCATCAATTAGACCATCTCAGTTAACTAACTCACAGACACAATGCTATTATTCCTTTCTTCCAGGAGATGTAAGGAAAGCAAGGAGAGGTTTACCCAGCTCTGATGGAGCCTTGGAACCCACGATGAACTCCAGATCTTATGCTCATAGCTCCTAAGTCACCTGACTCCCAGGAAGTGTGGCAATGGCACCCTGCTCTTGGGTGGAAGACAGAAGGAAGTGTGCTTGGTTTGTACCATGCATCTACAGGCATTTCATCCTGGAAGGTATTAGGGTCACCATTTCAAACATGAGGCCTCATGGGAAAGAACTAGAGCATGCTGGGGACAGTAGCTGGAGAAATGTAGTCCAATGCATGTCTACATATGGGAAATGAACTCTGTTCTGCTTATCTGCTGGAGCTAAAACTGAAGCCTTGGGTAGGGTTTACAGTGAAATGGCTTTATCTCCGAGTTCTGAAGATCATTCTGATGTAGACTGTACTTACACTAAATCTCAGAAGACAAATATTATACCATTAACTAGACTTTTATATGTGCTGAGAATTCCTCAATCGTGGCATAGGAAGGCATTTTCATAATAAAACCATAAGACTGGTTGCCATTAAGTCACTTACTGTATGCTAATCACTGCCCAACTTTAAGAAAGGGTGCCAGCATTATCCCCACTTAATACCACAACATGCAGCGCAGAGAGGCTAAGAAAGCACCCAAGGTCACACAGCTAGGAAGAAGCAGGATCAGTGTGTGAATCAAATTGCCCAAGCCCTAGCCAGAGCTCCCTTCTATAAGACTGGAAGTCTCTTCGGACAACAGGGAGCCACGGTGGAGGCTTCACACACTAGAAAGCAAGCATCCCCCCGTGCAGGATACTAGAATGAAATCAAAGTCTCCTCCCACCCCTGGAATCTAAAGCCCAGAGGCACACTGTTTAATTCTGGAAGGATACCAGCAGACACATACAACCCTACGCTGTGGGGGTGTACAGGGATCCCGCCAGACCTGGGCTCCGGCTGTGCAGCCAGTGTGTTCCACACAGCGGGCTCCCGCCCTGCTGGGCCAGGCTCGATGTGTTTTATTAAAAGGCAGGGTTTATCCGGCCTGCTCCTGGCAGGGCTGCGGCTGCAGTTTATTAGGGCATCATTTGGAGTGTAAATTGTTGCCGGTTTATAAAAAGGCTTTCGTGGAGCGGCTCCGCTGGGAAGACCGGGATCCGCAGCTTGGGGCAGACAAGCTTTAACTAAATCATTGATTTCCCAGGGAAGCAAGAGCGGGCAGTAGCCTCACCCAGCTGCTTAGCTGCTGACACCCTGTTCCTGGAGGGCAAAGTGGCAAGGCTCCTTCCAGCGGCCTTGACAGCACATGCGCCTCTTGTCTCCTACAAGCCCAAAAAGCCAGGAGTGGCTCCAAGGACATTTGAAAGCAGTTGCAGGGGACCTCTGTCTCAGTCTTAATAAATGAGGGCATTGTGAGCCATGTCGCAGGCAGGCAACTGTGGTACCAACGGTGACCCTGGGCTTTGATGCTGCTGGATTCAGCAAAAAAAAAAATGAGGACCAAGAGCGGACGAGCTAGCTGAGCGTAAAAAGACGCTTGCCACCAACCTCAGTTCTAGCCCTGAGACTCCCGTTGTGGATTGTGGTAGAAAGACAGAACTGACTCCTGAAACACACCCACTGACACAAATGTCCCCACGTATGCACACTCACAGAATAAATAAGTAAATTCAGCTTGACAATGACTAACTCTTTGGATTAAGTAGGAAGCATGTTGATCTGAAATTTGCAGCCAGCTACCTTCACCGCCCCCTAGTCCCTCCTGAGTGAAGTCCGCTGATAATGTTTTGAAAGTTAGTTTATGCAGTAGTGGGTTTCACTGTGGCAGTTCCACACACGTGCCATTATACGTCCTTCCACTGTGCACCCTGCTGAGCCCCTGCCCGCCATAGCTGGTTTGGTTCCTGCCCTGAGATATTTCAATTTCACCTCTAATTTCAAGTCACATAAGCTAAGCTATCTCTACCATCTCCTCCACCACCAGACTTTCTTCCTCTCCTCTTACCATCTACTGTCAGGTTTCAAGATCTCCCCCACACATATACAACATTCACATAATTTAAATTTAGCTTCCACGCATGTCAGGAAACATGCGGTGTTTGTTTTTCTGAGTCTGGCTTATTTCACTTATCAGAATGACTTAACAGTCCATCTATTTTCCTTCAAATGCCATGACGTCATTCCTCTCTACGGATGAATACAGTTCACTTGTGTACATGTCCCACATCTTCGACACACATCTGTTAATGGACGTCTAGGCTGGCCCCACTCCTTGGCAACTGTAACTAGGGTAGCTATCAGCATACACTCGTGGGTATCTCTGTGGCATGTTGATTGCAGCCCTCTCTTCAGGTATGTGTGGGATGGCTGTGTCATTCGGTAGTTCTGTTCCTCGTTTTTGAAACACACTGATTTTTACAGTGGCTAACCAAGTGTCCATTGCCTCCAGCAGTTTCTTAGTTTGCTCTTCCCCCACATCCTTGCCAGCATCCCTTGTCATTTGTAGCTTTGATGATGCTCATTCTGATTGAGGTGAGATGGAATCTCATAGCAGTTTTAATTTGTGTTTCCCTGATAAGTAAAAATGTTGAAGCTCTTTTCAAGTATTTATTGGCCATGTATGTCTTCAATTTAAAACTATTTAGTTCATTAGCCCATCAATTGGTTGGATAATTTTTGATGTTTAATTCTTGCAGTTCTTTATATACTCATAATAATAATCCCCAGTCTAAATTGTCATGAACAAGAATTTTTTTCTCGTTCTGCAGGCCGTCTCTTCATTCTGGTGATTGTTTCTGCCCTGCATGGGAGCTTTTAGTCCACATGATTTCATTTGTCAGTTCTTGGGATTGATTGCTTCCTGTGTCAATAATTTTTTTTCTGAAACGTTCATTCTACACCAGTACCATGAAGTGACCTCCCCTGGCAGTTTCAGGTGTCACAAGAAGGATCCATTTTGAATTGACTTTCGTTCAGAGTGTGAACCGTGGACCTAGTTTCCTTCTTCTATGCACCGAAGTCCAGCTTTTCCAACACCATGTGTTGAAGAGCCAATAACATTTAACGGAAAGGCAGAGACACAGTCACAAGCCAGATGTAGAAGAAGCAAAATGAGAATGCCTTACTGAGAAAAGGTACCAAGTCACATGACTAAACATAGATGAGAATTACGGGTTAATTTAAGTCAAGAGAGTGAGTTAGTAATAAGCCTGAGCACTAGATCAAACATATTTAATATTTA
>NC_022015.1:14319469-14340658 GCF_000317375.1 Microtus ochrogaster
GTTCCTGCCACTATACCTCTGCCCCACCATCAGGGCCTCAACCATCTGAAACCATAAGCCCAAACTAAGTGCTTCCTTTTATAAGTTTCCTTGGCCATGGTGTTTTGTCAAGCAATAGAAAAGTAGCTAAGCCATAGATCTGGTATGATCCAAATATGTTTGCTTTTGTATGTTGTGTTAGTGTTTTTCCCTTTCAATTTTAAATATTGACCCTATACTTCGAATTTTGACTCTCATATATTGTGGAGATGTTCTCCTCTGGCCATGTCTGTTTGAGAGCCTAATGTCTCCTGTGTTTGTATGTCTGTTTCTCTCTCTAGACCTGGAGACCTTTCTGCTTCATTTCATTTAATAGGTTCTCTGTCATGAGTGTTAATCTTGGCACGTCTACCTCACAGATTCTTAGGTTTAGTTTCTTGATTGTATCTCACTGCTCTTAGATATTGTGGTCATGCTTGTTGATCTTTTCTTGTTGGTATTTGAATGTTGTATTTTGTCAGCCTGTATTTCATACATGAGCATCTATCTTCTGTGTGTTTGGATCTAGTGATGGTATTTTCCATTATTTCTTGGTTTGTTTTTGACTTGTAGTGACTTTTCTATTTCTAACATTTTACTTATTTTTTTTTCTGAGAATCTTGATTTTCTTGATGAGTTTTTTTTTTCTTTCATGGTGATTTTCTCATCCTAGATAGTCTGGCACAGAAAATGTGTATCAGGTATTGATTGCTATAGTCATAGTGCTGTGTAACAAATCACCAGAAGCTTATTGATTTAGTCAAAGAATAGTTGTGCTCAAGCTTCAAGCAATCTATAGATTATTCTGGAAGCTGCTTCTGGTCCAGGACATGAAAGAGTTTGAGTTTAACCAAGAGTATTTGTCCTAGGACTCAAGAAACATGGATGGCAGCCATGATGGAGAAAGTTTTTACATTGTAAATCATAGAGTTAATGGAGTGGGGTCCAATGGTATAGCTAAATATAAGGCCTCTGTTCATACCTAACACCTACTATTCCATTGTTCAACAAGTTCAACACCAGTGGGAAAGATGTGATCTCCTAGAAGCAGATGTGGACAAAAGTAGTAGCCTCTGATTTCACAAGAGGTATTTGTTGGAAAACTGAACCAAAAGTAGCAAATCAAACAGTTCATTCCCTCCTGTGGAGTGCCTCTCTCTTCTCTATGTCTTCATTGTTTTCTAGCATTATTCCTCTTTCCCTTTAGCCTCTGTGGACTTTCTCATCTCACTTTCAAAGGAAAGAAGAATGAAGAGAAAGATGGAAAACAAAACAAAGGAGAAGGAAACAGAAAAAAAGGAAGGTAAATATAAATGCAAAACCATAGGCTTGGGGTGTGGCTAACTGGAAGAGTACAAAGTACAAAGATATTGGGTTTGGACATTACTTCCATCAGAAATGTCTCTTGACCTAACTTCCTTATTGCTTTTTTTCCCAACTCTAATATATCTTCTTAAAAGAGGTACAATCTAAAAAAGCAAGAAGCTGCACATTCCACCCACTGGATGGATAAAATGAAGGATCTGCTAGAGCAAGGCATTCTAAGAGTGTGGACTCGGAACACACACATCCCCAGTGAGACAGCCCCTGTGGAGAGAAGTCTGAAAGTATCTAGGAGAATTTAAGAAGCACTTACCCATTGAGTCAGCAATTTCTGCTTCCAGGAATTTATCCAACAAACATTTCTGCACATTTCTTTGGGGGGAAAAAGGAATTGTAGAATAATAACCATTACAACAGTGTTTGCAAGAATAAAAAGCTATCCATAAGTATGACATAGCCACCAATAAAACACTATAGAAAAAAATGAAGCTGGTCTGTATTTTGTGACTTGGAAATTTTTCCCAGCTACATTAAGCTGGAGAGATGTTGAACAGCATATAGGATATGCTCTCGTGTGTGTGTGTGTGTGTGTGTGTGTGTGTGTGTGTGTGTGTGTTACATCTCTGCAGGAAGATCAGAAATGAGCACAGCCCCCCACATACTACCTGCAGACCGCTGATTCAGTGTTCACAATCCCAGTAGACCAAACTACAATACCTGAAATGAACACTTACTAACTCTGTAAAGAAGTAAACTTACTTTGCAAAAAGCCCCTTTAAATACCCCATTTTTTGGAGTTCATTGTCTTCTACTGTGAAAAAAAAAATTGTTCTTCCTCCAAAGTGACCACTAAGGTACTCTAATTGCTATTCCCTGGGTCATACCAGAAAAGGCACAAAAGCAATTAATCAATTAGGTTCTTTGTCTTCTGATCAATCCCTTTCTAGTGGTCCCTGACCCCAACCACCTGACATTTCCATAACCCACTTGCCACTTCACAAGTGCCAAATGACTTCTTGTTGTCCCAAACTTGGAGATTTTAATCTTATGCATTAAGACAGCAGGGCTCAGTAATTCCCTGAATGCATTTTTATTGACTTTGTAAATCAGACTTGCCCACATCAGGGACTGCAACCAGGAAAGAGGTGTTTGTCTGTGAAATTGGCTGGACACACACCATTGACTGTGATGATAACCAGTGATTCGTGGGGCCAGATAGACGAGCCACATGCGCTAAGCAGATTAAAATATAACAAAACAAAAAGGTTCCATTACCAGGAATGCCATCGAAAAGCGGCAGGATGTTTGTGATAAAGGACAGAAAAACAAACTGATTCCTCATCTAAAAGGAAGCCCCAGACAACATTTGCTTCCGTTTTGATCAGCCAACACGAAGTGTGGAGACGCTGCTGCAGGTAAGCCCATAGTTCCCCCAAAGCCCTTTGGTCAAAGTCAGAAGCTGTTTGTCTCTTGCTGCTTCCCTTAGCCCCTGTGAACATGCTTGTACATAACTCCATGAATCTCTGCAGGAATCACATAAAATATGTAATTTTAAAATTATCTTTTCCCACTGAGGACAGAATCTAATGAGCACAATGGTTTAACCCACCCTTTGTCTTTCATTAGCTTCCTTCCCACAATCGTCAGGGCCGTGGCACTTGCATCTTTCTGCCTGTAATGTTCTTCAACTAGATCACCTCACATCTAGCTCATCCACTTCACTTCAGACTCTAGACAGATGCCACCACTTTAACAAAGCCTTTCTTGGCTGGACATGGCAGTGTGTGCCTGCAATCCCAGCACACAGGGAGCTGAGGCAGGGGGACAGAGGGTTCAAGACCTATCTAAGTTATATAGTAAGTTCAAGGTCAATGTGGACTACACAGAAAGACCTGCCTCAAAAAAGAATAAAAGAAAAGGAAAGGAAAGGAAGAAAGGAAGGAGGGAGGAAGGAAGGGAGAGAGGAAGGAAAGAAGAAAAGAAAGAAGAAAAGAAGGAAGAAAAAGAATGAGGAAGAGAAAGAAGAGGGGGAGAAGAAGAAAGAAAAGCAGCAGCAGTCACTGATTCTGAAATAAAAGTGACCCTTCCTTCCCATCTCTCCATTTCCTCTCCTTTATCCGTACTGTTCTGTGGAGTGGTGTCATACTGTGTACTCTGTGCTTATTTATTTTAGGCCCTGCCCTCGGGAGAACAAGCCTTTCTGTCTGCTCTGGTCGCTCTGTGTGCTGTGTGCTCAGTGTCTAGAATACTAACTGCACAAATATTTGATGAATGAATGAATGAATGATGTAGCTGAGTTCCTGTTCTTTTCTCTCCGCCTAAGTGGCTTAATTCATTCATGTGTTTGTCCAACACATGTTTGCAGAGGGACTGCCACAAGCCAGGCATGCGCTGTGCTGGGGCTCAACAGGATCCTGGGATGGTCACTATAAAACGCCGTGTTCTCCGCAGGTTTAAGGAGCAATTTGGCATCAGTTCAGTTAGTGGGAAGAGCTGTGTGTCTCAGCCATGATAAACAAGAAGACAGGTGTCCCGCATAAAGTGGTGAGAGGATTACTCAAAGTTCCTTACCCTCCTTCTCTGGAACTTTCTGCACATGTTGCATCCTGGGTCTTAACCATTGTCACAGCTTCCAGTCTAAGACAGAGGCAGGTGGCTGGCCATCTCTGCTGGTTCTAGGATTCTTGAAATCATGGGAGTGCAGCAGATTTTGCCCACATTTCCCAGGATCCTTTGCAGGTTGTATGAGCATGTGACTAATTTCTGTCCAATGGGATGTGAGCACGGGCAATATGTAGATTTCCCAGTAGTCATATATGTACTATTCGACTGAAATAGACTGAGTCACATGACAAATGTAGTGATCATGGTTGGTATATGAAAGAGAAACAAGAAATAAATTTTGATAGTATATGTAAACAACTGTATTGGCTATTGTTCTCATTTGTGTAACAAGATACCAGACAAGAAGCAACTTCGGAGAAGGAGGGACTTATCTGGGCTCATTGAGGAGTTGCCATCACAGTAGGAAAGCCTGGCAGCTGGAGACCGAGGCTATTGATGATTTTATATCTACTGTCAGGAGACAGCAATAAGATAGAATGACTGGTTTAAAACCCCAAGATCTGCCCCCAGTGACCCACTGCCTCAAACAAGACTCCACCTCTTAAAGATCCCACAACTTCTCAAAACAGTCCCTCTAGTTGGTGTTCCAATATCCTGCTGGAGCGATTAACATCAAACACAAAAACAGTATGTTCAAAGAGCCCTCATGCCAACATGTAATCACCCTAACGGCCTTAATGAGGTGTTCGCATCCTTCTTTATTGGGTCCTCAGACCACAGTGATAACGCTAAATTTTCCTCAGAAATAGCTGATCTGTATTTTGATTTCATAGTTAAAATGTCATCTTCAGCATATCCAGGTCCTTCAAACACATGTTTTACAATAACTGAACAGAGTCCTTTTATAATTTGAACTAAAACCAATGGATATTAAATATAAAATTTGCCTCCTCTGTCTCACTAGTCACCTTGCTGGTGCCCAGTAGCCTCTGTGGTTCCAAAGACCTGAAGACCAGCATACACTGCTCTCCAGTCTCCCTCTTCCCACTGGTGGGGGGATGAAGACATTCAGAAGAGGAGACTCATGGGGGGAGTCATATGTTGGGGTTGGCAGAGCTACTCTACCTGCCCCTAAACTATTTTATGCAGAAGAAACAAACCTACATTCCCTTTAAGCCTGTGTTTTCTCATCCCTGGGCTGTAGTTTACCCATCCCTAACTAACGTGCACCCCAGCACTTCTGTTATAACTGCTCAAGAGACTTCCAGAACCATGACTCCCAAACCTTCACCTGGCTTTATCTCTAAAACTAACGATACTGACTAGTAATACCATCAGCCCTAGCATTTCCCAGCCTACGCATCGCTTCAGCCACTCCGCCATGGCTTCGCAAATTCTCATCTGGGATTCTGATGGGAGCCTGGGGAGGGTAGAGATGCCTAGGTTTGAATTCAGCCTCCACCACTAGGAGGGTTGGCTTCATCTCTCAGCTTGACTGCACCACAAGACGCTCCGATATTTGATCACGTACTACTCGGAGTCAGGATGCTGCTGGTGAGATCAACGCTGGAAAGAGCGGACTGAGTGAGGCAGATGGCTCTTCCTAACGAGGGTGGGCCCATCCAGTCACTTAGAATAAGAGGCTGATCCTCCCAAACTCAGAGGGATTCCTTCCTCCTGACAGCCTTTAAACTGGGATGCTGGCTCTGTGTTGCCTTTAATCTCAGACTGAAGCATCAACTCTTTCTGGGGCCCAAAGTTGCCAGCATTGATGTTGTAATATGCCATCAGCCTCTAGCCCCAACTCTATGACTGCACTCAAAAAAAAAAAAAAAATCACACGACCCAGTTTCTCAGGATGGATGGATGGATGGATGGATGGATGGATGGATGGATGGATGGATGGATGGATGGATGGATGGATGGATGGATGGATGGATGGATGGATGGATGGATGAGTCAGTGTTCTAGTCATTCTGTTCTTCCTTTCTCTGGAGAATACGCTGACTACTAACAGACCACATGACACCGCTGCACCTTGGTTTCCTCGCCTATAAAATGCAGATGTTAACAGCCCTCTGCTACACATTAGTTATGATTGTTGTGTTATTATTGTTACACACAAGCTCTGCCAGCCATCGCTAAGAGAGAATATAAAGCGTGCACGTGTATTCTGGCGGCGGGGAGGGAGAGGGAGCAGCAACTCCAAGGTCTACAGCTCTGCCTGGTCCCTCGGCATCCAGAGAATGCCTTGCATCCACCCTTGGTCATTTCTCTCTCCTATTCCCTTCAGCAACAGTGTTGCTTCAAACCCACAGTATTACCTCCTCTTGCCCCCTAAGTCAGCCCTCTCCCCTGCAGGTTAAGCCCTGCCTTCTATTTCACAGAGAAAATTATGGCTCTCAGGCAAGAACTTGTTAATTAATTTTGTTTCATCCTCTCATGCTTTTGATCTTGTGCCCTCTCCCTCCTTAGGGATGTTCTCTTCCCATTAACTTTTCTCTCTTGATTCTGAGCCTTCCCCTTTCCTGCAGCTCTTTCTGCCCTAACCAGCCACCATGCCTGGGGCCAGCTTATTGTTAGACATGTCCTGCTGCCTAGCCTCTTCTTAACACGCCACGCGTCAAGCTTCTTCAGACACTACTCCGCATCTGCTGTCCCATCTCCTTCCTACCGTTCTCTGTAGAGCAGCTCAGGAAAGGGAAGAGGTTGCTCCCATTGCTAGGAAGGAAAAGGTCAGGTAGAAGGATCAAGGTGCACAATCCTCAAGGTCAGGATGCGCTTGCATTGGACAGTGTAAGAAAAGAGGAGATCTGGACAGCAGGTCTGCTCCAGCTGAGACAGGGAGCTGGCTTTAGCTGTAAGTGTGACGGGGAATCGCAGCAGGGTTTTGAGACTAGCAGTAGCAGCTTCCCAGCCTCTAGCTTACAATTTAAACGCTCTCTTTACAAAGGAGAGTGTACAAATGAGAAACCCACAGGATGGTCGCTACAATAAGGGGTTAGAAATATGGTTCAGCCAATAAAATGTTTGCTATGCAAGCCTAGAGACCTGAGTTCAGATCCCAGAACCCATGTGAAAGCCAGGCATGGTGGTGTGTCTGTCATCCTGGAACAGGGGAGGCTAAGACAGGATGGCCTCTGGAGCTCACTGACAAGATACTATTTTCAAATTAATGAGTTCCAGACTCAGTATGAGGTCCTGTCTCAAAAACTAAAGTGTCAAGGAATAAAGGAAGATAATTGACATCAACTTCTGGTTCACACACACACACACACACACACACACACACACACAAGAACACATGTACAAACACACACACAAGAACACATACACAATCACACGCACACAAGGACACATATACAAACACACACACACAAGGACACACATACAAACACACACCAAAACATAGCAAAATAAAATAAATGCACCAATCCAACTCTGGGTATACATTGAAAGCCAAGCCAAAAGGATCTGCTGGTGTCTGGGATGTGAACAGGAAAAAAGAAGCTAAGGGGGAATGGGTATAGTAGCACAGACCTGTAATCTTGGCTGCTTGGAAGCTGAGGCAGGAGAACCAAGAGTGTAAGACCTTCCATTTCAAAACTAAAAGTCACAAGGTTGTGCTTCCCCATCTCCAGTTCACTCGTCCGACAACCTCCCAGACCTCAAATGTCTCACACTTGAATGAGTACCGGATATAGAATTATGGCATAAGGTGCAAAAATAAGTAAATATAATAATATAATCACGGCAAGAAAATAGGAGAGAGAAAGGTAGTGAGGACCATCATCTATTGGCCAAAACATAATATCTATGATAGATAGATAGATAGATAGATAGATAGATAGATAGATAGATAGATAGATAGAGATAGATAAATAGATGTCTGTTTGCTATTATGCAGCTAATGAAGGATAACTACTCTCAGAAACTTTAAAAAGAGTTACAATTAGTAACCTTTGAGAATGAGCTTCAGAGTAGGAAGGAGTAGGGCAGGCACACTGGGTTCCATGAATAGTTACTTTAGGCAATTTTCTTTCTTTCTATCCACTTCTAAAAGCAATGAATATAAATTATCTTTATTTTAAAAAATGTAAGAACTGAGCTTGTGCTCCAATATATAGCCCCATGCCCATTATACCCAGCAGATCACAAAACAAAGCCAAACAGCAAAATGATGTGGAAATGAAAGGGGGACATTTGGGAAGAGCAGGTTCCTCGGGAGTTTAGGGAGATGAGGAAAGGGAATGCAGAAGCAGGAAGATGGTATAAATGCCTTGCATATGCAAACGTGCTGTAGGAATTCCTACAGCCAGTAGCCTTTAAGTTACCCGCCCACTTGGGCGTGGCCTCTTATACTATAAATGCCTATGTAAAGCACTGTCGCCGCCCTCTCTTCTGGCTGCAGGATTTGTTTGCTGTTCCCTGTTTGAGCAGAGGACTGTGATCTGTGAGTCTACCCCTAAATAAATAACCCTTTATTATACTCAGTTCTGAGCTAGCGGGATTTCCTCTTAGCGTCCTTCTTCACAAACATATAAAGCTGTTAAAGAAGAATAAAAACAAAGTCATAAAAAGTGGGAGAGGCTCCTCTGCTCTGCAAGTCTAAAACACAAGCTGACCGTGTCCTCGCATACTCAAGCGAAAATTGCATTTCTTCCTTTGTTCGGGTTTTTCTTGATTCCCTTTATTGGCGTGATAATGCTGATCTCGCTATAAATTTTTTAAAGAGCTCCCGCAAAATATAAATGTTTGGGCTCCCAAGTGATGTTGCCTGTCAACAGCATTCACAAGCTTATTTCCCATAATACCACTTCAATGCAGAAGCCCAGAGCTGCCAGAGGACCTATGCAGAGATTTCCTTTGACACAGGCCATGGTGTGTGTGATATGAGAGAGAGTATGTGTACATACACATGTGTGTGTCTTGGATTCATGACTGTTACACAAAGACAATGACACAGGCAACTGGCATTTTTCCTAATTGTTAGGTGCTTGTTAAATGCCCACCTTAAAGCCAGTCTTTGGGCTGGGGCTGTAGAGCAATTGGTAGAGTGCTTGTCTAGCATGCATGAAGCACTGCATAAATTGGGTCTAGTCGTGCATAGTTGTAATTTCCAGAGACTGTAGCAGGAGGATCAGACGTTCAATGCTATCTTTGATTTCATAAGAAGTTTAGGGCCAACCTCAGCTACATGAGATCTTGTCTCAAAAACAACAAGAGGGCTAAATAGTCTGGCAGTCTGGACCTATCTGTTTTTCCTATGTCACCCCCCCTTCACTCACTTACCTGTACACCTGCTCACTTGAGGCCCCTGCTGCTCTTTGCAGTCCCAGCCTGCTGGTCTTCGCCTGTGAAGGTAGCCTTGCCAACTGATCTCTTTTTGCATTCATAACTGTACAAATAAGGGGTTCCACCATGGTAAATCCATGCGCTTTAATCATATGCACCCCATCTAGTTCCCTCTCTGATCTCTCTTTTTCCCTCCTTCCACATCCCCAGTAGTTTCCTGTCTTACTTCCGTTTCTCCCCTCCCAGAGTCCACATGTTAGAGAAAATGTGCAGTGTCTGTCTGCATCTGACTTGCTTTGCTTAGCACAATGATCTCCAGTTCCATCCATTTTCCCATAACTGTCATCATTTCATTTTCCTTTAAGGCCAAATAAAACTCCGTTGTATGTAAGGACTCCGCATTCCTTATCTACTCACCTGGTGATGGCTGTCGCGGCTGGTTCTGTGCATTGGCTAGTCTGAGTAGAGCTGCAGCAAACACAGGTGTGCAGGTCTTTCTCCAGCATGCTGACTTAGCGTCTGCTGGGAATACCAACCAGTAGTGGCTGGAGCTTCTCAAAGTTCCACTTCGAGAGTTTTGAGGAACCTCCATACTGATTGGCACAGTGGACGTACCAGTCTACCCTCCCACCAGCAATGTGTAAGCGTTCCCTTTGCAACGTTCCCGCCACCATCTGCTGTCACGTGCTTTCTTGATGACAAACACGCCTCTCTGACATGGGGAAGTTGAAACTTGGTGAGTTTCTGGCCAGTGTGTTCCTGGTGAGCTCTCCTATCCAAGAGCTGACAGAGCATCACTGCTGTGAGGATCTGCCTACCTAAGCTTGCATCGTTGGTCCCAGCACAGAAAGCCCATGCGTTGCAATGTTAACTTTTTAATTCTTATGTTGTTGGAACTTAGAGGTGGAGCTTCGGAGTACCTAGGGTTAGAAGAAGTCTTTAGGGTGGGGCCTTCCAGATAGGACTGGTGTCTTAACTAACTTTCTGTTACCATGTGGTATCTTTCACCACGAGAATGGCACCTCAGCAAGCGGCCCTTGCCAGATTCAGACTGCTTGACATTGGTCTTCCTGTCTCCACCCTTAAGAATTTTAAGAAGCGCATTTCTTTGTAAATGACCTCCTCTGTTGAATTCCATTAGAGTAACCTGAAATACGTTGAGACGTCAGCCCTGGCTGCTCCTGTGAACTTTGCCTTTCTCAGTCTTTAGACGGCAGATTCTCTGTAACTGCCGCCTTCCACTCCAGCCCTGAAGGCTGCCGGAGGAATGGAAACCCTGGGCTCTGTCTCTTGGGCTAGACATTCATGCACGCATGCTCTCAATCTACAAATCTGTCTGAGCGGCAAGCACTGAGAGCACCACAGTGAGCGAGACGCCAGAGATATGGGGTAACGTGGACACAAGACACAGCCGCGGTGCCACGGGTCTGTTCGAGAAGAGGCGCAATATGCTGACAGGACACACTCAAATAAGAATGACTAGGCAAGGCGGCAGAGCGGATTGAAAGGAAGTGACATTTCAGCTGTGTAGGAGTCTGTGAGGTGAGTGGGAGAGGAGGAGGAATGTTCCACAGACATGCTTTGGAGACAGAAGTCCGGGAGTGGAGAGAGAGGTACGTGAACAAGGTAACAGAGACACTGAGGACGCGGGGCGGAAGGAAATGGAGAAGTGGCGAGCAGGCGAATCCAGGCCTCCAAAGGCTTGCAGATCTGCCCTGGGAGGTTGGACTTCATTCCAAAGCATTGAAGAACTGTGGAGGATTCAGAGCCGGGGAGAGACACCATCGAAGTTCTGCTTCCTCGCAACCTCACACTCTAGCGCTTTATTCTTAAAATAGGCGGGGCCAGTCAGGAAATGACGTAACACACGAAGATTTCAAAGTTAAGTCTCACAGGACATTCATAGCCTTGTTTCCTCTTCTCTGTGATTTTCTGACGTCCTTCTGAGTTTTCAGGCTAGCTAATTATTTTCAGTACAAAGCTATACTAGGGGCCTGGAGAGATGACTCCATGGCTGAGAGCACTAGTTGCTTTTGTCAGAGGCCCCAGGTTCAATTCCAAACAACTACACACTGGCTTGCAACCCTCTGTAACTCCAGTTCCTGGGGACCTGTGCCCACTTCCGCCCTCTGCAGGCACCAGGCACACACCTGGTGCACATACATGCAAGCAGGCATAAACACTGAACACACAAACTAAAAGCAAATATTTCTTAAAAGGTATGTAAGAACCAGATATAAGATAACATTCCATTTATTGTTTAAATACAGTTTCTGTAATTAAATCGCCCCCAGGTTCCCCAGTGACAGGCAGTGTTCTTTCTCCTGGGTGCCCGTGCCAGGCACAGCCTCATACACCACTACACACATGGCATCTTTCCATGCGCAATAAATTCCAAATCTGGTTTTTTCACTTAACAAATATCGCCATCGATTTCCATGTTATTAGGATTGTTATTCAAAGACTTCATAAGAGAAGCATTCGTGGTGAATTACTTTTATTAGCTCTTTTTTGTTCCTTTAGTAATAATTCCCAACACAGACCAGCTGGAAGAAAGAAAAGTACACGGCATTAAAGAGTCAGCTGTTTAAAAAAAAAAGTGCTTCCCAGGTAAACATCTCAGTAAATGCCCTGGTGGTTTCTTTATTCTCTGTACATGCGTTTATTCCTAAGAAAACTCCTTTCTAAGAAAGAAAGAGAAAAACACGTTTGTCTTAGAAATAAACATGGTTCCTACCACTTCTGGCGCCTGCTTCTTATATTAACAATATACTGCGAACATTTTCCCTGTGATGGATAAGTGTTCCTCTGTATAGTTGGAAACCCCATTGGTGTTCTATCCTCCACTTTTATTTCACTCAGGGGCAAACTTATCAAGCCCCACTCCCCATTGTCCTTGCCAACCTCCAGAGCGCCTGCTAACAAAGTCCCATGTTCTTAAGCCTTAAATAGGTAAAGGGAAATGCCCAACTATGTTTGATTGAGAATGGTCCTCACTGTGGAATGTTACTTTAACTAGGCAAAGATGTGCTACACTTGTTTAGGCTGCATTTGTTTAACCATGTAAAGATGTGTTACTTTGCCTGCCTGAGGTACCTGATTGGTCAAATAAAAAGCTGAATGGCCAATAGTTAGGCAGCAGAAGGATAGGCAGGGCTAGCAGGCAGAGAGACTAAGTAGAAGGAAGAATCTAAGCTCAAGAGGAGAGAGAAGAGGGAACAAGGCAGAAAGAGAGGGAGATACCCATGACCAGACAGACAGACAGCTACCAGGCAGACAGTCATGGAGAAGGACATACAGAATGAAAGAAAGGTAAAATAAATAAATAAATAAACCTGAGGCAAAACATAGATGAAGAGAAACAGCTGAAATTAAGTTATACGAGCTAGTGGGACAAGCATTAAGATGAGGCTGAGCATTCATAACTAATTATAAGTCTCCACGTCATGATTTGGAAGCTGTTTGGTGGCCCAAAAGAAAGTCTGTTACACCCCATAGGATCATATATTTGAATGCTTAATCACCAATGAGAGGAAACATTTGAAAAGATTAGAAGGATTACGAGGTATTGGAGTAGGAGTGGCCTTGTTGGAGGAAGTGTGTCACTGGAGGTGAAGTTTTGGGTTTCAAAAGCCTATGCAAGGCCCAATGCCCTCTTGCCCCCTCCCTCCCGCCTCTGCCTATGGATCAGGATGTAGCTCTCTACTATTCCAGTGCCATCCTCCCCGCCATGTTGATAATGGACTAAGCCTTTGGTCTTTGAAACCATAAGCAAGCCCTGGCTAAATGCCTTTTTTTATAAGCGTCGCCTTGGTCGTGGTGACTCTTCACAGCAATAGGACACTGTCTAAGGCAGAAATCTAGCTAGGTACTGAGTTTCCACAATCCTGCCTGATGTTATGATTCCTCATGAATCTCTTTGTGAAACCTTAGCAGCTACCCTCCCCAGAATAATCAATTTCTCTGTCTACTACCCCCACATTTAGGCTCTTGCATTTCTCAATTCTACATTTATTATGTGGTTTGAAAATTGGTTTTTTTTTCAGGCCCTGTATCTTGCCTGGGCAGCACAATAGAGTCAATGCTGTTGGTGGAGATATGAGTGAGCCAGCCCCGAAGTTGTGAGCATGGGAGAGCTATCTCCATTACTCATCTGTCTGTCATGTGGCAGCATGGGCAAGGCAAAGATGCCCTCCCTCCCCATCAATGCCTGAAGCAGATGGAAGGGCTGGTCCTGAGGTCAGAAGCGAGAAAGAGCTGGCCCTCCCCACCACCATCTGCAACACTCACGGGAGAGCAGGCCCTGCACCTTGCATGGGCAGCACAATAGAGCCAATCCCATTGGCAGAGGTGTGAGCGAGACAGCCCTGACTGTGAGCATGGAAGAGCTGAACCCATTACTCACCTGTCACGTGGCAATATCAGAGGGTCAGCCTCTCCCTATCAACACACGAGGCAGGTAGAACTGGCCCTTAGGTCATAAGAGCAGGAAAGCTAGCCCTGCTCCTTATCTGCTGCAGTCCTTGGGAGAGTGCCCCCCCTCTTGGGGGAGCTGGCCCTGAAAGGGCAGGTGTGGGGGATCCCACCCTGAGAACATAAAAGCAGGAGAACTCTTCCTCATCACTGCAAAGGGTGAACTTGCTAAGGCAATGCAGGAGAGCTCACCTTAGTGGCAAGGACAAAGGACAGTTGATGGGATGGTCAACCTTGCAACTACCCAGGCCCAGAACCAGGGCTGGCCCACCCCAGTGTCCACTCAATCTGTGACCTGCTGGAGCACATGAAGGGACCAGTCCTGCAGACCCAAAACTACAGGATCTCCATAACACAGGGCAACAGCAGGATAACCAAGAGGAGTTCCAGTGACCATCCAGCATAGACAGTGTAGCAGAAACCAGAGGCCTCAAACCAGACCATGACTCTCTGCAATGAACACTTGCAAGTAAAGGTATATGAACAAGAGGGTTTACTGCATGACTCACTGTGTAACACTACAACTTCCATGACGAGATTCCCTTGCTTTCTTTACCTTTTTCTCTTAAATTTTATTGGGGGGGGGGCTTCAAGGGCAAGAGGTAGATACACAGAGAAATGAATGGGATCAAGACACATGATATGAAAAACACAAAGAATAAACAAAAAGAAAGTTTAAAAAGAAATTTGGTTTATCTCTTTTTTAAATTATAGCTGCTCAAAAATCTCTGTTTTTTTTTGTTTCTTTTTTGTTTTGTTTTGTTTTGTTTTGTTTTTTTGAGACAGGGTTTCTCCATAGCTTTTTGGTTCCTGTCCTGGAACTAGCTCTTGTAGACCAGGCTGGCCTCGAACTCACAGAGATTCAAAAATCTGTTAACAGTATTCTGTATACCACTGTTCACACCACTGTGCCATACAAGGAAGAGTTATGAAAATCTCATTGCTTATAAGGCTCATGGATTTGTGAAGGATGTAGAGACCTGCACTTGTGTAACACTGAGAAGCAGGCATTTTGTTAGGTAATAAGCATCGTGTTGGCATACGGCAGAGCGGAGCGTTGGCTTGGGGGTAGGGAATATAAAAAGAATGAGGCCAGCCGGGGAGCTGCCTAGAGGAGACAGCTAAGCCAATTCTTACTTGTTTGGCATAGATGAACTCTACTGAGACTGCCTCTGCTCTTACCAAAATTACCAAATTCTACCATTGCCTCCCTTCAAGACAATGGCCTTAATTCAGTCCACACTCTACGTGATGTCTCCATAGGGCTTTGTGATGTCCATTACCCACTAATTTCCTCGTTTATTTATTTGCCAGATAGGACCTGAGAACATTTCTTATGCTGACGAGGGGATGAATTCTTGCCTTTGTGACATATCTCTCCTGGCTCCACACTTTAGACCCTTCAGTCGTATGATTTGAATGGTTTGCCTTCTCCAAAGATGACATGAAAGCTTGGTCCCTGGATAAGTCAAATGTATACTGCTATAGCAAAGCACCCAGCATAAATGACACAGGACAGGGAAGATTTCTCCTGGTTTTAGTGTTCACTGTCATCACAAGGAGACCATGGCAAAACAGTTGAGTTTACATCATAGGTCCAAGAAGCAGAATGAGTCAATGGCAAAATTCTTCTGGCTTTTTCCTTTTTCTTCTTATGAGCCATAAGGACCTGCAGCCCATGGGATGGTGCCACCTACATTTAAGGAGGGCCCTCTACTTCAGAGCTTCCTGAGAATACCTTCATAGGCACCCTGTGAGGTGCCCCTCAGGTCTCCTTGGTGAGTTTAAGTCCAGTCAAGGGAACAATGAAGTTTAACCATAGTTTCTGGTAACAGTGTTGAGAGACTGTGTTAAGTCACTAGAGAAATTGATGGATTGGGGAGATGGCTCAGCCAGGAAAATGCTGATCTTGCAAGCATGACGACCTGAATTTGATGCCCAGAATCCATGTTTGTGTTTTGTGCTTTTTTTTTTAAGAAAAGCCAGATATGGTAATGTGTACTTGTAATCCCAGAGTTGGTAATATTGAAATATCAAGCAAAGCTCTGGACTCACTAACCAGCCAGCTCAGCATACTTGGTAAATTCCAAGACAATCAGAAACTCTGTTTGAAAAAAACAAGAGGGAGAACTGAAGGCTGTTCTGTGTCCCCCCCCACACACACACACTCACACATGTGAATATATAACCACATACATGACAGAGTCTTCCTCTAAAGTGGCCTTCAGTTACCTCAAGAATGGGCTGTTACAAAGCGAACCTGGTGGCTGATACTTGTCTCTTGCGTGCACTTGATGCCTCTTCCAGCACCTACCAGAAGCTGAGAATCCTGAGCCGTGATAAACCCTAGAACCCACTCAGTCTCCGGTATTCTGTTATATCAACAGACAACAGGTGAATATTCTCCTGTCTGACTTCATTTCCTCTTTGGTCACTAGGTTTCCCCAGAAATCCTGTTATTCCAGTGGCTCTAAGAAGTCATTGATGACTATGAATCACTAACCCCAAAGCTAATATCTTCATCCAATCTCTAATTTCCAGAAGGCTAAATATTTTCATGTGTTGACTATGCACTCATTGCTAGAAATAGGATGAACAAGGCAATTTTCCTCCTGTAATTGAGCTCCAATAGCAATGTTATTTATGAGTATACTCAGACCCACTAACCTTCATCCAAACATGCACACCACTGTCCAATCTTAAATCCAGAGCATCCTGTCTTTCACGGGTTCCTGTGATTCCACTTCACACCCCAGGGGGGCACTGCTCATATAATCTACAAAGTACATGAGGCCCTCCTCCAAATGACCAGTACTCACCCTACACAGCCCTATGTGACAGTTTTCACCAGATGCCATGTGCAGCTAAGAGAGTGACAGGTAAGAGCTAGCTATAAACCTTGGTGGCTCAGTTGGTGGTTTCCTTGGTGATTATCCTCTGCTGGATTGAGGGGTTGGATCTGGACTACATTTCCACATGTTGCTTACACTGTCCCTTAAGAGCAGAATTCTAATGCTACACGCCTCTGCTGTGGAACACTCTTTCTGTACACTGTGGATATTTGTTGCTATCATTGGTTTAGTAAAGGACTAAGTGGCCAATGGCTAGGCAGGTTAAGGTTAGGCAGGACTTGCAGACAAAAAGAGCACAGGGATGAAGAGGATAGAGTCACCACTCACAGAGGAAGCCATAGAGTAACACATAAATTAATAAACACTGGTTAATTTCAGTTGTAAGAGCGCGTTAGTAACAAGCCTAAGCTATTGGCTGAGCATTTATAATTAATAGTAAGTCTCTGCGTGGTTATTTGGGAACTGGCTGGAGGAACAGAGAAATTTTGCCTACAAGTCTCCTCTCATTAAGTGGCTTCAGGGCTCCAAATAGATAAAAGAAATTTCTCCATTCCACAATCTACACTGAAACTGATGGAATGTATACTGTATCTTGTTTGCCCTGCACTGGTATTTTGAATTTAGCTGCCAACTGATTGCACATAAATAAACAAATTTTCAGCTTCTTTGGAAAAGCTGGAATAAATGACACTGGGGCCACATACCCACATTCGAAGCTAAGCGCAGTTAAGTGCAACCAGGGAACAGCCTCCTGAGGCAGCAAATGTCACACATGGACATACCCTGCCTGCTGCCACTCTGGTTTTGTTTTGTCACCTGCCTGACCCCTATAGCCAGCCATTCACAGCAATTTCAATTTAATTTTTTTTCATTTAGAAATGATTGATTTTCAAAGTCTATTAGTTTATTGGATTCTCTAGTGATAACAAGTCTTGGCTATAGGATAAAAATAACCCAATAAGTTCAAAAATAAACGTTCAACAGAACAGATTCCAAGAGGTTTTTTTTAGATGTACACACACACACACACACACACACACACACACCTACCTGCAAAGGCCAGAAGAAAGCATCAATTCCCCTAGACTTGGAGCTACAGTTCCCATGGTGCTGGGAACTGAATTCTGTTCTGAAAAGCAGAAATCCTTTAACTGCTGAGCCATATCTCCAACCCCACAACCTCTGCCTTTTTTTTTTCACTATACACAACCTATTAGTCCTGAAGAAGCAGTGGCCCAGCCTTCCTTTCTCCCAAGAACAGTGCCCAATGATGAATGTGTTTTCTAAACTCATCTCTGATTTACCTTGAAATGAGCTCAGATACCTCCCAGAGCCAATAATCAGCTGTATCCAAAAGGCAAGGCTCTCCAGCAGGGAGCTCAGGTCACTTTAGATTAACCCTTTGTGGCCTCACCAGACATGGATAAGAAAAGGAAATACCATTCCTAAGCAAGTTTCCGGAACTAGTGCAAACCTAAGATGCAGCATTTCCATGTAAGAAAAGTCCAGATGTTCAAAGATACCCAGCAGGGGCAGAACAGGCATGCTCCAGTTTGCTTTTGAGCAGTGCAAATGGTCTGCCTTTGGAGAGAGAGTGCTTCACCACACCACACCACACCACACACACACACACACACACACACACACACACACACACACACACACCTCTTGTTGTTACTGGATTTGCACTGGACTGACTTATGTGTCCACAGTCCTTGACATGCATTTCAGCTCCCTCATTCCTCCACTCAGAGGCAAACAGAAGCTGAAGATGGAGCACAACTGACCAATCAGGGACATGGGGGAATTTCTGCTGGATGCACTATGGGCTAGAGCCGGCTTAATGTCTCTCTGAGTCTGGCAGTTGGCACACAACTTCTCCGAAGAAAGGAAGGAAGCGTGTGAAGGATGTGACAGTGTGATGAAGAGAAGTTGGAGAGCTTCACCGTCCGTCTCCCCTTCCAACCTGCTTCCCCAAGTCCAAGTAGTTCAGGCTCCAGGCAAGGAAGGAGAAGAGACTGGGCTCCTGGCTTCTTCCTGGGCTGAGAGGTGCAGAGACGCACAAAAGCCTAGAAGTATGAGCTTCCTTAAACAGTAATCAGCTCCAAATCAACTAGGAACCTCCATTCCTTCACACCCATCGAGGAGTGTAGCCCAACAGACCTACATAATCATCAACTTCCGATTCACCAACCCCTCCCCTACAACCCTTGGTTTTCATAAAGGAGAAAAAAAAATCACGGCTCACTTCAACATCCGGCACAGCTAGCGTCAGTCTCACCTCCTAGGGATCTTCCTCCATCTTCCTCCTATCACCCTCGCCCCCGGTGGAAAGGGAATCTGCTTCCAGAGTTAACTCTTCCAAGCAGCAGCCTTTGAATGAGTCATCCTTCTCTTCCGGTTCCACCCTTCAAAACACCAACCAGCGCCTCTCTGTGCTCTGAAGAATCCTGGGCGCCTAAGAGAGATCTTGCCAGTGTGGAATTGGCTGGCGCCTACCCTTTGCCTGCCATTGCTCTTCCGCCGCCCCCACTCACTTCCACACTTGTTGCGGGTGAAACCATCGTCTTCCAGAGGACTCCTCACTTCTTCTGGAAGCATCTCCTGATCTCTCATCTCCTCGCAGGGTGTGAATGCTTGGATTAGCATCTGACTAATGTCCTATAAAATGTAATTCCCAAGAAAACAAAGACTCATACTGGAAGCCCCAGAACCCAGAACAGTCTAGAATAGTGTGGCTGAGTACTGTGATATACAAAGAATTGAAGACTGCCATTTTGAATGTGACAGAGTCTCGCTATGTAACCCCAGCTGACCTTGAACTCAGCACCTCCTGTCTCTCAGCCTCCCCAGCAGTTGAATTGTAGACTAGGTGGGTTGATTTTCAAATCAGACTTAGGACTTCTTGGCCACACCAACTCTCAGCTGATGAGGGACAGAGTGAAGCCTTTCCCTTGCAGACCTGGGTCTGGTAAGAAGTTTACACAGTGGGAAGAACCTTCCTCATCTGTTACCCACAAGGCACCTCCAAGTTCCTGTCAGAAAAGCCTTGGGATTTGTTTCCAAAGTCTGTGACAAACTCTGAGACTCCACCTCTTTTGCCTCCATCTCACCAAACCTCACCGGCTCCCGGATGTCCCAGAGTGGCCCTTGACTGGCAGTCACTTTATTTCATCCCTTTTCTCTGCAACTGTGGAACTGAAAGATTTTAGCTGATGTGAGAAACAACATGAAGCCTACAAGTATACTGTGGACTCCAAAGAAAGGGAGTCTACAGACTATGGAGTCAAGAGCAATCAAATTGCTGCCAAACAGAAAAGACGAGGAACAAGGGAAGGAAGGCCGAAGCATGTCTTAAATGTCAGATCTTTCCTCTCCGGGAGACACATTATCCTTCCTTCCCCTAGGAGAGTAGACTGAGCAGTGTATTGAGAAATTAATTGAAGATCAGGAAGAATCATCTCGGGTAAAAGACAAAAAGCAAACTGGAAGCTACTTGGAGGGCAACCAATAGATGGCAAACACAAGAGATGGAACCAGGACGGAGGAGATGAATGAGGACATTCACTCCCTTCTACCAAACTCAGAAGGAAAAAAAAAAAAGATGGTAGACCAACAAAAAGCAAAAGCAAATTACAGAAATCTCACCAGAAAATCTCTTTTGCAGTGATATGGATGACTACAGAGTCACAGTTGAGAACCATGGAAGGCGTCTGTGGCGGGCTCTTTTCTCCACCCACCCACCTCCAAAAAAGAAGCAGTCTAGACAGGAAGCCATTGAAGGGAACCCCTAAAAAATGTGACAGGGATCCTGAGGGTGAGCTCCTCACAGCTGGTGGCTTCTGCTGGGAGTGGGGTGAGGAAAGACTGTTTTCTTTAAAGAATTGGAACCAGGGGTTTGACCATGCTCCAATGAGTATATGAGCAACACAAACTGGACTTGAATTTTTTTCTGGTTTTTTTTTTTTTCTGGGCAGCGGGGGAGGAGAAGTTCAAAAGACAAGGGTGGATCTGGGAGGGCTGGGAAGGAAATGTGACTAGGGTCCACCCGTGAAACTCCCAAATAATAAATAAAAATCGTATGTCGGAAAATAAAATAATAGCTAAGACCTAGAGAGAGGGAGGACCTGTATCTAAATAAAGACAACAGTTGGAAAATGAAGACCTGGCATTCTTTTAAGCAACTAAGATCCACACATAGAAATATTGAGAAAAATAAAATTCCTACTCTCACTCAAGGGAAACTATGGTGTTGGCTTATACTGTGCCCTATAACACTAAATGGTTTCTACATTGGCATTAAATTGGATTGTTGTCCAGAAATTCTATATATACTGTCAAGTTGTCCTTTGGAGAAATTCACCAGATTGTTTTAAACATGCAGAAAGCTGAATACGGTACTTGAAAACCCATGTCAGAAACATAAAATCATAATCGAGGGTAAATCCTCAAAGACAATGGGTGAATTCTGTCTGTATAGTCATAAGGACCTGCTGATTTCAGATCCCTAGTATCGGAGCATGACTGATCCCCAGAACTGGGGGACAGAGATGGGCAGATTCTGGGGGCTCACTAGCCAGTCAAGCTGAAATACCAACTTCCAGGTTCAGTGAGAGGCAGTATGTAAAAGATGGGGAGTCACAGAGAAAGACATCCAACATCA
>NC_022015.1:14341234-14370515 GCF_000317375.1 Microtus ochrogaster
ATACACCACCATCCTGCACACGGTGCATATACATGTATACACCACCATCCATCCTGCACACAGGCACATATACATACATACACCACCACCCTGCACACAATCACATATACATACCTACACTACCATCCTGCACACAGCCGCATATACATATATAACCACCATCCTGCACACAGTCACATATACATACATACACCACCATCCTGCACACGGGTACATATACATGTATACACCATCATCCTGTGCACACACACACTTAGAGCTCTGTACTCAAGGAGGAGGAAACATGAACTTGAGCCTGACATAAGACAGTCACTCTCCAATATTTAGAAGGCATATAAGGTTCATTGCCCCCCACATACACACAAGAGTTTTCTTTCTTTAATTATTTTAAAGACAGAGTTAAACTCGCAAACCCTTGCGAAGGGAAGTTTCTGTTTTAGCTGGGATTTTTATTGCTGTGAAGAGACACAAGGATCACAGCAACTCTTATATAGGAAAACATTTAATTAGGGCTGGCTTCCAGTTCAGAGGTGTAGTCCATTACCATGGTAGACAGCATGGCAGCACAGGATGAGAGAGGGAGGGAGGGAGAGAGAGAGAGGGGGGGGAGGGAGAGGGAGAGGGAGAGGGAGAGGGAGAGGGAGAGGGAGGGAGGGAGAGAGACTGGCTTGAGCTTTTGAAACCTCAAAGTCCATCCCCAGCAACACATTTCCTCCAACAAGGCCACAGCTCCAAATAGTGCCACTCCCCTTTGACCAAGCCTTCAAATGTGAGTCTATGGGGACCACTGTTGTTTAAACCACCACAGTCTCATGACAAAATTCCTCACCTATGACAGAAAGGACCACTCTAGATTGTGGGTCTGGAATGGATTTTAATAGCATAAGATAGGCTTAAGAAGGCCCTGAAAATCAATGACCGTATTTGCTGATAAAACTAAAGTGGGTGCTTCCCAAGTTTCCACAGAAGTCAAACCATTTACTGAGGGGTAAATCTTAAGAACAAAGGAAATATTAAAAACAAGATGTCAAAAAGTAAAACAAAGTAGGATTAAAAATACCTGTTGGCAACCATTATGAGAATGTCCCGGGGGGCCTGAAACGGAGAGGGGGTGGTGGTAGGGACTGATCCAAATACACATTCAATGGCTTTTTATCAGGACACGATTAATTAGCCAGTGGACACAGAGGTGGGGGATTCAGTGAGAGGGAAGAAAGCCAGATGCAGTGGCTGATTCTGTAACCTCAGCACTCAGGAGGCCGAGGCAGGGGTCCTGAGACCCAGGTCAGCCGGTGATACATAGTGAGACTCTTTGTCTCAAAAGAGAGAAGTCAGGGGAGAGAGTCACCCAGGACCCCAGGTCCATAGCTGTGTGGCCAGGACAGTGGTGCCACCAACTGAGAAAGACTCAGAAAAGGTAAGAGTCCGGCTTTGGCCATATTAATGGACCTTGCCTGAGGTGCTTTGATGAATGTGTGAAGTAGAGTGTTCAGATATATGGTCTGGGCCACAGAATGTTCCCTGCCATAGAAGAACAGAGTCCACCCCGCCAAGATTTGTACCAATTACTATACCTGGAGGGATTTCTCAGCACACACCTTTACGAACACTACAGAAAGATTTATAGAAAGTTATATAGTCCCCACCAAGAAATGGGAACTATATACATTTCAGTCCAAATGGATGGATAACTAAAACCAACAAGGCATGAGTGATTCATGTCTGCAGCTCCGATGCTCATTTCTGTATAAGAAACACTCCAGGGCGAGACAGTGCCTCTGATGCCCACGCTTATTTCCATTCCGGGCTTACCACTCACCAACTATGGGGGTGCTTGTTGACACACTGGGGACAATCCCCATCATTTTGAATCGTATAAGGATCAACTCATGTCAGAAGATTGACAAGGCACGGCATTCAGTCAGTATCACTCTTTGTCTTACTGAGGTCCAGTCTGGATGTGTTGGTTGCACAACCCAATATCCTGCCTTCTGCCTCCCACTGTTGAGGCAGGTTCCACTGGTGCTGCTAATTTAGCCCTTGTGATTTTTGAAGAGAAGTTGTGCCTCCGTGGTTCATGCACTTGCTGAAATCTCTGGTTAAATACAAGCTTATCAATGATGCCATGAGAAGATTTAGCCCCTCTCTGACAGAATTCTACAAGTTTTAACAAGATATTAATTTAAAAGTGGAAAGCAAAACATTTAATTACATATTTTGATGTAGATGTGTGCAGATGTGTAAATTGTTTTCTATTTATTTCTCCCAAATGATACACTGTGAGGTTCAAAACTCTAACACCGAACAGCTGACCTTTGTTCTGTAAACGACTCTATCCAGTTACAGACACAGCCTGGGCAGAACATTCTAGCTAATCTCTGCTTGGTTTCACAAAAGTGAATGAGTGGGTAAGAGGCTTCCCAAGAGGCTGGATATTAGTTTGTCCTCACTGACCGTGACTGATGACAGCCACCAGGCTTCCTAGAGTGCTGTTCAAACTTAGGACAATGACAACTGCCGGGATAGAAGCAGAGGCATGGCTCACCATCTCTTGGTCTCCTAAGCTGACTTTCATAACAGTGACCAGAGAAAAAACAGCTCTTGGGGTACGCCTGAGGCAGCCCCCCCAAATAGAGACTGAACTTAACTGTGACTCATGGCAATGACCTTCTGGGCAGGATCTCAGAATATGGGATCTGTATAAGCCCCACCCACATTTCCCTCCAGATCTTCCCGTGTCATAGAACAGAAAGGCTCACATTTTGTGACATCCATACTGACCTTGGGCTCCATCAGCTGTGGCAGGTTCCAGTTGACCATCACTAGTGGAAACCAGTGATCTTGTCACCTGGCCCCCAGGGCAGGTTCTACACAACTGAGTAAAAGGGAGTTCAGATTACTGTGGGTGACCTCCAGCTGTGTTCTTGGTTTACTTCCTCTTCTCTCTGTAGGAAGATGCTCCAAGAGTTTCCCTCATCTCATTGAGTCCCCAGCTACCTACCAGTCAAGACATCCCCTTAACATTCTTAGCTTACTTCCATTTCCGCCCATTTAGCACCTGTAACCCTCCTACCCTGCAAGCTCAAACAGCCATCAGTCACGGCACACGCTGTGGAAATGGGATGCTTTCCTTCCTGCTCAATACTAGCCAGAAGGGAAGTCAAGAAATGTTGCGATACTTCACATAAAACAGTTAACCTATTCCTTCACGGTCCACAGCTCATGGCATTTCCACTTCATACCATCCCATAGCCCCGTGCGTGCCCATCTTACCACCTTCAAGTTGAAACAAAGATGGCGCGTGGGTGTACATGAATGTGGGTGGGTGATCGTCGGTGAATTTTAGCATACGTAGGAACTCTTGGTGATGACGAAATAGGGGTTCTGGAGATGGTTCAGTGGTAAAATGCTTGTCACGCAAACATGAAGACCTGAGCTTAGATCGCCAGCACACACATAAAAGTCAGATATGGGTGCATTTGTCTACAACCCCAGAGCTGATGTTGGAGCATGGGGCCCAAGCAGGCGAATCCTTAGAGCTCATTGGCCAGCCACCTAGCTAAACCAATAAGCTGCAGTTTCAGTGAGAGGCTGTATCTTAAGACAAAGTAAGATGGAGAGCAACCAAGGAAGAATGCACATGCACACGCATGCACGAGACACCTGATGCACAGGTGCACACACCCATATGGACAGGCACATGCAACACGCACAAATCACAGAATAGTGACATTCAACACAACGCATACACTCATAAAAAGCCAGTAAAACCGGGGCAGAGAGTGGTTGTCACTTTTGCCAGTTCACATAGCTAATAATTAATGAAGGGGAGTCAAAGTCAGCTGACCTTCCTCATCATCGGTATGGATATATTTCCCCTCCAGCCCCATCTACTATCTTTTCTGGAAACCCATCAATACCTTCCCAAAGACCTCCTAGACAAACAAGATGCATATCACATCCATTGCACAACGATTCTTAAGAAGCCCAGATGACCTCAGCCAGCTCCTGATTGGTTCATCCCAACTTTGAACAGGTATACATACAGTGGCCACAGGCCCCTTTGGGATGGTGGGTCCTTGCTGGTAACAATATCTTTGCTTCAAAACTGGATACTCTTAATAATGTCAAGCCTGTTGGTAAGTTACAGGAAGGCCTGGGGAAAAGTTGGGCTTCCCATATAGTCTGGCAGGAGGCTGAGCATGGGTGGGGCTGTGGGTGCTGGGTTAGGGTGGCATGCCAAAAGATTGCATCCAGAGTTGTTTGGTGCAGACAGACATGAAGTCAGTCTTTAGCTGCTGGCTTTTGTCATAAGTTCTATTTGGAGCCTGTTTACCAATGGCTGAACCAGAGGCCTTCCTGAGACTCGGCTGCCCCCTTGAGCTGGCAAGCAGCCACCTAAAATGGGGTGTTAGTCAAGCAGCAGTGTCCGCCTCCCAGCCCCCGCCCAGGGGACAGGGAACCTTCTCCATCAGAATCTCCATCAGACAAAACTATTATGTTTTTAATGTGTCCCTGGCTCTAACTGGGCATTGCATGACAGGGGCCCAGAGTGGTATCTTTAACAGATGACTCAAGCGCTCTATTTCAATCTGTTCCAAGTTCTGCGGTGACAGTCGATTTTTTTTAAGCCTTGTCATCTTTCAGAGCCATTAAGTCAACAGGCACAGCCGTCTGGCACTGAGACATAGCTACAGCTTCACAAGGTTCAGCAGACGATCCATAAAAGGCGTTTCTCTCCTTCGCACCCACTCACCTCCCACACTTACCACTTCATGTTGTTGTTTTTTTTAAAAAAAAAAAAAGAAAGCAAAATGCTTTTACTGCCCCAAACGTAAATAAGTAATAAAGTGTGAGCCTCCAGGGTGGTGCCCTGGATGCTAGAGGAGTCTGCAGAGCCATCTCAGTCCGTTTTCACACTGACAATTCAGGCTGATGTCTTAGCAAGTGCATTCTGGCATCACACTGCCTGGGTCCAAGTCCCAAACTTGCCACTTACACACGGTGTTGTTTCAAGATGCAGCTTGGCTCCTGTGAGCCTCAGGTTCCTTGTCTGCTCCATTAATAGTAGCAACAGGACTTATCTCTGTATGTTTTCAATGAAATGGGTTGATGCGTGTAGCATGGGTGGCGTGGGAAAAAAGGACAATCCCCTCTGCTGCCACTAGGGAAACACAGAGCAAGATGAACTGGATGAGAGCCACCAACACAAAAGAATTTATTGGGGGCTGGAGGGATGGTTTAGTGGTTGGTTAAAAGAGCTCTTCAAGAGTTCAGTTCCCAGCATCCATGTCAGATGGCTCACAATTGCCTGTAACCTCAACTCTGGCTCCAGGGAATCTGACAAATGGACACACATAAACACACACACACACACACACATACGTGGGCGTGCATGCATGTGTGTGTGCGTTCAGGGGTGGGGAGAGAGATACAAATAAATCCAAATGATGAAAATCTAGGAATTGACAAGAGGAAGGAATGCAGGCATCAGGCAGAGGGTAAACAGCTGCTGACAACAGCACAGGTTGCTGGGAAACCTTTAGCATCCTTTCTTGCAGGCTTTCAAAGTGAAAGTAGTATACAAACACATGTACAATAATAACTGATGAGAAAAGAAAGAAGGAGAGCGGAGAGGGTAGATGGGAAGGTTGGGAGGGGTGGAGGGAAGGAAGCAATGTTGGAAGTAAAATACAATCCCAAGAATAAATGAAAAAAAATTAAAAATTCAAAAAGGTAGTGGGTTTCCTTGCTACTTCTAGACAAGGCCAGGGGACGAAACTCCTTGCTGGTGAGCACGTTCTCTGGTGAGAGGCACTACCTAAACAAAAGTTATTTTTTTTAATATCTTCATAAGCAGTGAAGGTAAAAGACATTCTTTGAAATTAATTACAGAGTCAGAACTGGCTCTGTTTGCAAGTTCCTCTTTGGCCTTATAAAAATGGGAGTGAGATTTCCCAGCAGGGCAAGAGAGAGAAATGTTTTCTTTAGTGAAGGACTGTGGGCTGTTTCTCATTCTGCCTCCTTCGGGCAAGCATCCCGGGCGCCGTGACCCCCATTTACAAGGCTTCAATGGGGAAATAATAATAATATGTCCTGTTCCTCCAAGATTGTCAAGTGTCGTGCAGATATTACCTAATTAATTCTCCTAAGTCAGCAGAGAAAATGGATTCTGGAGATTTCTGAGCACTCTTGAAATGTAAATGAGGTCACACCCAGCCTGTCCCTCCCAGGCCTGCAGCACAGAAAGGGCTCCAGAGTACCTGGAATGAAGGCCACACTTTTGAAAGCACCACTGGGTGGGGAGCCTGCTAACTCAACCTGTGGGCTGCAGGTAGCCGGAGACCATCAGAAAACACAGACATTTACATTATGATCTATAACAGTAGCAAAATTACAATTATAAAGCAGGAATGGAAATAATTTTATGCTTGGGGGTCACCACAACATGAGGAACTGTATTAAAAGGTCACAGCATTAGGAAGGTTGAGAACCACTGTGCTAGCCCATCTCTAGCTCCCAGCTCAGTCTGCCCTGGGGCTTTGACATCCACTCTCTGTTCCCTCTATCTGGATTTCTCTTCCTCTCACTGTCTGTTACTCTCCCCACACCTAAGCTTTCAGCCTGGTGGGAGTGACCTTCTCAGCAAGGGCTGTGGTCCATGCTCTTGCGTGCAGGCTCCTCCTTGTTTCTAGTTTCTCTTCTGGGAGACCTGTCTCAAGTTACACCACCCTCTGCGTTTGCTCCGTTATTAAAGCAAAACTCCTGAGGTGAGCAACTAGAAAGAGGAAAGATGTACTTTGGTTCACAGTCACGGAGGATTCAGTCCACAGCCAGTCGGTGCCTGTTCCATTGAGTTCTACGGCAGGACGTCACGGAGCTGTGATAGGTTTTATTGACTGACACCTTGACAGACCTGGAATCATCTAGTAAATGAGCCTGCGGGCCTGTCCGTGTAGGCATTTTTTATCAGGATAATGAGGTAGGAAGACCCAGCATAAACCAGGAGGCACTATTTTCTGTGCTGGATCTTAGACTGAATTGAAAGGAGAAAGAGAGCTGAGCACCAGCGTTCATCGCCCCCTGCCTCCTGACTGCAGACACAATGTGACCAGCCACCTGGTGCCCCTGCCTCCATGCCTTCCCACCATGATGGACTGGACCCTAGACCTGTACGCCCCACATATTTTCTTTCTCCAATTGCTTTGATCAGGATATTTTATCGCAGCAATGAGAAAACAGCTATGTGGTGGGGTGAAACTTCACGCCTTATGGCTGGGACTCAGCAGGAGACCTGTCCCTATGACCTGAAAGCTTCCATTAGTCTCTGCCTTCAGGTCCCCACTACCTCCCAACAGTGCCAAGTGTGACTAAGCCCTTCACACTCAGACCTCTGAGAGCCATTTCATGTCCTAGCTGTGATATTCAATCATTATTTTTCTGGTTAGAATGAGACCCAGGGAGCACCCAGTGGGCTACCATTTGCCGTTGGTACATTTTGGTATAAGTGGTATACAATAGGTAATCAATAACTTTTCAGATCACAAACAAATGAAGGCAAGGATGATTTGACTTATTCACCTGAGCCCAAATTAGCCGAGGGGAAGTGGTACTTGGTGCACAAGATTTCCTCCTCTAAGATCTTCGCACTTTCCCATTTAAGACCTCAGGGTTGAGCCTGTCCCCAAGCCACCTTCTTTTTTCATGAACACACTCAGAATGCTCTCATCATGTCAAACCCAGGTCCTCAGGAGACCACTGCTATCTTCAAGAGCGTATGTTCTCACCTAGTACTCTGCCTGCTTTGGGGGTTTGCTTTATGGCCCCATCTGACATCATGAGAGGTTGGGGATGGGTAACCATGAGCTACTAAGCCTGGGAGAGCTGGAGCCTTGGAGATGTTCCCCAGCTCTCGTGAGGATGCAGAACCCAGTTTGAGAGTGTGAAAAACTCACCAAAACAAGGCCCCAGGGATCCAAGATCAGACACTGTGTCCTATTCTTCCAGCGCCACAAGAAGTTTTCTAGAGGCTAGGATCTCAGAGCTAATACCCACTAGTGTGGCATGCACAAGACAGATTTAAACATACTTGAATCTCCCCAAAACTCAGATGAGGCATTCGTGGACTAATTTCACGAACGAATAAACTGTGGCACAAAGAATTTAACATGCTCCAAGTCACAGGTGCCAAGAAACATGACCATGTTTGAATTCAAGTCTATTAAACATCGGTGGTCTGTGACTTCCACACTCAATATCACCCAGGCTCACTGTTCTGTTAACAGTATCTTAAATGTTAAATGTAATAGTTGCACTGGCTGGTTTTGTGTGCCAACTTGACACAAGCTAGAGTCATCAGAGAGAAAGGAGCCTCAGTTGAGGTAATGCCTCCATGAGATCCAGCTGTAAGACATATTCTCAATTAGTGATCAACGAAGGAGGGCCCAGTCCACTGTGGGTGGTGCTGTCTCTGGGCTGGTGGTCCTGGGTTCTATAAGTTAACCAGGAGAAGCAAGCCAGTAAGCAGCATCCCTCCAAGGCCTCTCTATCAACTCCTGCCTCCAGGTTCCTGCCCTGTTTGAGTTCTTGTCCTGACTTTCTTCATTGATGAATAGCAATGTAAAAGTGTAAGCCAAATAAAACATTTTCCCTGCAAGCTGCATTTTGGCCAAGGTGTTCCATCACAGCAATAGAAACTCTAACTAGGATAATAGCTATCAAGTTCCTACAGAGCAGTCCCAACATCTGGATTCTGGCAACAGCAATCACCTCCTCACTAGCACACCCCCTTACCCTAGTCAACACAATGGTTCCCACTATTCATAACTAGAAGCTGCTTCACCACTCATGGTGGGCTTATCTCTTCTTTCACCCATGTGGTTGATTTCCTCTATTAGCTTATCTGTTTGAAGTACCTAGACAGAAGTGTGTTTTGCTGGTTGGACCATGAGCAGTTGAGGCTCCTATGGGTCCCCTGCCTATATACCTTTCCATGCTCATCTTCTTGTCTCCAAACCCATCACACTGTGGGACCCAGTCAGTCACATCTGCAGAGACATTGCTCTCTAAACCCACACTGAAATCCCTCTGTTCCTTAATAAACCATGTTCAGTCCCAACTCAGGTCTTGAGCCATTTTCTCCCTCTGAAAAGCCTGCTCTCCCTGGCATATTCTGCTTGCATGCCCAACATTCTCCTTACAGTAGATCTCTACATAGAATCCAGAATATCGCTTTTACTTCGGACTACATGTCTGCCTTCTTACCAACACTCGGCACCTCCAAATAAGACCACAACTCCTTAATATGATGAAAAGACCTATGTGATTGTCCTCCAGCCATCATTTCCTCCTGTCCCATTCTGACCCACCTGCATTGGCCTTTGTAGTTCCTTGAAGAAGCCAAATCTGACCCCTCAAGCTCACTCTACTTCTGGTTCCCTGGGGACTTTTCCAAGTCCTCTTCCTTGCTACCATGGAGGTCTTGGACCAAATATCCCTTCTTTAGCTTTACCTTCCTCTCATTACCTATTCCAGCATGACTCTATGACTTCACTCATTGCTTGTGGATCCTTCCAGATATGCTCCCAAATCGGCTGGATTTACTTCTCCCTCAAAGTCTCCACTGGACGCTGTGGCGACTCTCAAGACGCTCACACACTCTCTAATATGTGTATTACTGTCCTTTCCTTAAGCCTTTCTTTCTCTTGATGTCAAGGCTTTAATATGTATTAAAACTTTTCTCTTGATAACCCCAGCTTGGCTTCATAAATAAAAAGAAATATTGTATTTGTCTCTGTCATCTTCATTGCTAAGATTTATTGACCACTGCACTTGCTATACACAAGAGATTTCATAAAAGCCTTATACATATTTCATTGGCCTCTCATGGCCGCTGTATGACAAGTACTATGAATACCCCCACTTCAGCAAAGGGGACACTGAGGCATAGGGAAGCAGATTAACTTGTGGCATGACTAACAAATAGGAAATGTGACCTCATTTCCTCCCTGCCAATGAGGTTTTAAGTTCTGGTGGAGTGCACTATGCCAAGCAGTGGAGATAGAGTAACAGAAAAGAATGGACTCTGTTCATATAGAAATTAGTTAAGCTTGGTGGATTATAAAAACCAAGAGAACAAAGAGTTGGGAGGGGGTGTAGAGATTTGGGAGAGGATGGAATATGATCAAAATGTATTGTGTGCATGCATGAAATTTTCAAGGAAATAATATTAATAATATACTTTTTAAAAAGAAATTTGTTCTGAAAGGAAACACAATAAGTCATAATTCTTAATCATAACTGAGCTGTATCCTGGGCAGACGAAGTGCAGGGTGCCAAGAGAGTCAAGTATATTGGACACTAAAAGGCCCTGGGAAGAGTTTCCCAGAGGAAGAGACCAAGCTAGCGAGAGAAGAGAAATCACTATTTAGGAGAAGAAAACTTTTCCATGCAGAGGCTGGACAGAAAGGATTTTGCTGCCCAAGGGAACTCAAAGGAGGCCATCATAGATCCAGAAGAAGGAGCAGCCGAGAGAAAGCTCTCGAGAACATGCACTGTTGTTGGCATGGGGAGTTCCGTGCTTAGTGATTTCCCCAACCCCAATGTGTTAGTCAGCTTTCTGCTCCTGGTTTCAGAGGTTTGCATCCATGGCCACTGTCCCTGCTGCTTTGAGACAGGATGTGGTGAGAAACGCCATCATGGTGGGAAGTCCATGGTGGAACAAAGATCTTCCCCTCACTGCAGACATAAAGCAAAAATACAGAGAAGAAAAGGCCAGGATCTCAATAGCCCTTGCAAAGACATGCCCACATAATGATTGCACTCCCTTTCACAAGGTTTTCCCTCCTAAAGGTCCCAGAACTCACAGTCCGGAACCAATGCAAACCCAGTGCAGGGAGGCAGTGCACACACACAGTGACTTCTGGCAGTCACTGTTTTCAATGAAAGCAGGCATTATGTAAATGTGATTCTGTGTGCTCTGGCTGCCCGCACCTCTTGATGGCCCAGTACCCCAAGCCAGACATATTTCCAAGAGAAAAAGAACAGTTACTTTTAGACTGGTAAAAAAAAAAAATCCCACCTGGGGGAAGCTGGATTTAAAATAAGATATTGGTCTTCTCTGCACCAAGAAGGGTTTATACTTTCATTATTGGTGTTTGGACAGTGGTTATTAAAAACATACAAAAGGATAATATGACTCTATAGCCACGTTTTTTAAAAATTTTTACTGAATCTAAACCCAAGATACTGATGTTCGTTCTAAGCAGAACTAGAGTTTTAAGGAGTCCCTTTATTTAGAATTGTTCACATTTTTTAAATAGATCGTGTGATTTGCAGGCTAATTGTTTAAGCAAATAACTACATGGCTCCTGGACAACAGACCAACTTTGTGTTACTCTGGGCCTCGGAAAACAATAGAAAGAGTTAGCAAAAGAGTGTGAGCCCTTTCTCTGAGCATCTCTGTTTCTGGGCTAGAGATGCTCAGTGTGTAGCATCAGGCAAAGCCTAGGAATTGCGTCTGCCTGGAAGTCAAAAGCAACCCTATCACAGGCCTCTGCAGATCAGACATTTGTGTTGTCGTAAGCACCAAACTTGTGGTCATTAGCTACAGCAACAATTATCTCTGTAAAGAACGCAGGAAGGAACCAAAGATGGAAAGGAGGGAATCCCAGTCAGTTGACATCAAATTTCTCATTAGTAACAAATTTTAGCTGCAAGATAATGGAGCAGTTATATGCAAGGCCATGGCAACAGTAAGAAAATCCACAGGAAGCAAGAGCGTATAAGAAGATAACTGACAAAGGCCTGACCAGATGGATAACTGTGGAAGATTGCAGAGGTCAAGATCAACCGTGCTTATCGAGATCCCCATTTAAATTTCTCAGCCCTTTGTAAAGGCCAAATAGTTCCCACGTTATTTAAATTAGTTAAGGCCATAGGGAAAGATGATTCAGATTGACTACGTCTTCAAAGCTTTAGTCTTGCATGGCTGGGAAGATGGCTCAGCCAGTAAATTGGTGCCACGCAGGCATGGAGACCTAAGTTTGGTTCCCCGGCACCATTGTAAGAAGCTGAATGTGAAGAAACTCATTTGTAACCCTTGCATTGGAGAGGCAGAGACAGAGTCCCTTGGGTTTGCTAGTCAGGCACCCTAGCTGACTCAGCAAGCTTCAGACTCAGCAAAAGACACTATCCTGAAACAATAAGACGGAAAATAATTGTGGAAGATACCAACATCAACCTCTGGTCTCCACACGCATGTGTGCACAGATATACACACACCCTCACACACATAATCTATAGATACTAATAAAACAACTAGCATTGTCCACGCAGCTGCTCACACCCCTCTGCTTCCTTCTTCTCACCGTGCCTATGGCGCTTACCAGCGGGGTGACTCTGGGCAAACAGTTCATTCTCTCCATTTTTCAGCTTTCTTCTCGGTTAAAAGATTTGTGGTGGGGGGAGAGGAAGAAAGAAAAGAGCCGTGGCATTCATTTCCTGTAGATCGCAATGAAGATTGAGTTTGAGCATCCGAACTGCTTAGGATGCTGTCTGATGGGCTCATATGAAGACCCACAGGCACATATGTTGGATGTGTCATGAACTTAAAATCACCTGTTTAAGTCTGACTTGCAAAACACAAAGATGAAAGCAGCACTCAAGGCCATTCTGACATAAACACATATTCCAATGAATTTCAAATCTATATATTCATAAGAGATTAATACTTTCATACTGAAGATGCAGAAATGTTTGCATGATATTTCTCACTGTGATCAACTGATTAAGCAGAAATTTTGTATGTTGTATAAGGTAAACCTTAAAAATACACAGGAGCTTTTCTCTACGCTGGTAATTATCACATATTACTTTTTAATAATTAAAGAAATTTAGAAATGCCAGTTGCGGCAATATAAGAAGGTCATAGACTACTAGCCAATAAATCTGGTATTTATTAAGTATGCAGTGGTAAAAATAGCATACACGGGTCTACTTTGTGGAGATGGGTAGTCATGGAGAAACTGAGAGGAGGCAGAACACTAAGAAATTATTGCAGGGCCTGCAGAGATGTCTCAGTCTTTAAGAGCACAGACTGCCCTTCTAAAGGACCCCAGTACTGTTCCAAGAACCTGCCTCAGGTGACCACAACCACTTTTAACTCCAGCTCCCCAGATCCAACTTCCACTTCAAGCCTCCATAGGCACCTGCACTCAACTCCATACACCTGACACATAACTCATACACACATGCACACACACACACACAGAGAGAGAGAGAGAGAGAGAGAGAGAGAGAGAGAGAGAGAGAGAGAGAATTAAAAATATTTTTTTAAATAAACAAAATAATTCCTACAAATCCCAGGGAAAACTGAGCAGGGATGGGAGTCTTCCCTGAGGAATAGTTGTCAGTACAATTTTGGAGACCTGACCTTACTGCTTGGCTAAGAAACATGGGTTGGGGGATAATTTGGGAAAGATGACACTGAGATTAGTCAGGTTGATTTTCCTTTTGGAGACAGTCTCAACATGTAGCTCAGGTTGGCCTCAAACTCATGGTATGATTCATACTGGTCTTAAAATTGTGATCCTTCTACCTCAGCCTCTCCAGTGCTGGCATGCACCACCTCAAGTTGATTTTGTAGTGCCTCAATGGCATTTAAGTGGTTAAAATTCAGATCAAAACCTTAATTAAACATAAAGACTAATATAATTAACAGAAAGATCATTTGTTGAGAGGTTGATTATTGGAACACCCAGGGTAAATGTGATCGCTGGGGAGGGGGGAATGTGAAGCCTGAAGGAAAAGCAAGATAGAACCTCATAGGCATTTAAAACTCAAATTTTAAGCTTTGGAGTGAAGATGTCAACTCAGGGAGAAGCCTGAGCAATTGATGGAGATCAGGAGCATGCAGAACCATGATGTGCATGGCCAGCGGTCTTGAAGGCCAAGGAAGAACCATCCTGGAAGAGTATTCAGCAACATGGGCTCTTTGTCTCTAGGAGAAACACATGCAGTGAAGTGTGTGGACCGAGTAAGGTCATCTCCCAGGCTCCTGATTACACAGACAGGGAGGGAGTAGACCCACAAGTGACACTATTTCTCGGTGAAACTGAAGAAGCTTACACTTCAGGATCAGGCGAACGCAGATTCAGATCCCAGCTCTCCTATAGGACAATGTCAATGGTTTCATAACTCTGAGCAGGACTTGCCTTACATGTAGGATGATGCCAGTGCTAATCTTGTAGCCCTGGTGGCACCTGCAATAACTCATTTTATGTTACTTACACCAGCACCTAACACACAGTAATGGTCAGCAAACTTGGGACATTGTTATTTTTAATAAAACAGATGATGAACCCATCTGCCGAGAAAGGATAGAAGATACAAAGAAAAGCAGAAATAGCTGCTGTGCATACTTAAAAGGATGACTTCCCACAGCTTAAAGAAATGACCAGGAGGCAGCAGAGACGCAGCTGAAGCAAGAGAATATAAACTGGAAATGGACCCAGCCATCCTGCACAGTAAGCCACGGTAACGGCTAATCTCGGTTGTCAATTTGAAACATCTTAGAGGAGGGACCCTCAGTGGAAGCACTGCCTCCATCAGACTGCCCCATGGGCATGCTAGAGAGTATTCTCCTGATTGCAAACTGAAGCTGGGGAGCTCAGCTCACTGTGAGCAGTACCATGCCTAGGCAGGCAGGCTAGAGTGTACAAGAAAGATAACTGAATTGGAGCCTGGGAGCTAGCCAGTAAACGGTATGGTTTCCTCTTCAAACTCATGTGCCTTGGCTTCCTGGGTGATGAACTGTAACCTATATGATGATAACCAGCAAGATGGACAAACTGTAAGATGAAATAAACTCTCTCTTCCCCAAGTTGTTTTGGGTCATGGTGGGTCTCAGAAATACCCACTTACCGAGCCATGGGTCAGGTGGAACAAATGATTATTGGGAGGATTTTGCAGAATGGCAATAGTTAAAACCACCTGGCAAAGGAAAGGACAGGTCTAATCAAAATAAGAGAGGCCAGTATATTTGGAGAAAGGGCAGAACTATGGGCCACAGTATGAAAGTATCAAGATGATTTATGGGAAACTTGGCCTTGAGTCAGGACAAACTTAGAGCACCCCAATTATGTTTCATATAGTTCTGCTTTTTATTATATTTCTCCTATGATCATGCCCCTATCTATGGATCTATGGTAAGTTCAATAATCTTTTCTCAAGATGATGTTAATTATAGGTAGACATCTTAGAGCTGAGCACACACCACATTAAAAACGATCTCAATGGGTCAAGTAGCTTTTGACACTAACTATAGTGAACTCAAAGGAATGAAGTGACTGGTCCAGGACTGGGACCTGCGCAGTGTACTCCCAAAGACTGAGCATGTATTCGTGCACACACAGAGCATCACGGCAGGGAGCCTCAAGCCGGGCCAAGTAATCCATGTCCAGGAAGTCATATCCTCTGCATGTGGACTGGTTTGGCTGGAGCTACAGTGGTTGCAGCACAGATGAGGAAAGCGATAATTTCAGGGCTCATGTTTCAGATAGACTTGATCTTCTGTCTCAGTTACTTGCTCACTCTGGAAGAAGCTAGCAGTCATGTGTTGGGCTTCCCAATGAAAAGAACTGGGGAGGTCCTCTGGCCAACAGCCAGTAAGGAGCTAAAGACCTCAACTGCACTGCTCTATGAAGGACTTTATCCTGTCAACAACCATGTGAGGGACTGTAGACACAAAATTTCACAAACTGAGCCTTTACCTGTGACTGTCATCTGACCCATCCTCCATCTGCAACCTTGACAAAACCTTGAGCCAGAGATAACAACTGTGCAACATCCCCACCCAGGTTCCTAACTCCCTGAAATCAAGAGATAAGACTGTTTTGTGAGGTTTCCTGTACATTTCTTTTTAAAACAATTTATTTAATTTTATTTTATGTACATTGGTGTTTTGCCTGCATGTATGTCTATATAAGGACATTGGATCCACTGGAACAGGAGTTACAGGCAGCTGTGAGCTGCCATGTGGGTGCTGGGAATTGAACCCAGGTCCTCTGGAAGAGCAGCCAGTGCTTTTAACCTCTAAGCCTTCTCCCCAGCCCTCTTGTAAACTTCTTTACACTTGAGAATCCCATTGAGAAACCGGCTATGCCACGATGGATAACTAGTGCAATCATCTGTGCTGCTTCTGACCCTCCCTGGCACTGAGCATAGAGAACTAAGACTCAGTTCCAGACACATGAAAATTTGTAGTGAAACAAAGATGTGAATAAGTGGCTGGCTTCATTTATTCATATGCAGAGACTTGTTAGGCTTGGCTTGGGAGAGGACACAGCTGTGTTAGCGGTCAACTCTGCTAGAGAGGAACCAGAAACTATGCATAGAGGGGGTAACACAACTTACCTCTTGAAGATGAATCACAGTCAGGAGGATGACAAGGTGATGAAGAGACAGTCAGCGCAGAGAGAACAGACACGTGACAAGGTGCAGAAGATAGAACAGCAGTTCTGTGACTGAGTTTGGTCAGTGTTAGAAATAACCAAATAACGAGAGGGCTCATGTGCTTTGCATAGATCCCTGAATATTCAAAAGAAACTGTCATGTGCACTACACATTTGATCTGTTTGGGAAGCCACATTATTTTAAAGTCATTTTTCAGGTCAGAGGTCACAAATTGACATTCTCTGGGGAACGTGAGCCAAACATTTTTTTTATTTTTTCGCCTTTGAAGTTAGCAAGTGAGTCAGGATCAGTTGCTAACATTTAGCAAAGAGTTTCTTAGACAAAATTCAAACTTGCTGCTCTGATGGAAATGTCAGAGGATCTGATGGTACTGCATCTCCATTTACTAGTTGACTAGAAATGAGGAAGTGGCTGGAGATGGAGCAAACAGCTCATGGTTGCTGGAGTTCACATCTGGCCAATGCAATGTATTTGACTTTGCACCTCCTGAAAATGGAAGAAAAATATGTGCTTGATACAAATATCACATCTATAAGAGAGCAGTTGCTAAGCCCCCATCACTGACGGCAACTAAGGACCACCTGAAAGGATGAAGCAGAAGAATATTGATTTACACAAGTGCTTCTTCCCTTTTAACAGGCACCTGAACCACCTGGGGTCTTGTTAGAATACAAATTCTGGTTCACTTGGCCAGAATGGAACTGAAGATTGCGTGAATTCTCCCAGGTGACATGAATACCATTGGTCGGAAACCACATGCCAAGCCTGGGGATCTTGGGGTGTGGATGGAAAATGAGATAGAACAATTATTCTTTCTAGGGTGGTAAAGAACTTTTGGGAAATTAAGTGATATCTGTGGATACTTTTGACTTGCCCAGATAATTTATTTTACACACACTGCCTGGGGTCACTTTCCAGTTGTACCACTTAGGAACAGTTACTCCCTTCTAGGGTTCAACTTGCCGTCCATAAAGCTGGGGTTTTCAGTGGTACCTGACTCATGATTGTTGTTGAGAAAAAAATCAGGAACACATGGGAAGAACTCAGCATGGTGTGTGGCATACATTACATGACAAATTTGTATTTGCTATTGTTAATATCCTTGCTTTGTGGATAAGGAAAAAATCATGTTGGAGAAGGTTAATTTGGTCATAGATGAAGAGGTAGGATCCGTTTCTTTATTCTTCTTCCTTTTTTTCGCAATTATCACAGTTATCTTGAAAGTAAAGAACAAGAGGTTTGGGTGAGAATGTGTCTAGAGAGAGAAAGAGTCCCTGCTCTCCCTCTAAGTCCTGGTGTGCACTGCTTTCTGATTTAGGTTTGTTCAGAAACACCAGCTCATGGTAATAGGTAGAGGGAAAATTCACTGAATTTGCCCATCCTCTTACCTAACGGTCACAGCAATCATGACAGAAGCTAGCACTGTCGAGTTATTGCTCCTGGACTGGGCAGACAGATGTTGGGGACTAGCCCCAGGTTCACATACTGGGCAAGCTTGGGGTTCAAGCCAAGGCAGTTTGGCTCAAGCATTAAGGAGCACTGTTGCTTGGATAAAATTTGCTTGTGAAGAGCTGGGGGACTTGCAGCGAAAGTGAAAGCCCAGAGTTCCAATACCCAGAATGAACGTAAGACCAGGGTGGGTGTGGTGACCCTCCTGTAATTCCAGAAATCAGGGAAAGGGCAGTCTGGCAGTACCATCCATATTGAGCGGCTCTGGGTTTGATTTAAAGATCCTGATCCAAATGAGTAAGATGGAAGAGGTACTGAGGATGGTTCCTGATATCAATCAAGCCTCCACATGCATAGGGACCCACATTCACGTACACACACGTGTGCCTACACACATGAAAACATGCATACACACACATGTGAAAATGGAAAAAAGAAAAAATGCACATGGAGATGGCTATATTTATAAATTCTACCAATAATCTAAGGAATAAATAAAGCTAGTTTTGTATTCAATTTTCCATAAAAGGAATAAATACTCTCTAACACATCCTGTAAGAGCAACATGACCCCACTAATAAAATCAGACAAGAACTTTGCGAGAAAACTACAGACCAACAGTGTTCACAATTATACACAGAAATGATAATCAAAATATTAGTACACTGAATTCAACAATAAAAGCAGCAGTAGTGCTGCACACCTGTAATAACCCCAGCATCTGGAGGTGGAGACATGAGTACCCAGTGCTCAGGTCAACCTGGGTTACATGACACGCTTGAAGTCAACCTGGGCTGGATGCAGCACTGCTTCAAGAAACCATTCAACAGCAGTTTTAAAGAATAATACATTTTGACTAAGAAGGCTATATTCCAGAGATGCAAGGTTGATTTACTATTCAAAAATAAATCAAGTAGTTAAGCTACCTGTCAAAACATATTAATAAACTAAGAAGGAATAATATATATGATTATCTCAACAGCTGCCAAAAATACCATTTGTAAAAGTCCACAACACTCATTTCTAATAAAGGCTCAGAAATGCAGGATAAAAGTTCTCCAATTTAATAAAGAGCAACTACAAATAATGCCCCATAAATACCACGATGAAATGGTAAGTGATTTTTCCCTGGGAAAGGGGAAGAAAGCGAGAATACCCACTCTAGCTGCTTCTATTCAACACTGTACTGAAGTCTAGACAGCGATGCTGAGCAAGAAAAGGACTAGAGGTAGTCACACAGAGAAAAGAAAGGAAACTCTACTCTGATAGAATTAGCAAGAAGACTACTGGAAATAGTAAGTACTTTTAACAAAGTGGCAGGAATAAATAATCAGCAATTGCAATTAGTAAAATAATACCCTTATAATCACATCTTAGGAGGTAAACTTGACAACCTGAATTCTATGCCCAGGACCCACATAGTGGCAGAAGAGAACCTGATTCCCCAAAGTTGTCTTCTGATTTCTGTGCATGCTTATCCATAGGCATACACAAAGATAAACAGAGGATAGATAGATAGATAGATAGATAGATAGATAGATAGATAGATAGATAGATAGATAGATGATATATAGATGATAGATAGATAGATAGATAGATAGATAGATAGATAGATAGATAGATAATAGATAGATAGATAGATAGATAGATAGATAGATAGATAGATAGACAGATAGACAGATAATAGATAGATAGATAGATAGATAATAGATAGATAGATAGATAGATAGATAGATAGATAGATAGATAGATAGATAGACAGACGGACAGGCAGACAGAGATACACATATAAATGTAATATTAACACTTTTTTAAGAGACCATTCAAGTTGCAGAGAAGCGAGAATCACATCTAATACATGATGTTGCTGATAACAGGCTAGAATGTCAAATGTATAAGAAACTCTCAAGTGTTCCCAATAAGACAAACGGGCCAGCTAGTGGTTCAAATACTGGAATGGATGTTTCTTCACCAGAGAAGAGTGCAGATGAGAAGTAATTCATGAGAAATGATGCAGTTATTAGTCTTCAGAGAACTGTGAAATGGAATCACAGGCTGCCACTCTTTCTATTAGAGCGGTGAGAACTGGCAAGAGTGGGAAGTAGCGGGGAGCACACAACTCCATACCCGAGGGGAGTGGGTTCTCAGTTCCTTAAGAAGACATTCTTCATGCTTCGATGTAGAGATAACAGTTTCTCTATCCGCCCATCTGTGGGTGGGCACGTAAGCTAACTCTCTGGTTTGGCTGGTGTGGGGATGTGGTAAACAGGGGAAAGCAGTGTCTGGGCTTTATACTGACTCTGACTCCTTCACTTACTTGCCTAACTGTGCTATAGTAAGACCATCTGGTAGTCTGAGTCATAGCTTTGTTTGGTTTTGAAGCATCTTCAGGAAAATAGATGTCATCATATTAAATAAAATAAGCCAGACTCAGAAAGGCAAGTATTACATGTTTACTCTCCCAGCGGAGTCTTTAAAGGAAAGAAAGACAAGAAGGCAGAAGGAAGGACTCATTGAGAATAGAAAGGGGGCCCAGGAGAGATGGGGGTCAACGCATGCAATGTGGGTGATAAATATAAATAAAGTAGCATATAACTGTGCATGAAAATGCCATGATAAAAGTCGCTCCTTTGCACTACTCATACACTACCTGAGAGCTAAATACACTCACTCTGTGGGTCAACCATTCCGCTCCTAACTGTCTATGCCAGAAAACAGAAGCACAAGTCCATACAAAACTGTGTCCATGAAAGTTCAGAGCAGCACTGCAACTAATAACCCAAGCCTGCAAACAACCCAAATATGTCATTGGTAGGTGAATTCAACAAACGGTTGTATAGTCACATGGTTCTCAACGATTAGACATGATGAAATGTGAATATACCTCAATGTGGATAAATCCCAAAATAATTATGCCAAGTGAAGGAAACAGGACAAAAAAAAAAACCCAGAAAGTCCATGCTGATTCACTTTGATAAAAAAAAAGAACATGCAAACCAATATCCCCAGACAGCACACAGCATCTGGGGAGGTACATGAGAAGCATTAAAAGGGGCACAAGGCAGGGCTGTTGAGGAGACAAGCGTGAGAACCTAAGTTTGGATCTCCAGCCTGTACTGACAATGGTTGCTTACAACCCAACCAGCACTGGGGTTTGCTGGTCAGCCAGTCCAGACAAACCAGTGAGGTCCTTGTTCGATCAGACACCCTGTCTCAAAAACAAAATGAAGAACAGCTGAAAAAAGGCACCCAGCATCAACCTCTAACCTCCAGACGTATGCACATGCAACCACACACACGTGTACACACACGTCCAAGAAGGCATAGGCACACACAAAGAAAAGGGCACAAGAAAATGTTTAAGGTGATAGTCACACCCATTGTATCTGGGGAAGGGGTGTTTTCACTGGCACAGAAACGGGAAAAGTTATCAGTTGTGCACTGCACATCTGTGCAATTTATTACATTTCATTTATGTGCCAAAACTCTGGGAATGTTAACTGTGTCAACAGGTGGGGGAGTGGGGGAGCAGAGGAAGAGAGAGGGTAGCTTTTCCTCCACTTGTGGCTAAGAAACAAGACAATCCTTCTTTGGTTGTCTCACCCGGGGACTCATTTCTCCGCCTCTTCACACCTCATCCACATTTATCGTCTGTCTGAACTCCGCCACCCCTAAGGACCAGATGCTTGGTCGCTAATTGCATTGCCATTAGCTTGGTCTCCCCTCTGGGACTGTGAGACATTTGTGAGTTCAGAGCTTTTCATTTTCCCAGCTCGCCATGATCACAGACCTCATGTTAGCACACGCAAAAGAAGCACTCAATAAAGATTTTCTGGCTAATTGATTTACTGATTAATTAATTGGAAAAGCTATAAATTCTGTAAGATGGTATTTCCAAAATCCAACGGATCTTAGAGAAGTAGGATTTTACTAAACCGTTGCTTTCAGAAATGGGGAGGAAAGTAGAGAATCTTTGACTTCCGTGTTTTTTCATGATTGCTGCCTATGCTTTTACAGTTGGAAAAACTGTCTCTAAAAATAACTAAATAAGTAAATATACCACTTAAAATTTAAAAACAGTTCCAGCAGATACATTGGTGACTCTGGCAAAATCAGACTGGTCTTTTCACTGTCTGGGTTTTTTCAGAGGTTGGCACCCTTCTCCTCTTAAGTAGTTCTGGAAGATTCAAGTTAAAAACCACAGAGTGAAACAAAACAATGGATTCATGGAACCAAGCAATCAGAAAAGGAGCCAACATCAAGCCAAGCTGTCTGCTTGGGGGAAAAGCCATGATCCAGCAAATCTCAGAAATTTCCATCTATATTTATAGCTCTGAAAAGCTTCGGGGAGCATGAGACAGTCAGGTAGCGGAGTTCTGGCTCTGAGGGTCCTGGGAACACAGTGTTCCCTCCCAGCTTTGATAGAAAGGAAGTCAAGATTGGGTTTATAAGAGCTCACACCAAAAGAGACACCTGGTCTCTCTAAGCATTCGTTTCTTCCTTTATTTGACAAAATTCTTTTCTTCCAACTTGGTTCATAAAGCATACAATAACCACAACAACTATATGGGGATACAGCTCTGTGACAGAGCCCTTGCCTAGCATGCACAAGACCGTGAGTTCAGTCCCCAGTGCTGAGGGGGAAACAGTATTTATTAGTAGTATGTATTATAATCAAGAGAGTAGGTAACTAGTTTCAATCGCATAAGCATACCGGTGGATAGCCATTCTAACAATGTAACAGAGGCTTGCCCAAGGTTAACACATCCAGTTAAGTGATGGATGGAAGATTTGAACTTGGGTCTGCCTGGCTTTAAGAGCCTTGGCTCTTAACTTCTCTGCTACAGGCAGCAAGATGACTCAGCAGGAAATGGCAAGAAGAAGAACTGAGTTCAATCCCTGGGACCCACAAGGTAGAAGGAGAAAATCAACCTCTAAGCTGCTATGGGGATCAGATTGGTGGTTAAATGTGGTAAAGTACCAATAGAAATTTAGAGAACTGTTGTAATAAGAGCAGCGGGCTGCGTCCCCAGCACCTGGCTGCCCGCACAGCTAGCTTTATCCAAAATAATTACACGGAAACTGTATTCTTTTAAACACCGCTTGGCCCATTATATCTAGCCTTTTCTCGGTTAACTCTCGCACCTGGACTAGCCCATTTCTTATAATCTGTGTAGCCCACGAGCTGGCTTACCAGGAATGACCTTAACCTGCATCTGCCTGGAGTGGGAGAATCATGGCAACTCCTCAACTCAGCTTCTTTCTCCCAGCATTCCATTCTGTTTACTCCTCCCACCTATGTTTTAACCTATGAGGGCCAAGCAGTTTCTTTATTGCTTAACCAATGAAATCAACAGATTGACATATGACACTCCCACATCAGAGAACGGCCTTGGTCTCTGTTAGGAGCCCAGCACACTTTTAGACTCACAAGTGTGAATGGCTCTTAAGTTGAAAAATGAATGTAATGTGTGTCTTTGTCTAAACTTAATACAATACAAGTTCAAACCCCAATTTTTTAGAGAACAGGGCTATCTGGAAGGTGCACACACACACACACACACACACACACACACACACACACCCTAGGGCCTAATAGCTTCAGCCACTGTTTCCACATGTGGGAAGCCTACGGGAGAATTGTAAGCCGCCAGTGTCTGGCTCTTCAGACAGTCTTCCTGGAAGTGCCAATACTTCCTTCCTTCCAAGACTTGCAAGATCTGACCATCTTAGGGAAAATCTGCCTCATCTTCCCTGGCAGTGAATACTTAAAACAAACTTAAAGAACACAAAGACCTACTTATTAAACCACCCGAGTGAGAGAAGAAACGAGACATCTCAGCCTTTTCTGCTGAACTCCAACTGAGAAAATAAGGCACAGCTCATTCCCCAGCAGCCCACTCTGCCAGATTCAGTTCCTCATGAATTGCTGTGCTGAACCTGCATCCCTTGCTCAGTTCTTGCCGTGGTGGTGGGCTGTTTGTCTACAGGCTTAAGCAGGAGTACATGGCCAGCTTAGAGGTGTACCAGAGGACTCAGCCTTCCACTGAGGTCACAGCCCTTCGTGCTAACTGGTGCAATGTTAAGAGAAAGATGCATGTGACAGAGAAGAGGCAAGGAAGTAGCCACCATTTATTTATATGTACATTTTAATGTATTTATTGACGTATTTATTAAGCATTCACCATATCTAAGATAAAGTACAAAACTCAAGTATTGTGTTCCAAGTTCATCTCATGGCCAAGAAGTGTTAAGATTATTTCTATTTTGTAAAATAGAAATATGTATATGTATATGAGACAGCTTACCCAAATTAAAGGTCTTTCATGGGGCCCTAGGACCAACAAAAGAATCAAGACTTGAACCCAAAGCAACCAGATTTTAACAATCACAGTGACTCTCATGGCACCTTTACAACCCAAACTGATAAGGCAACTACCTGCTTTTTATAAAGGATGTTGAAGGCATGACTTGAATGAGCAATTTGACTTCAATAAAAGGAAGTGCTTTGCAAAGCTAAAGAGGCAACTGTAGGGAGGTAGCTCAGGGAGCAACAACTGCACTTGCTCAGCAAGTCTGAGGACCTGAATTCAAATCCCCAGTACCCATATTAAAAGTTGACATGACTCTACATGTTTGTAGACCCAGCCTTGGGAGATGGACGTTAAGTACCAAAGCTTATAGGCCAGCCAGCCTAGCCAAAATGGTGAGCTTCAGGTTCAGTGAGAGACCTGTCTCAAGACAACAAGGCAGAAAGTAATAGAGGAAGACGACAAAGTCTTGCTCTGGCCTCTGCATGCATGCAACAAAACACACACAGAGACACACACATGCAAACACAAACACAGGCTGGAAGGGAGAAAGTTTAGTTGATCCTCAGCCCCAAAGAGAGTTCATACATCTTTCTTCAAATGCTGTTGGATCACAGGGGATGGGAAGGGGACAAAAATACATGGCTGTGGTTTCTTAAATGACCCCATTCAATCATCACTGGATCCATGCTAAAAAACATTATAAACATTTATGAAAATAATAGCAAATTTTACATGCTATTTCCGATATACCGGATGCTATTCCAGGTAATTTATAAATGCATTAGCCATTCAGCCATCTAAACAACTTTATTAGGTCAGTGTTAAATGTGTGCTCTTGAGAATTGAGCAAATAGCTCTCTGGGAGGAGCTCTGCCTAGAAGCATTTGCCCATAACCTTGGTGTAAATATTGCCTCCAGAGCCAACGGCAAGCCATCGGTGTGACATCACAGACCTCAGAGGTGGAGGGGTCTCACATTACCTGTCCCTGTGACGATGACATCCTCCGTCCTGGGGACTGAGATGCACTGTGTGTCGCTGTCACCACAGAAGAAAAAGACACAAATAGCCCCAGGAGCAGAGAGTAAACTGGAGGAGACTCATTAGGAATTGATGAGTCTGGAGTATTTATTGCGTTTAATTTTAATTGCTAGTTTATAAAATTTAATTTTTAATGATGGCCATCTTTAGCAACCAGCTCTTGAACTGTCTGATTATCGGTTGACTCTGACAAACTGCCTGCCTTCAGCACGGAATGGTCAGCCTTCGTACCACTTACAGGAGGAAACCGATGCACAGAGAGGTCGCATGCTCTGTAAAAGGTCAGACTGTTAGCAAATGGAGAAAGCAGAACTAGAGTTCTAGAATCTACTGTCACCCACCTGTCTATTGCTCCCGTCCAGGACTGTTATCTTTCTGACCCAACAGGCCATGGGTTTCCTTTTGAGCCTTTCTCACGGTCTGAATCAACTGCACTTGAGGGGCAAGTCAACGGTAGCACTAGGGGTTGGGTGTAGTTTTTTCCCCAGACCTTGGGAGCTAAAAAATCCTTCTGTACCTGCAGCCAAGTGGTTCTCCCCACGTGATTGGTTCCCAGGCCTGAGCCTGAGCCTTGCTGCAGATCCAGCATGCCTTGCCCTTTGAGTCCTTCTGCGCCTGCGTCCAACCGCACATCCATTATGGAAAGGAGGGTCCCTTAATGCAGCGCAAATTATAGCTGGAACACGGGCAAATTGCCGGCTTTTACTAGCACATAAACTGAGCGGAACCTCTGAGATAGATCCCTATTACCCTAAACGGCATCCATAATTCATACCTGCCGCAGAAACGCTTCCCTCTCCCAGGGCTGGAGCCGATCTATTATTGATGGGTCCCTCGGAAGGCCACGACCGTTTCTCATGCCCCAGCCTTCTGCTGGCGAGGTCCATTTCTCAGGCGGCGGCCACGCCATTTATTCATCAGAATCAACCCCCAATTAGTTTCCTAGCAGGACCCGGGGGGAGGATTTATTTGAGAATCAAAGTGAGTGCTTCTAGAACAGTACCCCCGATCCCACCCCATGTGATGCTGATCAATACACACAGAACCAGCCAGCAGCAGGTTGCGTTAGCGTTCACTGCCTTAGGGAGCCACAGGATCAAAACTAAAAGCTGTATCAGTCGCTCCTGCAGAGGGCTGGGTGGAGGAGGCAGCTTCGGGCCTGGTGTGAAGTCGCGACTTCTCCCAGCATAGGGAAGTCACTGCAGAGAAGAGGGGCTCCCCATCACGACAGAATGGGGAAACTTAATAGTAGTAGTAGTGGTAGTGGTAGTAGTAATAGTAGTAGTAATAATAATCAGGAGGGTGGAGAATGAGAAGGGGGGAAGAAGGAGGAGTGTTGCACTAATTGTGATCTAGACCTTTCAAGAACATCTTAACAACCCTCTGAGGTCGGTTTTTATCATTCTCTTCCCTTTTTGGATGAGTAACTGAATGCATGCCTTGGGTGGCTCACCTCAGCAGTTGACTATCAAGGACTTGAGCCCCGAGGTCCTTAAGCTTAACCACTGCTCTATACTGCCATCTAGAGGAGGAGGAGAGGGAGCGCACAAGCTACGTCCCCCTCAATGGCAATTGCCCAGTTAAGTGCAAGTGACTTTTTCTCTATTGGCAATCAGTCCGGGCTGCTGACAAAAAAACCCTCAGCAGCGGCATAAGTGAGGGGAGAAATGCTTTTTAATGTCACTGCAGTTTTATTCTGTGTTTTGTTGCCTTATGGGATGATTGACTATAAATGGCCGGGTTAAAGGGCGTTAATAAACATGACTTAGATTATATCAGCTTGTGTTGTACTTTGATTTTGTTGGCAGGTTTCATTCACTATGTTGCCTAAGGTTGGCCTCAAACACAAGTTTGTGATCCTCCTGCCTCTGCCTCCCAAGTGCTGGGACTTCAGGTATGTGCCACCATGTCTGGCTGGCAGGCCGTGTCTTTCTAGAGTATTGCTATGGCACAGGGAGCACATCATGGCGGGGGGCTGGTATTTAAAAGGCTGGGCTGAAGATAAAGAGACCACCATCAGGGGTTTGGAGCTGAATGGAAACGTTCGGCACAAGGGCACAGCTATTAAACAGATTCCTGGCTGTCAGGGTCTGTGCCCTGTCTGGGGATTCAGGGGTAAATGAGATAAGGATTCTGCTGTCCCCAGCCAGAGAGACAAGGAAAAGATACTGTTACATGTGTCAGAGTAACAGGGCTGGACAGATGCCAAGGCCTCTTCACTCACTCCTCATCCCCATGTCTGGGGGAGGATGTTAGAACATGCTGTGGGCTGGTGCAACTCTGCACATAAGCTTTCCGACCTCTGCAGGGATCTGATACCACTAGGTCACTCTCTAAGTGTCCTTAGTCATCTCTCCCTTTCATGTCTTTAAGGTTAATTCCTCAGCTCCTCTGTCTTGCCCTAAGAACACTGCAGAACCTAAAGCCTCCCCGACTCCATCATCAAACTTCTCTGCCCCTGTGTTCTCCATCCTCGCTCATGTCTCATCTTTGCCAAGTAAAAGTCACAGACATGGTCCAGTTGGCGTGAGGTCCATGATGAGACCAAGACCCAAGCCAGAGGGCTTCATATGAAGAGAAACCATGATAGTACGTGAAGCTGAGAACAGTACAGGAGACAGGGGAGGATGTGGAACCAGGAAGAGTTCTGATTTGACTAAGGGGTGCATCAACTGGGAAGTCCAAGTGAGTTGCCCAACTGATAACGCAGCCTAGCATATAGACCCTGAGATGGGACACCCACAGAGAGGCCAGCAGTGAGTGTCTCAAAGTGGGGGCAGATATGAGAGAACTGTGACCAAAGAAAAGCTCACAGGGGCCCAGATCCTGCTAGCTGTTGAACGACTTTGAGTAAGTCTCCTAATCTCTCTGAGTCTCGGTGGGCTCACTCCAGTTGGAAATGGTTGCACTTCCTTCCTTACAAGGCTCTGAAGGATGCAAGGAAGTTGGAGAGCAAATTAAGCAGTCACCACGTATAAAGCAGCCAGTAGACAGTGTCACTGCCTAAGACAAAGATATTGGTGCTTCTGAAAACAGCCGTCAGGTCTGTATTGGGGCCAGCTGTAGGATAGGCATGCGTGTTCACCTGGGAGGGAGGCTGAGCTTCCCTGGGTTTATAGTGAGGAAGACTTACACACACACACACACACACACACACACACACACACACACGGAGGACATTTCTCCCCGGAGTTGACTTTACTCTCCAGGTCTCAGGGGAGGTCCTGGCACACTCTAAAACAGTTCATATTTAGTGGGTAGTCGTGGTGGCCCCAGATGTTCCAGCTGAGTCAATCAATCATATAACAGCCATCAAAGGAACTTACCTCACCCAGATCTTCTGGAGGATCCCAGTAGCAGAGACCGTGGCCCCTCCAGCATCTTCTCTTCTGTCTCCCCTAGAAACAAAACCTCCATGTTTTCTGGCTACATGAATCCTTAGAAAGGGCAAGAACACTCTTCTCAGGCTCACTTGGTACTGGGTCTCACCGTGTGCCTGATTTCAAGCCAGAAGATGGAAGCAAAGTGTTATGTGTGACTTTAGCAAAAGGTGGTGCCTTCCTTGATCCAACTTCCCTTCTCCTGGCTGGAATCCGGATATGATGGCTCCATCTGAGCTGCTACTTTGGATCGTGAGGTACCAGTCATCTGTTGAAACTGTCAGAGCATCAGGACGGAAGGAGCCTGCACTAGCTTTGTTCATAGAAAGGGAAAATGTCTCATTGAACTTCTACCAGAACCCTGAAATCTGTCTCAGGACCTGGAGAAAAGAGGATAAGCTGAGGGGAGAAGATGCTGTGGGCACGTGTGGCAGCTAGGATCTCGTATACCTCAACTCAGGTAAATCTGAGGTCCAAGTTTGGCCTTTTTCCTGCTGGATGGACTTGGATAAGTTCCTTAAGCCCTGTGTACCTCCATACTTACCATAGCATGTGGATACATTTGTCTCCTCTGCGTTAGGATGCATATTTAAATGATGTGATGCATGTGGTACTCTCTCTCTCTC
>NC_022015.1:14370615-14375397 GCF_000317375.1 Microtus ochrogaster
CACACACACACACACACACACACACACACACACACACATCTAAGACAACTCACTAACAGTGAAAAAGGAGGCCCTGTGACCCACCCATCTCTTACAGGTCCCACATGGCTTACTTGGTAACATCACAATGGGGATTCAATTTCAGCATAAATTTTGGTAGGGACATACAGTTAGATACAGAAACTGTCTTGTCAGGCCACCAGACATCTAATTCTGATGCACAGCACTGTGCTCTCTCACTGGGATCCAGGCAATGGTCTCTAAGTGGTCCGCCTGTCAGAAGTAAGAGACAGAACTGCCCAGTGAGTAGCAACCATACACATGACAGCCACCCAAGCCAAGGAACTCTGCATTGTCCCCAACTCTTCCTGACTCTCCAACCCTTCCAGCCTCTTAAACCTTCCATTTCTCTAAACACCCTGTCTTCTCTAGCTCTTGGTCATTTCACTGGCGTGGCCTCCTCCTAGGGTAGATTCGTTTCTAGCTATTGATTTGGCTTATCATGTACCTTTTTGCCTTATTTGTCTCTTCTTCCAGGAAGCCTTTTGGCTTCATGACTGATTCAAACCCCAGCACTTACTCAGAGCAAAGCCTCATCACATAACACGGTCATTTCCCGTTCACATGACTGCCCTTCCCCAACAACACTCTAGGTCCCGTGGAAACGGAGTTGGCTTGTGTTCCGCTTTGCACCCACCTGCCCTTGTATTTGGACTTGTCTTATCCTAGCCTTTGGAACATGTCACATATTCAATGGACATTTGTTAAATGACTAAATAATAGAGTAATAAGTGCTAGCCTGCAGCTCATAGGGCGAGCCAATATACTATAGAAAACTAGTGAGCCCCTAGCTGATTCTCCAGGCGGCTTCTCCCAGAATCCCACTGGCTTGCTGTGTCAGGGAGCCAGTTCCATCAGAGGGAGGTGCAGACACCCGTGTGCTGATCTTCCTTCCTGCTTCAAAGGACAAGCTGTGTCTCTGCACATGCTGGCTTCTCTCTCCTCCACACCATGTCCTTCATTTAGTTCCTTGCTCATTTTTTGTATGAAAAGATAGGTCTACTCACCTCCACTCCTTGCAATCATAATGATAGCAAAAAGCTCCCCAGTAATGCGGTGGTGCTCCCTCCTGGCAATAGGCTGTAACCCTTTCTCTTCCCATGAAATAGCTTAATTGTTATCTGTACACAGAATTCTCCACTTCCACACAGAACTTCCAGGGGGGCGCCATCCACACTGAGCTCTGAGATGGATAACCTCTACTGAGCACAGCTCTAGGGAGCATAGTGGGGTGGAAGCCCAGAGTGTCAATTCCCACAGCTCCCCACGTCACACTCAGACTGAGAGTAGATGCACCTTGTTTGTCAAGGTAAACGGGCATTCTGAGTATCACTGGTACTTCCGTTCTGGACTGTGTCAGGGTTGATCTTCCCCTGACTCCCACAAGTCTGTTCCTCCCTCTCTCTCTCTCTCTCTCTCTCTCTCTCTCTCTCTCTCTCTTCTTTAGTTCCTGATGCTCACCTGAATTCTTACCACTTTTACCTTCTTCACCTTGCTCTTCCTGAGGAAGGGGAGGTCAGTGAGAATCCCACCCATGAGTGAGTCCCAAATGCTAAAGACGAGCAAACCCTGTCCACTCACCTTGCTCTCTCTCTCTCTTCCTCCTAAGCCTTCTGCCCCCACCTTCACCCATGCCCTCGCAGGTGCTCCTTGCCCCCTCTGCCTCAGACACCCCCCATCTGCTGCCAGCACGGCTTCCCAATGAGGCAGGCTGCTCTGTACCCTTCATCTCTTTAACCCTTTTTCAGCCCCACCTCTGCAGGGGACACTGTAGCCAGGGTACAGTGAAACCACCAGACCCGGACCACTCCATGGGTAGAAGGAAAATTTTATTTGAGAAATCAGATTGTTGGCCTGCTCATGGACATGGAGAGCGACCGCTGGGTGGGAAAGTCCTATGATAGCCAGCAGGTCTTCGAACTGACTCAAGGCTGGTCAGACTAATGGGAACTGGAGGCCCTTGTTTGCAGTAGGTGACCATTGGTGGTGGATGAGGGAGGCGGTGGCTTTTCTCATAAACAGCTCACCTTTGGAGACTCCTGAGGAATGTTGAGAGTGGGCTCCAGTCTACCCAGTAACAGTCCTTCTGTGCCCCCTGTCAGAGTCCCTCTGTTAGGACACTGTCACCAGCCATGCTATGGGCCTAACAGACATCATCTGCCTGCGTTCATTAGATAGCATCCTAGAGCTCATCAAAGTCGCTCCTATACTAGCACGTTCTTGACCTTCCATGGTCTACATGGATTTTATGCGTGATGATGACTTCTCTGCGTACAGGCGGTTTAAGCTATGAGAGCTAACGAATAGTTGGGGAAAAAAACAGACTGGAGCCAGCAAGATGGAGCCAGGTAAAGGCTCTTGCCACCCCACACTGCAAGCCTGACAACTTGAATTTAGTCTCTAGAACCCACAGAAAAGTGGAAGGAAAGAACAAACCCCACAAAGTTTCTCCCTGGCCTCAAATTACAGGTTATATCACACACAATAATAAATATTAGATAAATAACTTGAGATGGGGATTTGTTTGTCCCACACATGGTCTACCTAAAGATGGGGAGAATCCGGGAATGAAACAGAAATGTACCTGTAAGAAGATGGAGCCAGGATCCTGAGCAGAGCTGTTCTCTAAAGGCAGGAGACAAAGAAGTCACTTTTCCAAAGCCCCATCCAATGTGACTCTTACCCTCTGGATTTTGACTTTGGCCTCCTCACCTCTGAATAAGCCTGGGGTCTTTTATTTGCTTGTTTGCTTGTTGGGGTGTTTATTTTTTGTTTGTCTCCTGTATCCCCAGACTGGCCTCTTTAAATTCGCTAAGTAATCAAGGATGACCTTGAACTTCTGATCTTCCTGTAAACACGTCCAGAGTGATGGGATTATAGTGTAAACCCCCCAAATCCAGTTTATATTCTGCTGGTGTCAGAACCCAGCATGCTAGGTAAGGACTCTACCCAGTGGGCTACATCTCCAGCCTTGAATCTTTGTTTTTTAGTTGGTCGTTTGGTTTTTTTCCCCCTTAACTCAATCTCATTGCTAAACTATTTAGAACACTGTACTCCAATGCTCCACTGACCCGTAGCCTACAGGACAAAGCCCAAAATGTGAAAGGTTGTTAGGAGAGTGGGGTCTCAGTGCATCCTACGACTATCTGGAGACCCCTAAAATATTCCCCCTGTGCTTCTTGACTGTTAGACAGCTCACAAAGAGCGGTAATTGCAGAGGGATGAAAGGCTGCCATGTTGATGGTGTCTGCCCTGGTCCACCCAAGAGGCCGGCACCCTATCGTTCCCCAATAAATCAGGAGGTCATTTTTCACGGAACTGAAGCTCAATACGACCATCGTTTTCTCCCCTAACCAGCCCCGAGATTGCTCTGTGCTCTTTATTACCTTTCAATGACTTAAGCCCCTGAACTGAATAACTTCATCAAGGTGTCAACCTAAACAGATTTTCCCCATAATGGCCCAGCTCTCACGGGTTCTTAATGAAAAATATTGATTCCCAAGGATTAGTTGCAGATTTATGTGTGGGGATGTTGATCTCACTGTCACCTGACACCTTATCAGTGGATGAAAGGGCCTGGTTTTCCTTCGTGGTTTTTTTAAAAAAAAAGCAATCACTGGCTATGTCAAGGGGCAGTTTAGGTCCAGGAAAACAAATAAAAGTCTGTGTCGCATCCTCTGGAATACTTACCAGACAGTGGAGGAGGCAGAAGGGGACCAAGACACCTGTCTGCCTTTTCTCATTAGCGTCTTCCCTGGAGAGGATGGCAAGGAGGGCCAGCATAGGGAACTAGAAGAGTCAACAGGTCAGGTACCCACCCCTCTCCATGTGACTGATCTCTCTGGGACGCAGTAGGAGAAAAGCAAACCAAGTACACACTGTCTGGGCCTGCAGACTCCGACTGGAAGGAATTCTGCTCGCTCTTGTTGTCTCCAAGTCTCATTCAGTCAACAGCAGCTGGGGTCTGGTCTGCCAACTCGCTCCATTAAATGCAGTGCTCACGGGGTGAAATTGAGGCTTTGGCACCTAAAGCCTCAGCGGGGTGCACAGCAGACGTTCCTATCACCCAGAGGTGGCTGGAATAAGATTCATTCTCTGACTTTTTGATAGATATTGATCAAAGGTCTGTTCAGGCACCATGTGAGACAACTGGGGATACTGTGACCAACAAAGCAAGATATGGCTGGCTGTCATGGCAGTGACATCAGACTAAAAACAGATAGCTGAATAATTATCAATTCATTCTTAATTATTCTATTAATTGCATTTATTAAACACACATTTGTTTAATTGGGATAATATTTGCTTGATTAACAGAAACACATGTAGACTTGCAACTAGATAGGAACATAGAGGGTGGAAGCGCAGAATGGTGCAGCCTGGGAATGACAGCACCGACCTGTGAAAGTCAAGGAGCTCTCTCTGACAAAGGGATGGTCAGGGGAGCACCTGAAAGATGAGGAGGGTTCTGCTGGAGACGCACTGAAGCTGGGCTCGCTGGAGAAGTATGGGGGGGGGGGTCATTGGAGAAGTATGAAGGGGCTCACTGGAGAAGCATGGAGAGTGGGCTCGCTGGAGATACATGAGGGGACTCATTAGAGCAATAAAAATGGTCTGTGCATGTGCCGCCACTCAGGACCGCGAGGGGTGCACCCACACACGGAGACAATGGGGATGTTCTATCGGGAACTCACCAAGGCCAGCTGGCCTGGGTCTGAAAAA
>NC_022015.1:14375497-14378118 GCF_000317375.1 Microtus ochrogaster
ATAAAATAAAATAGTCTGTGCAAACATCCTGTTCTGGAGAGAAGCCTGGCAGAATTCAGGGAACAGTGGTTGTGGACCTGGCACTAGGAGCAGAGATGTGTAAATCAAAGCGTGCAGGTCACATGCAGCTCAGAATAATTTGAATATACCCTGACATTAAACTGTAAGCTTACTTAAGCCAGTATGGGTTTCCTGTAAATCTTTCATAGTTTGATTGTGTGATTCTTCCACAAATTTTGAGATGACAATGTTGTGTTACAGTGTCACACAAAATAAATATACGTATGCTCTCCTCATCTGAAAGTCATGGGCTGGACATCTCTGTGTGGCCCAGGACAATTCTTCCTTCACCATGGTCCAGAGAAGCCCAAAGGCCAGACAGCCCTTGTCAGAAGGCTCTGGAGAGGCAGACAAGGCCATACCCTGGCTCTCAGTACTATTCCAAGAAAACTAGGGAGCCATAGAAGGACTAGCATATCTGTGCTTTGATTGCACGGTGGAGAATGTGTTTCAGAAGCTTTGGAATAAAGGCAGGAGAGGCTGAGGAGGAGACAGCAAAGACCTAGGTAAGACCGAAAGCAGTGACTGCTGGTGACAGAGGAGACAGAATCAGAGATTACAGAGGACAGGTAAATAAACAGGAATTGCTACTGAGCTCATGGGTCAAGGAGTGTAAAGCTGGTGACACAGTGACTTCCAGACGTCTCAGCTGATATGGGAAGGTTCTTCACCTTGACACCTGAAAACTGTATCATCCCTGTCACAGATACTGGGGCCTGTTGCTAGACAATACAACATAGAAGCAAACAGTTGTGGCTATGTTTCAATAAAGCTTTATTTAAAGAGCAAGTGGTAAGCAGAATTCGGACCTCCAGCTTGGGTTCGCTGGGCCTGCCCTAGAGGCGTTCCTTCCCTCACCCTCACTCCATCCATTCCTACCCTCAGTTCAGACCCACCCCTCCTAACACACCAGGCTGTTGTTTTCCTTTCCATGCTGGCTTCTCATCCTTTGCTGCTTTCACATCTCTGGGTGGTAGGAGCAGATCCCTCAGGAGCAAAGCCATGCCTTCCTCAGGAGAGTGGGGTCATGTTCCAGTGGGCCTGGATTAGTTGCCCAGGGTGGGCTCTTATAAAGAAGATACCCCTCTTGATTTACCACTCTGAAGGGTACCTGCTCCCCCATCCATCTCCATCATGACTTGAGGCCCTTGCCAGATGAAGCCACCTGCCTGATCTTGGATTTCCCAGCCTCTAAAGCTGTCAGGCAAATCAATCCTCTTTTCTTGAGTAGCCTAAGAAGTTCGCTAAGCTTGTTGCGGAGATTTTTATAGGAGACTTTTATAGAAAGAGTCTGGGTAGAAACCATCTTTAATCTAACTCTACTTATGATTAGTTATTTTGTCTCTCTGCTTTGGAGAACATCAGAATAGTTCAGGATATCTCTTTGTCTGAGAGGGGTGGAGCCCACAATTACTATTCCACAAACTTGTATCAAATGGGAGAGAAGTTACTCTTCAAAAGGAAACTAAGAGTTCGAAATAAACCCACTCAGAAGTCATCAAGTGATTCCCAGTTAGGAGCCAAGAAAATGCAGAAAGGAGATGATAGTCCTTCAGCAAATGGTGTGTGAACAGTTGGACATCCCTTACCTCGCACCACCCACCAAGATGAACCTAAGATGGATCATAAACCCAAATATAATAACTGACGCTTTCAAAGTCCTAGGAGATACTTCTATGAGCCTGAACTAGGAAAACCTTTATTAGGAATGACAAAAAAAAAGGACAACCTTGAAAGAAAAATAATCACAAACTGAGCTTCATCAAGTCTTAAAGTTCTGTTCTTTAAAAGACATAACTAAGAGCTAGATCCAGGACAGGCTCCAAAGACACAGAGAAACCCTGTCTCGAAAAAACAAAAACAAAAACAAAAAAAAAAAGACATAACTAAAAACAAAATGCAAAGACAAGACAGACAAGAAGAAAACATTGCCCAAAAAAAAAAAGACATAACTAAAAACAAAATGCAAAGACAAGACAGACAAGAAGAAAACATTGCCAAGGGCCCTGCTTTCCCAGTCTCTCCTTCCACTCAAGCCCTCAAGTCAACACAGCCACACTGCCCACTTCCAAACATGCCAGGCCTCTTTATTCCTATTTCTTGTGCTCTGCCTTCCTGCTCCTGCTCCTCCCCCGCTCCTTTGCTAGTCCCACTTCTCTGATTGGATCTCAGGGGTAGATCGCTCAGGGATGGATTGGTAATACCTTCATCAGGAGAGTGAGTTCTTTTTTCTGGACTCAATCAGAATTCTCACAAAGCCACGGCCCCAAAGCAAGGCTGGCCATAATGGGAAGGAGAAAACTTCAAATTGTGCCAGGAGTCTTCCAACTGGATGGTGCAGATAACGGTGAGATTTTATAAATTTTTCTAAACCTCATCGACCTGTGCATATATCATGGTAGATTTTGATGTATGTAAATTATGTTTCATTAAAGCTGATAATAAGAGCGGAAGGAGGGAAGAAAGAAAGGAGGAAGAAAAGGGGGAGTGGAGAAAAAGTATGGGATGGGAAGGAGAGAGGAAATAGAAGTGAAAAGAAGAGAGGGGAGGAGAGAAGAGGA
>NC_022015.1:14378381-14396283 GCF_000317375.1 Microtus ochrogaster
GAGAATGCTGAACTGGGTTGAAAAACACTCATGCATCATTTTTTTAGAAATATTAAGGAAGTCCCCACTTACACTGGAAGAACAAAAAACAGTGACTTGCCAATGTCACACAACTAATAAAGGACAGTATCAGACGCAAATTCCTAAGACTGTGAAACCAACCGCAGTCTTTTCACTCCCCCCCCCAAACCATCTTTCACCCCCCTACCAACAATCCATGCCAATCAGCTCCACTATGTAAGGAATGAGCACAACAGACCTTCACGGGTTGCTAGGTGACCAGAATCCTCACGCATCTGATGTGTGAGCCAAAGACCCTGTGGAGCCAATGCCCTCAGACGAGCATCACGGGTGCGGCTGTTGCTCTTCAAGTGCTCCAGCCTTGGTGTGCCCAGACTAGCTTAGTGCCTTCCACATATTGCTCATCTGGCAGAGAATTACTACTCTGCTCTACAAGTTCCCACAGATGGCTTTATTTTCCATTGCTATTAAATTGGTTTTGAACAAGACATAATTCTTCAAGTGCCTGGTGCGCTCTCTGGGTTTGCTCAAGCAAGATTCCATAAAAATGTAAATAATCGGAACACTTCTGGGATTATTTATCACAACTGACTTGCAGCTGTAAATTTATGTATTAATTTCAGCTATAAGCTTCAGTGGGGAAAAGATGAACAGTTGAAAATAGACTCTCCCACCTCACAGCCTCTCTAGATCCCCATCTCTCTCTCCTCTGCGCCCAGCGAGCATACCATGGCATAGACCACGGATCTGAGTCTAAAAGACATTAAATCGGATCAAAAAGAAATTGGGTGGCAAGCGTGGGAAAGTGAGCCATAGGCTCAGCTACTTCTCACTTGCTGCGAGAGCCTCAGACACGGCAGCTTCCTCCCCATGCCTTCTGCCAGTCCGCTGTGGGAGTGCTCATGTCCCCTAGTTCTATAATGCTTCCTTCCTCCTTTATTGGTTCAGCCTTCCTCATCCTTCTGCTCTCAGCTCATCTGCGTCTCCCAGAGCCTGCACCGAGTTGAGGATGGATGAATCTGTGTTACTTGAATGAGTGATGCTGTTTATACCAGGAGACAGTAAGCACGCTCTCGGGGGCCCTCCTTCCACACCCTCAGCTTTTTCACTGCCCTCTGCATACAAACCTAGGGTGGTTTTCATTCATTCAACACCTGTGTTGGATCAGAAGACTGGTCTCGCTTGGCCTGTGTATACCAAGAGATGGAGGCGCCTAAGGTCTTTTTGGGTGGACACTCCTTAGCCACTCAGTACAGGAACAGGCTTATACACACTCCAGCTCCTGTAGGAACCAACCCCCACCAGCCTGAGCTCCCACATGACATGTAACCTCATAACCCTGAGTTGAACTGACCCACATGCTTTTTAATTCCTTCCTTCTTCCCTCCCTGTGTTTCCAAGAGCCTCTCTTAATAAATCATATTTATGCAAATTCTTGTCTTCGGGTCTGCTTTCAAGGAGGCCAGCCTGAAACACAGAGCCTTCTGCTGGAAAAACAGGTTCTCGCTACGCTGGGATTAGCATCATAAATTTCGGTGCATGATGGCACTCTAACCAGACAGGCCATTTTCTGGTTCAGATGAGGGTATGGTAAGACTGTAACTAGCAGGCAAGGGTCATGCCTGTGCCCTGAACCTTGCTACACTTCAGTCTTTGCTCCAATGATTCTGAGCCCCACTGCAAAGGAGTTGCAAGTCTGAACCCCTGGTATCCTAGCCACACTAGACTGGACGTCTAGTGGCCAGGCTGATTTAGAAATAAATGAATGTCCTCTTCACTTGCCCCTCCATAAGATTTCACCTTTAGCCTAAGGCAGGATGAAGCCAGGGTTCTGTGTAGAGAGGGGGATGTCAGCTGCCTAGAGGATCTTGGGGGCTGAGATGCTTGTTGATGGGTTCTATGACCTCTGACTGATGTCATTAGCTTTAAGGGACAAAATTCTCAGCTAACAAAGAGTGATGACTAAAGGGGTAAAGTGCTCGCAGCAGAAACATGAGGACCAGGTAAGCAGTATATACCCAACACTGTCATGAGCGAGATAGGAGGCTCCTGGAGCCTCACTGGCCAGCCAGTCCAGCCCAAAACAGAGAGCTCCAGGTTCAGCAAAAGACCGAGTTTCAAAAAGTAAGGTGGGCAGCAATAGAGGAGTCACCCAAGTTAGCCTCTGGCTTCTACACAGAGAAGCAAATAACACCATCATTCAGACAAAGTGGCTACAAAATGGGAAAATATTTTACCAACACCACATCTGATGGAGGGCTAATATCCAAAATGTATAAAGAACTCAAAAAACTGGACATCAAAAAAAAACAAATAAACCAATAAAAATGGGGTACATCCAATGCCCAGCAAAATTCTTCACAGACCTCAAAAGGACAATACTTAGCTTCATATGGAAAAGCAAAATACCCAGTATATCCAAAACAATCCTGTACAGTAAAGGAACTTCTGGAGGCATCACAATTCCTGACTTCAAACTCTACTACAGAGCTACAGTACTGAAAACAGCCTGGTATTGGCATAAAAACAGGATGACCAATGGAACTGAATCAAAGACCTGAATATCAATCTACACACCTATGAACACCTGATTTTTGACAAAGAAGCAAAAAAAATATAAAATAAAAAGCATATTGAACAAATGGATATCAACATGTAGAAGAATGAAAATAGATCCATATCTATTGCCATACACAAAACTCAAGTCCAAATGAATCAAAAACCTCAACATAAAGCCAGCCACACTGAACCTCATGGAAGAGAAAGTGGGAAGTACACTTGACTACATTGGCACAGGAGACCACTTCCTAAATACAACCCCAGTAGCACAGACACTGAGAGAAACAATTAGTAAATGGGACCTCCTGAAACTGAGAAGTTTCTGAAAAGCAAAGGATACAGTCAACAAGACAAAACAACAGCCTACAGAATGGGAAAAGATCTTCGCCAACCCCACATCGGACAGAGGGCTGATCTCCAAAATACACAAAGAACTCAAGAAATTGGCCATCAAAAGAAAAAATAATACAATTTTTAAAAAATGGGGTACAGACCTAAGCAGAGAACTCTCAACAGAAGAATCCAAAATGGCTGAAAAACACTTAAGAAAAAGCTCAACATCCTTAGTCATCAGAGAAATGCAAATCAAAACAATTCTGAGATTCCATCTTACACCTGTAAGAATGGTCAAGACCAAAAACGCTGATGACAGCTTATGCTGAAGAGGATGTGGGGTAAAGGGAAAACTCCTCCATTGTTGGTCGAAGTGTGAACTGTTTCAGATCTCTACCCTATCCCCTTGCTTCCACCCTCTGCCTATGCAACCTCTCCCACAAAAGAAAGAAAAAAAAAAGTTTATCCCTCCAAATAGAATATGCTCCTAGACACCAATTCAAGACACAAAATCCAAAACAACCACTTTGGATTTCAGTATGGCAATTTCTCAGAAAATTTGGAAACAACCTACCTCAAGAACTAGCAATACCGCTTTTGGGTATTACCCAAAGGATGCTCAATCATACCACAAGGACATGTGCTCAGCTATGTTCATAGCAGCACTGTTTATCATAGCCACAACCTGGAAACAACCTAAATGCCCCTCAACCAAAGAACAGAGAAGGAAAATGTGGTAAACTTACATAATGGAGTACTACACAGTGGGAAAAAATAATGACATCTTGAAAATTGCAGGCAAATAGATGGATCTAGAAAACATCATATTGAGTGAGATAACCCAGACCTAGAAAGACAAATATAATATTACTCAGTTGTAAGTGGCTTTTAGACATAAAGCAAAGAAAAACCAGCCTACAACTCACAATCCCAGGGAACCTAGACAACAAAGAGGACCCTGAGAGAGACTTACATAGATCTAATCTACATGGGAAGTAGAAAGACAAGATCTCCTGAGTAAATTGAGAGTGTAGGGATCATAGGAGAGGGTAGAGGAGAGGGAGGAGGAAGGGAGAGGAGTGGAGAAAAAATATATAGGTCAATAAAAACAATTAAAAATGAAAATAAATGAGTAGGAAAAAGTTTTTTAAAAGGGGGTACAGATCTAAACAGAGAATTCACAAAAGAGGAAATGCAAATAGCTGAGAAGCACTCAAAGAAATGTTCAAAACCCTTAGGATCATCAGGGAAATACAAATCAAACCTGCTTTGAGATTTTAACTTACACGAATCAGAGGCCAAGATCAATACGACCAAAACAACTCATGCTAGTGAGGATATGGGACAAGGAGAACACTCATCCTGACTACAGGGCAAGGCCAGTTCAGGCACCCTCTCCACTATTGCTTAGGGTCTTAGCTGGGGTCATCCTTGTGGATTCCTGGGAATTTCTCCTGACAGGTTTCTTGCTAGCCCCATAATGGTTCCCTCAATCAAAATATCTCTTTCCTTCCTCTCATCTCTGTCCTTCCTCTGTCCTGACCATCCATTTTCCTCAAGTTCCCCCTTCCCCTTCTCCCCTCCTCCCTTCCTTACCTTTCCTCTCTCCCTTCTCCCCCCACCCCCATTCTCCCAATTTTCTCAGGAGATCTTGTCTATTTCCCCTTTCCAGGAAAATCTATATATGTTTTTCTTAGGGTTCACCTTGTTGCTTAGCTTCCTTGGGGTTGTGGACTATAGGTTCATTATCCTTTGCTTTACAGATAGTATCCACTTATGAGTGGGTACATGCCATGCTCATCTTTCTGGGTCTGGGTTACCTCACTCAGGGTGGCTTTTTCTAGTTCCATCCATTTTCATGAAAATTTCAAGATGTCATTGCCTTTTACGGCTGATAGTACTCCATTGTGTGGATGTACTACATTATCTTTACCCATTCTTCAGTTGAGGAGCATCTACGTTGTTTCCAGGTCCTGAATATTACAAATAATGCTGCTATGAACATGGTTGAACAAATGTCCTTGTAGTATGATTGAGAATCCTTTGGGTATAAGCCCAAGAGTGGTTTTGCTGGGTCTTGAGGTAGGTTGATTCCCAATTTTCTGAGAAACCGCCATACTGATTTCCAGAGTAGTTGTACAAGTTTGCATTCCCACCAGCAATGGACGAGTATTTCCCTTACTCCGTATCCTCTCCAGCATAAGCTATCACTGGTGCTTTTGATCTTAGCCATTCTCACTAGTGTGAGATGATAGCTCAGAGTCATTTGAATTTGAATTTCTCTGATGGCTTAGAATGTTGAACATTTCCTTAAATGTCTTTGGCCATTTAAAATTTTTCTTTTGAAAATTCTCTGTTTAGATATGTACCCCACCTTTAAATTGAATTATTCAGTATTTTAATGTCTAATTTCTTGAGTTCTTTATATATTTTGGAGATCAGTCCTGTGTCTGATGTGGAGTTGATGAAAATCTTTTCCCATTAAGTAGGCTGCCTTTTTGTCTTGTTGACCATGTCCTTTGCTTTACAGAAGCTTTCCAGTTTCAGGAGGTCCCATTTACTTATTGTTGTTCTCAGTGTCTGTGCTATTGGTGTTTTTTAGAAAGAGGTCTCCTGTTGCAAACTGAATCCAAGAACACGTCAAAAAATCATCCACCATGATCAAGTTGACCTCATCCCAGAGATGCAGGGATGGTTCAACATATAAAAATCTATCAATGTGATCCACCATATAAATAAACTAAAAGAAAAATTCCAAATGATCATCTCATTAGATGCTGTAAAAGCATTCGACAAAATCCAACACCGCTTCATGATAAAGGTCTTGGAGAGATCAGAGAAACAAGGAACATATCTAAACATACAAAAAGCAATATACAGAAAGCCAACAGCCAACATCAAATTAAATGGAGAGAAACTCAAAGTGATTCCACTAAAATCAGGAACAATTCAAGGCTTTCCACTCCCTTCATATCTATTCAATATAGTACTTGAAGTTCTAGCTAGAGCAATAAGACAACAGGAGAAAGTCAAGCAGATACAAATTGGAAAGGAAGATGTCAGACTTTTGCTATCTGCCGATGATATGATAGTATACATAAATGACCCCAAAAACTCTACCAGGGAACTCCTACAGCTGATAATCATTGTGGCAGGACACATGATCAACTAAAAAAAATAAGTAGCCCTCCTATATACAAATAATAAAGAAGCTGAAAAAGAAATCAGAGAACCATCACCATTCACAATAGCCACAAATAACATGAAATATCTTGGGTAACACTAATGAAAGACGTGAAACAACTGCACAAGAACTTTAAGTCTTTGGAGAAAGAAACTGAAGAAGATATGAAAAATTGAAAAGACCCCCATGCTCTTGGATAGGTAGAATCAACATAATAAAAATGGTAATCCTACCAAAAGCAAGCTATAGATTCAATGCAATTCTCATCAAAATCTCAACATAATTCTTCACAGACCTCGAAAGAACAATACTCAACTTCAAATAAGAAAACAAATAACTCACAATAGCCAAAACAATACTATACAATAAAGAAACTTCTGGAGGCATCACCATCCCTGACATCAAGCTCTATTATAAAGCTACAACACTAAAAACAGCTTGGTATTGGCATAAAAACAGACAGGTTGACAATAGAATCAAATTGAAGACCCGAATATTAATCTACACACCTATGGAAACCTGATTTTTGAAATATGCTAAAATTATACAATGGGGAAAAGAGAAAGTATCTTCAACAAATGGTGCTGGCATAACTGGATGTCAACATGGAGAAGAATGCAAATAGATCCATATCTATCCCCACGCACAAAACTCACCTCCAAATGGATCAAAGACCTCAATATAAATCCTACCACACTGAACCTGATGGGTGTATTTTATTTTATTATTTTTCCTTAGATGCCCATTGGTTTTCTAGAAAGAGACAAAAAGAGCGTGGATCCAGATGTGAGGGGAGGTGGGAAGAACTGGTAGGAATATGAGGAGGGGAAGCCATAATCAGAATATGTTATATGAAGATATCTATTTTCTTTTTTTGACAATAACATATGTATTTATATAAACATACAATGTATAAATGAAATCCTTATATAAGCATACAAATTCTCTCAACAAATAAATTATAAACAATACAATAAAATTAAGCTTAATTTAGCATAGTGGTTTGTTTTTTTAAAATAACTAAAACACATTTATGCTTTAACAAATTTTGGTCATTTGAATAGAAACTATTCTGATTGGTGCATATTTTCCTATATAGCAATTCAACACACCCTGAGTTTCAATCTCAATCTATGGTTAAATACATATCACACTAGGAAATAAAGATGTTTAAAATAGAGAGCTTTACATTTTGGTGTCTAGTTTACTGACATCACTTCAAACAGTTCAGTTAGTTTACGTCATGGTGGAAGGACCTTATTGCCTTTGATTTGGTCTATGTGAATCTGGTGAGGTAAGCCCTCTCTGCTCCAGCACAGACCAACAACAGTGAGCAGAGATCAGCACTTGCAGGACTTTGCCCAGGAGTAGACTCTCTCGTGTTTCCCTGCACCCTACAGCTTCTGCACCCTTCTTATTCTGTATCATCACCTGGAATTTGCAGGCAGGCATTGAAGATACTTCAGCTGTTACAATACTTCTTAATTCCCAAGTTTGACAAGCTACCTCTGATTAAGCCACATGTAGATGCTAGATACATTGATGCATGTTCTAAACGCTGTTTTCCTGCAGACAGCTGAGTAAGCCGTCGAAATTTGTTGTCCTGGAGCACATATATGCCCTGACGATTTGTCCTTAGATTATCAATTTGTTTCTTGAATACTGTGGTCCTAAAATCTTTACATATAAACTTCATGATGTCTAATTCATCCTTGAACCTTGCAGTATCTTTCATAAACCTTTCTATCAATCCTTGCCCCACTCAAACCCCATGTTTTCCAGCTTAGTAACACATCGTCCATTTTCCACATCCCCCTGCTTGGCGGACTTGTACACTTCGGACACCATCTCGTTATGGAGAAGCAAAAACAACGCCTTGTCCACCATTCCCACCAATGCCTCCAGCAGCTCCAATTTAGTGCGGGACTTGTGGTTCCCGTTAGCCTGCGCCGGTGGCCCCGCGGAAGGCTGCTGTAGACTGACTACACCCCTCCCCAGGGCCGCCGCCGCCACTGGGACCCAAGACCGAAGATATCTATTTTCAATAAAAGAGGAATAGGCAACTTCCAAAGAAGCAATATGATGCCTAAAATATCATTCCTCCCCCAAGTATCCATGTCGTAATCTCACGGACCTACAAACACACTATGTTCTATCACATGTCAGAAGGGACATCAAAGAGGTGGGGTGGTTCTACTGTGCCGTTTAGGTGGGGCCCCTGGAACCACGGGGTCTTTATAAGGAGAGAAAAGGAAAGAAGGGTGGAGGAGATGTGACAGTGGAGCAGACATCCAAGAGATGCTGCCATGAGCCAAGACGTGCAAGCAGCCTCTGTTTCTGGAATAGATAGGGGTTTAAATAAAGTCTCCTCCAGAACCTTCCAGAGTCTCCAGAAGGCGTGGCATTGATTTCAGAACATTTTGAGCTATGAAGCCTATAGTGACTGTCACAAATGCAAGAAGAGATTCATAGCAGATGCCATGACGGGTGGGAACATGGGGTGCAAGGTCCTAAGGTGGGGCAACTTTACAACATAGGTGTGGTGGATCAAGTGCTCCAGTGCCACTGGGGACAGAACAGAGAGATAGGTGATATGGAGCCTTATGGATCACCAGCTACAGAAATCTTGGATTTCCTTCCAAGACTGGTGGGAGACACTAGGAAGTTTTAAGACAAAGCTCTACTGCATTAAGACAAAAAATATGGCCACTATGTCGAGAACAGGGGAGCAACACTAATGAGGACCCCTAAGCAGAAGCAGAGAGATCAGCAGAAGGCCCAGGAGTAAACATGACTGCCCTGATCAGAGCAGTGGGGATTCGGGTAAGGACACGGCTGCAAGGTACACCTCAGACACTGACTTATGGCTCTGAACAAAAATCAAATAAAATAATTTGGACATCTTAATGCCAGGGGCCCTTTGATCAAATAAACGCCCGCTTTTCAGATACCACATGTTGGCTTCTGACAGTGACAAACGATGTCACCTCACAGGTAATCCCCAGAGCAGGGACTTGGGGATGTTCTAGGAGAACAGAAAGGGTAAAAGGAAAAATGTATGTCCCTTCCTGAACACCTAAGGACAAATGGCCGCCCAGCAAGGAAGAAATTAGCCCAAGTGCAGAAGGATTGGCTGGTCATGCGGGAGACACTTGAGAAGACAGAATGTTATTTATGGGGACAATGTCTTACCCTCCCAAACAACCATCAAGTCCCAACCTGTCCCAGTACTGTGAAATTCTCAGCTTCAATCTCCAATATGAAGGAACAAAACTGAGCATGGATCCTTCAGGAATTCAGAGTTGATATGAAGTATATCCACAGACCTGCCAGCAGATGTTACAGGGAGTTGGCAGTGCTAGATTCGTGTCTGATGACAGAAGTGTTAAGTGCAATCGGTGTTCTCATTTTATTTTTAAGCCAGGAGAAGGGGAATCAAATTTGTCCTGGGGTGACCTTCCTAAGAGCTACTATCCCTCACTGGAAATAATCATTGTAATGGAGAGGCTGACAACAAAGCCATTTCTTGAGCCCTGGCTGGACACAGCACTGTGACACGTGCCGTCACCACCCCCACTTTAGACAAGAGCAAACGGCATCCACAGAACATGTTTTCCAGCATCCTGTGAGGGAGCAGCGGAGGCTGCTCTAACGCAAGACCACATTCTGAATCAGGACTCTGAAAACTCCAGTCCACAGACCAAGTCTCGGCCACCATTGCTCTTGTAAATGAAGCTCTATGGGAGAACCAGATCCTTCCGTGCCTGTGGCTCTTTGCCTCTCCTAGAGCCGAGCAGAAAAGCTACAAGATCCATATGGGCTGCAGGGTCTGAAATATTACTACCTTGCCCTTTGTCAGAGAAGGGGAGTATATGCCAATCCCCTGATTCTACATCACCCTGCGCGTGGTTCCTCATAACTCCAGCTTCTTCAAGCAGTCGGCATCCTCTCCCCTTTCACACGCATGCGTGCCCACACACACACACACACACACACACACCTGTTCCGGTCACTGGTTGTGTCACCAGGACCCTTGCATTTCCTAAATACCCCTGGCTCCCACAGCTTGCCTGAGAAGACCCCGTCAGCCCCTCTCCTATACCTGCTCTGCGGTTGAGAAGAAGTGTGGAATGAAAACTAGGCTAAAAGCCAGACCCTGAGTTCAGTTTCCTGAGGGAACGAAGCAGAGGACTCGAGCAGGAACACTCTCCCTAAGCATGGTTTCTTGAAAAATCTGAATGTTATCTATGGAGACAAACATAGTCCTAACTATATGACATACACCACAAGTATAATTTCCTTTTTTTTTTAATGAAAAGGTGTGCGAAGATGGAGGCCAAAGGTCACTGTTGGGCATCTTTCCCAATTGCTCTTTCTCCACCTTATTTTTTTTGAGACAGGGTCTCTCTTAGAAGCTGGAGCTCACAGAGCTGACCCGTGAGCCCCAGTGGTCCTCCAGTCTCAACCTTCCCAGCCCTGGGATACAGGCAGGTGCCACCACATGGAGCTTTCTCATACAAATTCCAGAGGACTGGACTCACGTCCTCACACTTGCAAGGCCAGCACTTTCCTGACTGCGCCATTTTCCCCATTGCATTGCTCAAGAATGATTTCTATCCCATTGACTGCGCCATTTTCCCCATTGCATTGCTCAAGAATGATTTCTATCCCATGACTTTTCCCTGGCAGGAAGAAACTTGCAGAAACTCCACCCAGCCAAGAGAAGAGGAAATGCACAGTGTTATGGTTTGGAGCTGTGCTGTCCCCCAAAGGTCGTGAGATAAATGTTTGGTCATAGCCTGTGGCTCTATAGGACATGGAAATGTTTGGTCATAGCCTGCGGCTCTATAGGACTTGGTAAAGTCTTTATGAGATAGTGGGCTTATGGAGGAAAGAGAGGTCACTGGGCACTTGCCCATCAAAGAGGCTGTTAGGACCCAGCCCCACCACTTTCGTTCTATGCTTTCTGGCTACTGTGGCATGAGCAACTCTGATCATCAACATGATTCTCACTCCTGCTTCTCTGCTCTGAAACTGGCCCAAAACAACAGGGCCAAGTGGCCAGGAACTGAAGCCCCTGAAGCCTTCAGTCAAAGAAACAGTTCCTCCTTGAAGTTAATCTCTCAGTCATTTAGTGCCAACGACAGGACTCTGACTACTTCAGACTGCTAGGGTTATCCTAACGACCATACACCCCTGGCCCAAAGCCATCAACAACAGATGCAAATGTCACAATCAAACTAACCCTAACCCTAACCTCTGCCTGGCCAACCATTGAAGTCAAACATGTCCTCTTTGCTTTCTTTAAAAGACTACATGTGTACCATCTATTTTTCCATTTTGCACTTCTTTCACTGGTTGGCATAATAAAGCAAGGCAGGGAACCTGTGGAATGCTGGCCCTGAGCATAACTGTCATTACCATCTTAACCAGGGCCCCTGTGACTCTCCTCAGGGAGACCCTCGGCAAGTTTGAGCCTGTCAGCATTCCTTCAGATAAAAGGAGGCTGGCGAAGGTCATGAGACCCTCTCCCCTTCTAACCACTCCTCCCAATGCTCTGTCTTCACGGCTTCTCGTGTTCTCTAGGGTGCTGCAGTATACAGAGAGGGAAAGGATCCCACTACACAGTATGAGGACGTCATCTTCCATGTGGGGTGGGACTTTTCATGATGCAGTAGTCCTCCTGCAAGTTACCCCTCACCCACACTCTTTCAGCATGTTGGCGGAGCCTCGTCTGAGACAAAAGGACTTTTGTTAATGACTCTCCAGGAAACAGTCTTTGACCCACTCACCTGGCCATGACTTCTAGAACCATGTGGTGCTGTTTTAATTGTCAGAGCCTTGTAATAAAGTGTTGTGTATTGCAATCCACTTTTCTCAAATTATTCTAACTGAACCATAGAGTTAATTTATTAAGCTACTCAAAATGGAAATACCACATGTTGTCTGTCGGCTATTTTTAGCCCGATTTGAATCTCTAAATTCTTTATGTTCCAGTGCAGATGACTGAGCAATCTCTTCGTGGATTTAAACCATCTCTATTGCTCGGGAAGTGGTTATGGTTTCCTTCATGCACTTGTCACATTGCAAGCAGCTGGTTATTTTAAATTTTGGGCGTTAATGGTTATCTAGTTATTGACTTGCAGGTGGCCAACTCCTAGCCAATCACCGTACTCACAATTCCCGCAGAGGTCCTGACAAGAAATCACATCACTTGTGAATTATATGCTGAAATCTTTTTAAATTTCTTTTTATTCATATTTGTGGGTGTGTATACGTGTGTGTGCACATGTATGTGCATGTGCTTGATATGTGTGGAGGGGCACACACAGTGCATATCTGTAGACTGGAGGACAACTTTCTAGGGTTTGTTCTTTCCTTCCACCATTAAACGGGTTCTGGGGAATCATACTTCATGGGGCTCTCTGCGACTCCCAGGGCCAGCAAAGTGTCCAACCACATGAGGCAAGAAGGAAACCCAGTTCAACATGACTCAGTAGACAGTGTAGGTTCAGTCTTCTGGAATCTGACTCTGGGCAGTTTGTTGTAGGCAGACTTAAGTGCAGTACGACTTAGGGAAACATTTCCTGATGGAACACAATTTCCTGCTCACAAGAGGCATCATTACGTTGACACTCTTCTCAAAATACGTGTCACTTCTCCCATGAAGATGGGTTTTAGGGACAGGCTACACGTGTTATCTTCAGCCTGGGGGAGGATATGGTGGTGGTCTCCATCATACATCATATAGCGTAGAGGTCATTTGGGCTGTTAGCTACCTCTGATCTTGGCTGTGGGAGTGTGGGGAGCCCTTGGACATATGGTAACACAAAGGTCATGTAGACTCTTAGCCACCCCTTGTCCTGCTGTGGGATCTTGGTATGGTCTGACTCTACAGATAGCACAGATCATTAACCACCTCCTTTCTCGCTCTTCGGGGTGGAAAAGCAGGTTATAGATCTTTCCCATAGAAGAGGTAATCTGTGTTTAACATTCCTGGTTTCTCTAGGGCTTATCTGAGTGAACCGGTCTTTGGGCTCCCAACAATACTTAGGTCATCACGCTTTTACCTGCTGAGCCCATCTCCCTGACCCTTTCTAATGTCTTATTTTTCTATTATGCCATAATTTCACTAGCATTGGGCATTAGTCAACAGTTTCACAATATGTAAAAACATATATGATATTATGTTACTTAATATGTATGACTGTAGTAGCAATGTAGGAAGTCCTTCTGCATATGTGTTGTGTTTATTGGTTAATGAATAAAGCTGCTTTGGCCAATGGCAGGGCAGAATATAGCCAAGCTGGAAGAGATATATAGAGAAAGTAGGCGGAGTCAAGGAGACACCATGTAGCTGCTGAAGGACAGAGACACCAGTAATCCACAGCCTCGTGGCGATACACAGATTAATAGAAATGGGTTAATTTAAGATATAAGAATTAGCTAGTAATATACCTAAGCTATTGGCCAAGTAGTGTTGTAGTTAATATAGTTTTTGTGTGATTATTCAAGTTTGGGTGGTTGGAAATGAAAGTACAGTCTCCAGCTACAAAAATGGTGGTTCGAAAGAAAATGGCTCCCAAAGGAAGTGGCACTATTAGGAGGTGTGGCTTTGTTGGGGTAGGTGTGGCCTAGTTGGAGAAAGTGTGTCACTGTGGAGGCAGGTTTTGAAGTCTCAAGCCATGCCCAGTGTCCCAGTTCACTTTCTGTTGCCTGCAAGATATAGAACTCCCAGTTCCTTCTTCAACACCATGTCTGCCTGCATGGCACCATGTCCCACAGTGATAATAATGGACTAAACCTCTGAACTGTAAGCCACCCAATTAAATGTTTCCTTTATAAAAGTTGCCCTGGTCATGGTGTTTCTTCACAGCAATAGAAACCCTAACTAAGATAATATATAACAACAATATAAAAACAATATACTATAACTAGGTACCATGGGCTAGAGGGCCGTTAAACAACAAAAGTTTATTTTCTCCTGGTTCCAGAGGCTGAAGTCCAAGCTGAAGGTTAGGGAGGTTGTCTTCTCTGAGGCCTCTCTCCTAGACTTACAAATGACTGCCTTCTCCTCTGTCTCCTTATGACCTTCCTGCCTCACATTTTGTGTGTGAATTTCCTCAACTTGTAAGGACAAAAGAGACCGTAATGGCCATATTTGAACTGGATAAACTCTTTAAGCAGACTACCCCAGTCACTTACTGGGGCACTTGAGGTTTTAGACTTCAACATATGGATTTGAGGAACACAATTCTGCCCACAGCAGGGAGCGTCTTTGTCGATGGTATAACTGCATCTTCAGTTTACTCTTCAAGTCTGAAGTGTGTTTAGGATTAAAAGATACATTTTATCATGCTTCATTCAAATTTCTAAAAGGCTTTGTGTCAGGAATGAACCTCAGGTCTATTAAAGGCCTTTCAGAACCTATTGACATAACCATATGAAATATTTTATGAATAGATTTCCTGTTATAAAACAATTCTGGCTCTGCATTTAAGATATATAGAGACCCTACAAAACGACAAGAAAAGAATTGTTTTAATCGGGTATAAATTAAGCTAAGACTATAAACAGACAACTTAGGCGAAAGGAAACAGACAGTAGAAAAATCCCCACTTCACTAGTAATCAAGGAACTGCAAATTAAAACGGGCACCAAAGCCCATCCCACACAAGAGTCAGCAAGGTGTGGGAGGCAGAAATACCCCCTCCTGCGGCAGGAGGCTCTCTGCTGCAGCCTCATTCACGCGCGTGGGTGGGGAAGTGTACACATTTGCTCTAGCATTGTTAGAACAGCAGCTAAGAAAAGCAGCAACCTACACTTCTGTCTCAGGCCACGCTGCTATAACAAAACACTGCAAACTCGGTGGCTCATGAGCAACAGAAGGAGGCTGGAAGGCGGGCGTCAGCCTAGTCAGTTTCTGCTGCAGGATTTCTTCCAGGCCGCACACTTCTGCCTCCTCATTCTGTCCTCGATGGGTGAGATGGCTCTGGAGTCTCTGTTGTAAGTGCCTCGATTCCATTCATGGGGGCTCTCCCTTCATGGCTCAGTCATGTTCTGTGTCAGCTTTATGTGGCGGTGACAAAATACCCGAGTGAAGTGACCTAAGAGGAGGAAGGGGTTTGGGGCTCAAGATTGCAAAGCTTTCAAAGCAGTTATGGAGAACATAATTGGTTCGGCCCCATTTCTTTGGAAATATTGTGCCAGGAGCATCTGGAAGAGAAGAGCAGCTCACTATGGTAATCAGGAAGCAGATACAGGTCCTAATATACCCTAAATGCCGTGGCCCCAGTGGCCTACTTCCTCCAAATAGGCCCCACTTCCTATAATTCCCAACACTTCCCAATATCTGGGAATGAAGCCTTTAACACGTAAACTTTTGAACTGATCAGATCCAAACTATAAAAGCCCCAAAGTCCCCCCCAACTCCTAATGCACTGTTAGGGCTTCAACATAGTAACTTGAAGTAGACACAAATGTTCTTGACAGAATAATGTCCACATATGTGATGATTAGCTTTAATGGGCACCATGACACACCCAGAGTCACCTGAAAAGAGGGTCTGAATGAGAGATATCCGCACTGGATTGCCCTGTGGGCATGCCTTGCTGGAATTGTCTTAATTAAATTGGTTGACGTGGAAATACCCAGCCCAGTGTGGGCAAAACCATTCCCTTGGCACAGGGTTCAGAACTATATATGATAGCTGAGAAATTGGGCTTAGTACAAGCAAGGGAACAAGTGGGCATGCATGCATCCATTCTCATTCTCTCTCTCTCTGTCTCTCTCTCTCTCTCTCGCTTGCTCGCTCGCTCTTGCTCTCGCTCTCGCTCTCTTTCTCTGCTCTTGACTATAAATGTGATGTGAGCAATTTTCTCAAGTCTCTGCCACCATGACTGACATAACCACGGTCATCAGCTGCAACTTGGAATTATAAGAAAAAAATTATCCTCTTTCTCCCCTAAGTTGCATTTTGTCAGGGTGCTTTATCACAGCAACATAAGTAAAACTAGGGAAATATGTTTTTGAAACTAATAATTGCAAAAATATGGAGTACGGATAAAATGAGTTGGCCAGCTCTCGAGTCAGCATTGGTGAATCTCAAAACCATAATCCTGAGAGAACAAAGCCACGGCATACAAAATCATGTGTGCCTAGACAGTCTTGGATATTTATAAAAGTTTCAGGGACAGCAGAAAACATAAACTGGAGGGATAAATATCAGCTTCAAAGACCCTATGAGCTCTGTGTTTTGCAAGGGATGGGGAGATGAAGGGAGAAGGGAGACAGAGAAGCCAAGAGCTGTTCAGAGAGGATGAATGAATTCGTCTATAAGATTTTATTTTCTTTCTTTTTAAATAAAACAATCTGCAGAAGAAAAGGTTTTGCATTCCTAGGACAAATCCTACTTGGTCATGGTGAACGATTCCATTAACACATTATTGAATTGTTTGCTGCAGTTTTGTTTATGGTTTTCATCTAGTACCGTGGTCGCCTTTTCTCCCCCCTTTCCACTGTAGTCTTCAAGATTGGATTTCAGGCTTGTGCTAGGCTCATAAAATGAATTAAAGGGTTTTCGATGCTTTTCTATAATCTGGAACCATTAGCTGAGTCTTAAAAAAAAATATCTTTTATTGGAAAATCCAAAGAAAAAAAAAAATTAGAAAAATATCTATGCAAAGAAGCTGCTTTAGATTTAACATTTGTAATGTGTATTTTACATTTGTATGTTTTTTTATCATTCAGGCTGACTCCTTTTTTATAAGTCTACTTTTGTAATTCGTATTTCACAAAGCAAATCTGTGTCATTGCAGAGAGTTGCGCGTGGTAATGTCTTGGCTTTCTAATCTCTCACAGGCCTCCAAAAGTGCCTCAATCGCTGATAATATTGCTTGTTTTCCCCTCTCGAGCCAGTTGGTTAGAGTACCAGCTGAGCTGTGGGGTTTCTTCCCAGAACCACCTCTCTGATACATTCTCTCTTTTCTGCTCTAAGATCTGTGGGTTTCTGCTTTGTTCCTTAAAGACTGATTGTTCCAGATTCCTTTTAAAGTTTTTGCAAATTGTCATACCTCTTGATTTTAAAGCTTGCTTCATTTCTTTTTTTATCTGCGACAGAAAACAGCGATCTGAGAGCCCTGGCTGTATCTCGCACGTTCTCATGTGTTTTATTCACGCTCTCATTACTCTCTAAATGGTGTTTGACTGTATGTTTTATTTCTCCTTAGACTCGATAATTTCTTAAGAGATTATTCTTTTTAGTCCATTTCCGAATAGTAATGGCTGTTCAGTATGTGTGAGAAACACAGACTATGAGCCCAAGACAAAAGGATGTGTCTAACATGGTGCCTGGTACTCTATTAACACTCACTAGGTCATTACATTTTGGTTGGATATAAACAGGCTATTAACCACGAGGAATGGTACTGACTCCTTAGTTAATATAATAACCTAAAATAACTGAAAAGAAGCAATTGTGTCCCCCCCCCCACCAGCTTGTGTCACATGAGGTGTCTACATATTATTCTTAGAGACCATGATCAACAGTAGGTACTGTTGTGGTTTGAATAAAAATTGTCAGCCGAGCGGTGGTGGCGCACGCCTTTAATCCCAGTACTCAGGAGGCAGAGGCAGGCGGATCTCTGTGAGTTAGAGGCCAGCCTGGTTTAGAAGAGCTAGTTCCAGGACAGGAACCAAAAAAAAAAGCTATGGAGAAACCCTGTCCCGAAAAATAAAAAAGAAAGAAAGAAAGAAAGAAAGAAAGAAAGAAAGAAAGAAAGAAAGAAAGAAAGAAAGAAAGAAAGA
>NC_022015.1:14396383-14399316 GCF_000317375.1 Microtus ochrogaster
GTGATCTCACTGTGGTTTTGATTTGCATTCCCCTGAAAGAAAGAAAGAAAGAATTGTCACCCATAGGCTCATGTTTCCCAGTTTTTTGTTTGTTTGGAGAGGTTTTTTATGGTTACAGGACCTTTAAGAGGTGGAGCCTTGCTGGAAGGAAGTATGTCACTTTGAGGGTGGACTTATAGACTGGCCCCAATCTCTGTTCTTCTCTGCTTCCTGACCCCTGAAAATGTAATCTCCAGCCTCCTAGAGAGCAGGCCAGCTTAACTCTGCTGCGCCTGTGCCTTCCCCACTGTGATGGGTTGTATCCCTTATGGAACTGTAAGCCCAGGTTAGCCCTTTTCTCTAAGTCACTCTTTGTTAGACACTCTGTCACAGCAACAGAAAACAGTAACTAATACAAAAGTATACATACATACATATATATATATATATATATATATATATATGTAATAGAATACAGTACAACAGTAATTAATACAGGAGAAACAAAGTAGCTAAAATATATTTGACTGACTGAATCCACAAGACTCAGTTTAATGAAGAACAAAGATCTTTCAGCCATCAGGGCCAAACCCTCCCGCCATCCCTAAGAGAACAACTAAGAACATAGTATATATCATGACTCACACTGAAAACGCAGCTCCCCAGTGTGCCCAGCATGAACAAGGCCATTCCATCATGGCCAAGCATCATAGCTAAAACTAGCCAGTAGATGCTATTAGCAACTTTCCAAGAAATACACCTTGACAAAGACATGCAGATCCTAATATGTCAACTACAAAATTTAAGGTGCTGAGGCCAAGATGACTCAGCAGGTTAAGGCACTTGGTGCTAAGCCTGATAACCTGAGGTTAGTTCCCAAAACCCATACAACAGATGTGTGATACATACATATATACATGTACTCACACCCAGGCACACAAAACACATCAAAGATTTACCATGCCCCTCTGTACCCTTCTGATTTCTTTTTTCTTTCTTTCTTTCTTTCTTTCTTTCTTTCTTTCTTTCTTTATTTATTTATTTATTTATTTATTTGGTTTTTCGAGACAGGGGCTTTCTCTGTAGCTTTGGAGCCTGTCCTGGAACTAGCTCTTGTAGACCAGGCTGGCCTCGAACTCACAGACATCCGCTTGCCTCTGCCTCCCGAGTGCTGGGATTAAAACCCTACACCACACCGCCCAGCTCCCTTCTAATTTCTCATGAGAAAGCAGTTCAAATTTGGCATATATATATATATCTATTCTTAAAGGAAAATTCATTGCACATATATAATATATATTCATATATTAATGAATTTCCCTTTCAAACTGCATTAGCATTATCTGTATTGTTATTCTAAATGTCCTCGTGCCTTCAAAGCAGCTACTATGAGAGAGAGCTCTGCAGCTAAGCGAGTGGGCTGCTCTCCCAGGAGACAGAGTCAGACTCCCAGCAACCATGGCAGGCAGCTCGCAGCCACCTGTAACTCCACCTCCAGGGGGATCCGACCCCTCTGGCCTCTATGGGCACCTACCATCATAAGCACATACACGTGTGGGTGCCCACACACATACATTTAAAAACTAAAGGCAATGAATTAAAAATACAAAATAGCTAATATCAGCTATTCTGTAGTTAGCATTACAGGTTTTTCCGGCATTTATACGAATAGTCATCCATGAAGAGTCAAAAGGAAGATTTCCTACTTAAAACAGGTTCTTCAAAATGAGGGTCATACGGTACAAACTTGCTTCACAGGATAGGCCCCCATACATAGGTCTGACCTGTTCCCAATCACTGCATAAAATCCTAGAATATAAAAATACTGTAATTTCTTCAATAGTCCCTGTTTTTGGATAATTCCCTTATTTTCAGAATTTTGCAAGTTTTAGCTATTAGCAATAGATGATTTCTATTGAATTTTATTTTCATTTCTATTTGAGCCAAAATACACACATTTTGCATTTTGGGAGCTTTGTCCAGGTTTTTTTTTCCTTTGACAGTCTAAAACAATCCCTATTCATACCCGCAAAGGGGGAGACTCTTCATTCTCTCCCGATGATCACAGTCATGATTATGAGTCATTTTGATTTGGGCCAAGCTAATGAATTTCCAGCGTGATCTCACTGTGGTTTTGATTTGCATTCCCCTCCCTCTCATAAGAACAAGCATAGCATCATTTGCATATTAGCTGTTTGCTTTGCCTTGTCTGAAATCGTCCACTCCTTTCCTTCGCCCATCTCTTTATTGGATTAAAAAAAAAATTTTTTTAGAATGTTTTGATTCTAAACAAATTGAAAGTTTAGCCCTGGAGCCCTCCGGGAATCTTCCACAGAATGGTCTACATCAGGGTTGGCATTTTTTCTGGGGTCACTGGTATGAAAGAAAATCTGGGAGGGAGCCGTTTTGCCACCCTGTGAATAAAGCTGATAAAATTAATATAGAGAAGCAAGGCAAAACAGGGTAAGACAAAGAGCTACTGATGTTTAAATACCTGGATACAGCCAGACCTGAAACTCCAACAGTTTGGACATTGACTTTTTAAGTTATAAGAGCTAATAAGTTTCCTCTGCCACTTGCAACCCAAACCTACAATGGCGTTCTAGTGTTAGCTCTGGGTACAGGTAACATTTCCTTATTGTAGCCCTTGGGTTTCCTATGGCACGGGGAGGTTTCCTGACAGAGTAGCAAGCACCAGTTCCATGGAAAGAGATCATGGGGGCATGTCTAGCCTGTGGGTCACCAGAGAGAAACGGAGTCACTGCAGTTACATGGTATGAGCTGTACCGAGACTGGACACACTCAGGTGAAACACAGCAAGATAATAGACACAGGTACACGGTGTAAACCACAGGTCACACCTGGTGTGTTTGTGAAAAAGAACTCCCAAGTCCACGGGTGTGCCAGAGCACAGCCTAGCTCTCCATGGAACCGTCATAAGATTTTGTTTGCTG
>NC_022015.1:14399512-14414145 GCF_000317375.1 Microtus ochrogaster
TTTTGTTTGCTGACGTTTTGTTAGCCATGTATCATTGGATTAACAAACAGGGCTGTGAGGGAAAGGAGGCGCTAACGCCTTGTACATTTTAAAGCTGTGTAAACTCACCAACAGAGAGGCCTCATGGTGTCTGGTGCAGCGCTTCCTAGTCTAAATAGACAGGGATCTGTTTGCTGTTGGGCGCTAAGAGATTAGCCAGACTTTGAGCGTACTACCTAAACGTTCCAAGCACTACCACTTTTGCATGAGATAGAGACATCTAAGACCACAACAGTCTTTGCCAGCATTGATCATGGCCCCTTGTGTGCCATTCATTGAAGGAAACTCTTTGAACATTCCTTCATTATCTTTGTCCATATAACAACTTCTGTAAATCAGGTACCAGGGTTTATAAGACAGCCAAGCTCATATATCTGAGGTTCTAGATGGCAGGATGCGGTATGTTATGTTGAAGTCACAACAACAAACCCTCAGCATCTCAGTGTCTTAACTAATCTTGCTTCCTCTGCACTACACAGTCGGCACAGCAAAGGGGAGATGGGTAACTATATATATATATATATATATATATAGTTACCTATCCATCCACTTAAGGATATCTAGACTGATTTCATATCATGGTTCTTGTGAATATTCCCATAATACACATGAGTGTGTGAGTGTCTCTTTTGGTCCTGACTTGGCTTTTGACAAATATCTAGAGCGGCATAGCTGGGTCTTATGGGAGTTCTAGGTGACTTTTTTTCCTTTTGGGAGAAACTCCGCACCGGTTTCGGGAGTGACTGAAACAGCTCACACTCCCTCCTGCAGTCTGTATGCTGTAGTTCAAGTGCAGAATGTCTCCCAGAGGTTTATGTTTTGAGTCCTTTCCCCACCTGCTGGTTCCCTGTCGGAGGACTGTGGGGGAGGCATGAGAGGTAGGTCACTAAAGGTGAGCCTCTGAAGGCTCCTGCCCTGCCCTGATCCTCTGCCGCACAAACAGTCAGTGCTGCCGAGGTTAGCAGCCATTAACTGAGCAGAAAATCTATGCCTTTCCACCGTGACAGCCTCCAACCCTCAGAGATCATGAGCCCAAATGAAATCTGCCTCCCTGAAGATGCTTCTGTGAAATATTTTCATCGCAGTGAAGCAGAAGTCTTTGCTACGGTTCCTTTCCCTTCATCCTCACCGCGTTTGTTGGTCCTTTCCCTTCATCCTCACCGCGTTTGTTGGTCCTTTCCCTTCATCCTCACCGCGTTTGTTGGCGTTTGCCTTCTTGATGCTGCTGTTCTAATGGCTGCTTCCTCTCGCAGTTCCATAGACATCAAGACCCCTTGTGTGTGTTCAAGGCAGGAAGAGGAGAGGGGTTTAATCCATCTGTGCCCGGAAAGAAGGGAGCTGGGCATAAAACAGCAACAGTGCCCACAATCACAGAGCGCTGGCTGGTCTGGCCTCTTCCCCAAAGTCCTAACTGGGGAGAATTCTGTTCCCTCTCTACCAGGTGAAACCTTGAGGCTTGAGCATCTCTGCCTAACCTCACCTTTCCCCCTTTCCCCCCATTCTGTTCTCTGATGCTCTCATCTTCTCGTTTTGTTTTAGTGGAACTTTGGGCTCCCGGGCACAAAGCTCTTCTAAAAGTCCATGTTTGCAACAGCGCAAGGGCGGTTTGGGCTTTCTTTTTCTTTTTCTTTTTTTTTTTTCCAAGGAAAGTTTAAAACCCTTCATTCTGTATTCAGGAATAAATGAGAAGTGGTGTTATTTATAATTGGCTCCCTCTAATTCAGACTAAATGTAGATTAATCCTAATTGATAACACATAAAATTTAATTAAACCTTAATAAAGAACCTGGGAAAGAGTCCTCCACAGATGATATCAACGGTAATGTTGGCTGCTGCACACTGCAGCGCGAGAGATAAAGCGGCAATGTGCGCAAGTGTTTCCAGGACTTTGTGAAAGTCCGGGCGCAGGTCATTACCTCAAACCCAACACTCATTAAAACCGCGGACAGTCTGAGAGATGGTGTTCTCCGCACGGCTCTCTGGGAAGAAGTTTGGACTGCAGGAGTTCCTTAGGCCTTCATCACCTCCCCACTCTCCTAGGCCGGCCACAGGCTGCTCCGGTTCCTGACCTTGAAGCCACCTTGAGTCCTTTCCCAAAGTTGCTGTCACAGCTCCCGCGTAGGCAGATAAACCCCACCCAACCACAGATCTTGTTGCAGAAATCCAATTAACACAGCAGCATAAACATCGCATTTCTGATCAATGTCCCCAGCATTGTAACATTTTTATTTCATGTACTCACGAAGATTTTCATGTGTTCAGGAGTGATTGAGAGCCGATCTCCACGGTCGATCACTGCAGAATCTAATTAATTAAAACTGGAATAGAGAGTGCAGCCAGAGGCAGGGCTCTGCCCCCCAGGGACAGGGCTCCTGCCTTAGGAACCGGAGCAGTCACCCCAGCAGCTAAGGAAGTAGGTCAAAAGCAAATGCAGGCTCCTGCAGAGACCAACAAGCTCCTCTGAGGAGAAGGAAAGGGTGGCGCCCACAGTGGTAGACAGCCGTTCCCTGCCCACAGCTGCTGGAGAGATGTCTTACTCTGCATTATAATCCAAAGCAAAGGCAGATTTTTTTTAATTGGTGGGGGGAAAATGTTAAATACTTTTGAGGCCTTTGTGTTTTGGTTTAAAATTCTTCTCCTGGCTTTGAGGAATCCTTCTCTTTGGTCTCTTTTTCTCTTATTCATTCTGCTTAGGCCATGCATAGCTAAAATCTCATCACTCAGGAGTCTGAGGCAGGAGAATTTCTGTGATTTTGAGAGTAGTGAGAGCTATAACAAGACTTGACTTTTTAAAAAAAAAATGTGCTAACAAAAAAACTATGATATCCTTTCCTTCAACAAATTAATTTTTAATTTTTTTAGATTTTTTTAAAATTTTATGAGTGTTTGTCTACGTATATGCATGTGCACCATATGCGTTCCTGATGTCCAAAGAGATCAGAAAAGTGTGTCAGATCCCCTAAAGCTAAAGTTGCAGACAGTTGTGAGCCACTGTGTGAGTGCTGGGAACCAAACCCAGGTCTTCTGCAAGAATGGCCAGTGCTCTCAAATGCTGAGCCTCCTCTTCAGACCCCTCTGTTGAGTTCTTGATAAATGCTTACTAGGTATAAGTACTAAGTCCTAGCAGAGGAGAGAGAGAAGTAAACAAAGTGAAGACACACACACACACACACACACACACACACATGTGCAACTTATATTCTGGGAGGAGGAGACAGGCAATCAGCAGTAACTTAACAAATAAGTTAAAAATACAATATGATACAAGGGGTAAGTGCTGAGCAAAGACAGGACCGCATACAGCAACACTGGACACTGGGATTTCGGAGGAATTGGCCACTGCTGGGTAGACAAGATGACCATGAAAGGTCACTGCAGACAGTGACAAAGGAGCAGAAACTCGGAGAGGAAACATGTGATCACCCAGGGCAGCACTGACAGAAAGGGGGACAAATGGTCCAGAGCTCTAGGCTGATAATGTGCATAACGGGCTCAAGAAACAGCGCATCAGTCGCTGTGCGCGAGCATGGGGAGACGGTGAGCAGTAAGAAGGGGCAGAGCACATGGTGCCTAGGTTACTGGAAAGATGTCGTCTGTAACTAAGTGGCTGTAGTCACTGTGTCCAGTGGCTCCAGTAAGAATAGCATCCATAGAGGTGGGAGAAGCAGCTAGATTCTAAATATATTTCAAAGGTAGATCTGAGAGGAAATACCTGGAATCTGCCTGTGGGGACAGAGAAGAAGAGAAGTTCAAGGGCAACTTCAAGTGCTTTAGCTTGAACAACTGTGAGGCAAGAAGACACCGTAAGTACCCAACCCCAAATGTGCCCAGACAACGGATGAGGGACTCCTGGCTCCCATGGAGGACTAATGACCATGCCAAAACCACTGCATTCTCATTGAGCCCTCGTTACATGTCAAGGCAGTTTATACACACATTGTTTGAGTCCTACATCTGTGAGCCCTATAGGGTTCCATGAACTACAGCTACTTAGCACCGCTTTCTCCACTAGAACCCTGAAGTTTTAAAAGTTAAGTGAAGGCTGAGGGAGCCTAGCTCAGTGGGAGAACACTTGCCTAGCACAGTCAGGGCTCAGAGTTCTATCTGTCCACAGCACTGGGGGACAAAAGGTGAAACTCTCAAGTTTACACATTGTGTATATTTAGGGTCAAGGCTTAAGCCTAAGGTTCTATGACTGCAAAGCCTGTAGCCACAACCACCAGGATATACTTGCTCTTTGGGTTGTTGGTTTTCCACCTGCTTGTCAAAGGTCAGGGATGAGCTAGGGTGCTTTCATATGTGGCTTCATTTCAGCTGTATAATAATCATGAGGGACAGAAGTACTTCTCGTGTCCAAGAAGTTAACCAAAACACTCCGTCCCTGAGGCTCTTATTCAGAAACTAAACTCATGGGAGATGTAGATAGATAATACTATGATGTGAATGTCCTGTCCCCTCGAAAGTAGCATGTGGAGTCTCTAACTCCACTGTGGTGTTGTCTGGAGACAGGACATGTAGGATGATAATTGGGTTGGTGTTACCATTGATATCACTTATGGAGGTTTTGTGCTATCAGTTGAGATTATTCTATATCTGGTCTAAATTACAGGAAGCCAAATATAAATAATACCACTTCTCATTTATTTCTGAATCTGTAAACTTCAAGTTCAGTGAGTGGCCCCATCTCAAAAAAACATGAATATTGATTAAGGAAGGCAAATAATACTGACTTCTGGTTTTCACATGTGAGCACACACATACACACGTGCATGCATCCACATATGCACCTGCACATACGTGTACACACACATACATAAATACACATTTTAAAAAAGGAAAACACCTCATGCTTCTTTCCTCCTCCCTTTCTTTTCTTCTCTCTCTCCCTCCCTCCCCACCCCCCCTCTCCCTCCCTCTCAGTCTCCCACATCTCTCAAATCAGTTACAGAAAGACAACCCTCATTACCTTATTCTTCCAAATTAGGAAGAAGTGTGTTTCTGTTATTTGACCCCTGGTTCCTGGTATTTTGTCACATGAACTTGAACTGACCTCGATAGGGCAGCTGGGATCTACTCAATTGCTCCAATGTTGGCTTGGGTAGAACAAGAAACTGAGCAAAGTGAGGGTGAAGGGATATAAAATGGTCTCTGCACTTTTGAAGATTATTCTTCCTGGGACAAAGACTAGTTACTAATGACAAGCTAGATGCCAATGTCAGCGTGTGCCTGCCTTCATCAGGCATCCCATTCAACGGAAAACTCACCCTGTACTGCACGATACACCGAGGATAGAAAGATGGACAGGGGAAAGCTCCTGGAAACATCCACAGGCAGTGAAGAATGTTGGAGGCATCTGCATTTTCTGTAAATGATTTTCAAAACTTATTTAAATGCGTTGTAACTGCCACTGAGCCGAGTGTCTATTCCCAGTTCTTTCCCTTAAATGTTAAAACTAAAGACAGCACTTGCCATCTGCTGTAGCTTGAGCTCTTCTCCTTTCCCCAAGGCCTCCTGACATGGCAAGCCCTGTCTGCTGCCCCATGTGCTATAGCTCACCAGTCTACTAGGAGCAACTAGAAGCAGGCAGAGCATCTGCTGGCCTTTTCTCTGCAATGCACGATGCTGTGACCTTGTAATGCATTCCTTGCTGATGACTCCAGACTACAGGACAATTAGAGACCTGGGTCCTAGGGTGCTCAGCTCAGGCATTCCCTCATCTGGGTCTTTGAACTCCTGTTGTTTATTCAATATATATTTACTAAGCATATTCTCTATGCTGAACATGGTTATAGATGATACAATGGTAGACAAGACAGATGCAGGCTCTGTCCCATGAAGCAAAACCTAGAAGGGAAAGACCAACCATGGATAAGGTCACTGACTATTTAGGAGACATACAGAACACCTCCAGAATATGTAACAGGTATATCTAGACTGCTGCGATTCTCCTGGAGCACAGTATTTTTGAGCTAGGCATGAAGTGTGTCAGCCAAGTCTATAATCCAAGCTACTCAAGAGGTTAAGGCAAGAAGATTCTAAGTTCAAGTCCTATCTTGACAACTTAGCAAGAACCTTTCTAAAGTTGCTTTTAAAAGTAAAAAGAAGAATAGAAAAAAGAGGAGGAGGAGTAAGAGAATGAGGAGAATGAGAAAAAAGAAAAAGGAGAAATAAAAGAAATGGAGCTGGTAACAAGGACTGCTGGATTGTTCAGGCAGGAATAGTAGTAGAAAAAGCAACTGGATCCAGATACTATTTGTCAGTTTAGAAGCAAAGAGAGTACAAGGGAGAATGTAGAGTAAGGTAGAGCAAAGAAATCTAGTCATGCATCCTGTTGGGGCATTTTAAGAAGCTCATTATTTATCCTGAAGGCAGAGGAGAGTCACTAAAGGATTTGCCGAGAGACCTGACTAGGTTAACAAAATTGTGAAGCTGAGAAAGATGAAAAAACAAGAAAACAAGAATCATTAATGCCTTGCAGTGGTACAGATGGGAGAGAGGGTAGCAGCTACACCATCCTAGAGAAGGTGGAGATGGAGGCGATAGGGTCTAGATATGGGCTTAACTATAGGACGTGGTCAGAGGGTAGATGAGGCGAGAGAGAGATGCAGTGGAATAAGCCTGGTTTTTACCTTGAGCTGATGCTCCTGTCCATTTTGGGGGATGAAAAATATAGGAGCATCAGGTCTGAAAAGGAGGAAGGGTGATGCTCAGATGCTCACTTCTAGAAACACTGAGATGCTGAGAGGCATTTGGGAAGAGCCCAGAAAGTAAAGGCGGCCCCTCCTTCCATACTGGTCATTTATTTACTCTTACTGTCATATAAAAAGGACATTGTTAGGGCGAGTGAACCCTTCCATCCTGTGAACCTCAGGTGTGCATGTGCTGCTGCTGGAAACAAAATACAAACAGATGTACTGGGTACCCAGTGATGGTGCACACTCGTTTGGAGCACCTTGGACAGCTCCCGAGCTCCCCAGTAAATCTGCCTGGGTATCTTGCCTACTCTCTTGTCTCTTACTGCCTCCTCTGACCTTCTCAGACCCTATTTTGTGTATGTCAGTCATTTGCTACATTACCTACAGTTTAGAAAGCAAATAACACAATATAATAAGAAGTCTTCCACCCTCTGATTTTTTGTTCTGTTTTGTTTTTGAAACAGGATCTTGCTATGTATTGCAGACTGGCCTTGAACTTATGATCCTCTTGCCTCAGCCATCTGAGTACTAAGAATACAGATGTGTGCTGCTGAGCCTGCCTACTACTTGATTCTTGATGTGGTTTTCCACACGACTATGAGAGTCAGAGGCAGGAGATCAATGGGGACCTACCCAGATTTGGAGAAGGAAGAGTGGGAAGATGGGAGGGATGGGAAATTAAGCATCTGAAACCACTGAGCCATCATCCCAGCCCCAAGAGGGAAATCTTGATGTAGCCTTAAGAAGCAACACAGCAATGTACATTTAAAATGCAGTCTCGGTGCAAGGACAGAGCTTGGTAGTGAATCAAGACTTCAATAACAGTATTGATTTAGATTCCAAACTTCTAATTAGAAGATAAAGGAAAAAGAGGGAACATGAGCTGGTTTGTGTACTCACATACCGTAAAGTTCATAATATGCTTCTTTTGAGAGTGGAGAGAAGGGCAGCTTGCTGGCAGGTTCTGTCCACAATCCAGCAAGCAATGGGTTAACACCAAGCACAGCACAGAATTTCAGATTTCTCAGTTTTCACTCAGAACTCAGTGTCCATCCTACCTGGCCAGAGGGCCAGCTGGGAAACTGTCACTTTTTTAAAACATCTATTGTTTTCCCCACCAAAACAGAAAGTTACATTCTTTCTTTAAAATAGTGAGTATTATACCTAGACATTTTATAGGATTTGTGGATGAATGATTGTCATTGTAAGCCTGAACATAAAAAAAAAAAAAAAAAAGTCTTGGTGTGGCTCCAATCAGAACTGTGTGATGACTGTCCTGCTGGAGGAAAAAAAAAAAAAAAAAAAAGTCTTGGTGTGGCTCCAATCAGAACTGTGTGATGACTGTCCTGCTGGAGGAATTTTAGAATACCGGGTCTCAATTTCTATTGTGGTCACGACTCACATGTCAGATAACATTTACATAAAAGACCAGCTCTCATAGTCTCACCCAAATTTTCAGACGCCTTCTTCTCTGCATTCTCAGCAGGTGCAAGCTGCAGAGTTAGGGCTCGTCCTCAGGGCTCTCTGCTTGGCGCTGTCACAAGGCTGAGGGGAGCTGCTCCTTCTTGAAGGCCTGTCTCAGCTCCCTTCTCCCCACCCATCTTCATGCCTGGCCTCTGTCCCTTACTATTTCTCATTATGAAGCTCTGCCCCCCTGCCTGCTGCGTCAGCACTCTGGAGATGAACGCATTGGCAGATGTGTGTTACTATCGTTCACGCTGTATCTGGCTCCCTCTCTGGCCTGTGGTAGACTTTCCAGGATATTTATTGCTATGCTATATGTTATTTGCAAAGTGACCCTCCTCATTGGTTGCTGTCATGACTGTAACAGCTGTTTCTGTATGGCTACTACCACAGAGGACACAAAGCTTGTTCTCGTACAGGACTGGTAAGAGAAACATTCCTCCCAGCCAAAGGAGCAGAATCCATTTGTCTGTCTGCCTGTTCCAAGGACCCTTATGTAGAAGGAGCAGCGGGCTGGCATTCCTGCCACACAGGTCCCGGCCGCCTGGCAAGCTTATACCCTGAAATAACAACACAGAAATTGTATTCATTTAAACACTGCCTGGCCCATTATATCTAGCCTCTTACTGGCTAACTCTCACATCTTGATTAACCCATTTCTATTAATCTGTGTAGCACCACGAGGTGGTGGCTTACCAGGAAAAATTCAGCATGTCTGACCTGGCGGCTGGCTCCATTGTGTCTGACCTCACTTCCCTTCTTCCCAGCATTCTGTTCTGTCTACTCCACCCACCTATGTTCTGACCTATCAGGCCAAGCAGTTTCTTTATTAATTAACCAATGAAAGCAACAGATAGACAAATGACCTTCCCACATCACCCTTAACTTCCACACCTCTCCATTCTTTCTTTTAATTATACTTATTCTTCAAAAAAAGAACAAGGAAAAAAAAACCATCTGATTTCCCTTGCCCACCTTCTCTACCTCCCTTCAAGCCCCTTTTTCACATCTGGGTCTTTTGTTTTAAGTTATGACCCACTGAGTCTAACTGGGACTGTCTGCATGTCCATGGGTATAGAAACATCCATTGGAGCCTGGTGGGCCTAGAAGCTATACCGCTGAAGTCTGTGATTCTAGCCTGCCCCTAGCACCCGTGGTAGCCAATAGCTCCCCAGCATGTATCCATGAGTCCTTCCTTGGCCCCTGCCTGGCTATTGATACATCCAGTTGTATGCAGTCCTGCACAGCTGTTGTGAGTTCGCTATTGCATGTCAGAAGACAGCTTTTCACAGTACTTTTCTTATCATCTGCTCTTACATGCTAGCTATCCCCCCTTCCATGCATTCCTCTGAGCCTGAGTGATAGAGATTTCCGGTTAGGGCTGAGCACATGGCAGTCACTTGTTGTCAGCACCCCGAGCAGCCATGAGTCTGCATTCACTGGAGTTCACCGTGAAAACAAGCCTCTCTGATGCATCTGAGAGCAGTGCTTGTCTGTAATCTAAGATGAGCATTCAGAAGGCAGTTTGACAGCACCAACCGTCTCCTGTTCTCAGTATCTCTATCTCCTCACATCATTATTTGATAATAAATATCCTCTTATGTTTTCAAATGTTTGTCATCTAACAAAACGTCTTCAATTCCCCTGTTTGTCTCTTGTTGGATATTAAATGGAGTCATTCTTCCTAAATACACTACCATGCTGAGAAGCCAGATGAAGTACCCCAGTGATGGGCCAGAGAGTAATGTTAGAAGGTAATTCACATGGGATGAGGGGGAAAGCCCCAAATTTTCATAGCCTAGCACAGAGAACACTTGGTCAGGGTGGTGTCTAGTTAGCAGGCAATATTCTTCCATGCGGTGACCCAAGGGCCCAGGCTCTTTCTATCTTGTGACTCCACTTCCCCTAGAGCTTTGGAACCACCTTCATTTACCTGAAGGGAAGGAAAGGGAACAGAGAAGGTGCCACTTCTTTAAAAGCCACCACCCAGCGGTGAAGCGTGTCATTCCTACCCTTGTCTCATTGATAAGAACTAATCACAAATGATGGGGCGCAAGCAGAGTTGAGCCCTGTGCTTCCCAGCTGGGAAGCTGCCTCCCAGTAGCAACTCAAGGAAGGGGCCGCCACCTACACTGTCAGTGAATTAGAAGATCATCCATCTCCCTGAGGCCATGAACACATTCTCAGATTCATCCTTTCTGAGTCCTTAAAAAAAAAAATCTTGACATGGGATGTGGGTTTGTATGAAATTGTGGGGTGACTCTGAATTGAAGGGCTGTATGGGGGTACAACACAGGTAAACTTTCAAACTAGGCTGAGGACATACGGCCTGATGTCACAAGCCCTGTCCGCATCTGGGAGCACAGAGAGCAACCTTCATTTCTTCAAGATAAAGTGGTTTCTGTATTACTCAGATTTCTACTACTATGATCAAACACCAGAGGCAACCAGCTCGCGAAGAGAAAGGGTATGGGAGCCAGTGAGATACCACAGCAAGAAAAGGCGCTTGTCACCAAGCCGGGCAACCGAGTTGGAGCTCCAAAATCCACAAGGAAAGAACTAACTCAGGAGGTTGGCCTCTGACCTCTGCACACACGCTGTGGCACGTTTCCATTCGTGCATGCATGCACACACATACTGCGATAATTAAATGAAAACATTAAGACAATGAGAAAGGGTGCTGGGGGTTGCAGTGCAAGGCCAAGTGGCCCGCTGCCACCCCTGCCACAGCAGTACAGCCTGAAGGAGCAAACCATGAGGCCAGCCCAGGAAACAGATGAACCGGTCTCACAAATCCCTTCAGAACCCCCCCGAAACATCCCCCAGGGGATCAAGTCTTAAGCACATAAACCTTTAACATCCAAACATCAGCGATCCCCCTTCTTCTATGTTTCTGCTGCCCTCAGAGCACCTTGCCACTTCCGTCAGTCTTGTTTCCTACCTTTGAGGCCATCATCTACCCCATCAGAAGTGCTAGAACCTGCGTCCAATAAAACTGATATAATTCTTTTCATGCAAGTGCTACCGGTACCTAGTGAGCATTTTTATTTTTGAAGTATTTTCTTTCATAGAGAAAAAAATATAATTCATTCTTTTCCTAAAAAAATCATAAAGAAAATCGCTAGTGGGAAAGGTTTGGCATTTGAAACCTAGTGGGAGATTTCTCCAGCAGATGGTTTAGTGACAAAAAGCTTTTAAGAATTTCTGACTAGAGAGAGATGGAGAGGGAGAGGGAAGGCAGGAGGGAAGGGAGGGAGAGAGGGAGGGAGGGGAAAGACCAGTGAAAAGGGAGGGAGAGGCAGAGAGAGACAGAGAGAGAGAGTTGATATGATAAATGTTTTAAAAGAAAGCCATTCTTGCTCAAGGTCTGATGGCTCAAATGACCTATACACTGGATCATGGACTTATTTCAAAACCTCGCCTTGCATCAGAATAGCGTGGAAGGTGTGTTTAAAACACTCACAGAGTCAGAGTGTCTGTGGGTGATGACCAGGCATGAATATTTTTTAAGCTCCATCAGTGATGGTGTTGAAACCCAGTGGCCCTTGTTTGTTTAATTTTGATAAGATCTCTGAAGCGAGGTACCTCAGATTATCTCAGCAAACACCCTACACTCTCTGACACTCATTTTTGTGTTTTGTTTTGTTTTGTTTTTAATTTTTGTCTGTTCAGCCAGCAGCAGGTCTTTCACCTGGGCCTTCCTGTTTCCCCAAGGAGCATTTGGATGCTGTTCTTGTGAATCCTGTGGGTGAAGACAGCAATGCACTTGATGGTATCATTCGCAAACAAGAGCAACAGCGATCATGGCCAATTCACCCTGAGCTGTGATAGAGACATCGAGAGCCTCAGTCAAATGTCACTGCTCTGGGGAGGCACGGAAGCTCTCTGGAAAGGACACAGGCTTTGGCTGATGAGCTTTAACCTGCAGTCATACCCTTTGCTAGCTGAGAGCCCAGGTCAAGTCCCTCCAATCCATTTTGTTTAATACATAATATAGGACTGGATTATATTAACCCGACAACATGGGAAACGTCTGAGGAAGACCCTACTACAGAATTGGAACTGGACAGTGGCGCTCCCCTTATTCCACTTCTCTGGACCATTTTTTTTCCCCTAGAAAATGGAAAACCAACCAGCAACAAGCAAAAGCAGATGGCATTCCATGATTTTTTTCTAGACAGGTTATGGTGCACACTTGCAGTTGCCTTGATCAGTCAGGATGTTGAGGTGTGAGCTATATAACAAGTCATAGGCCAGTCTGGGCCACAGAATAAGACTTTGTGATAGATAGAAGAAAGAAAGGAAGAAAAAGAAAGAAAGAAAGAAAGAAAGAAAGAAAGAAAGAAAGAAAGAAAGAGGAAGGAAGGAAGATGGGTGGGCAAGAAGATTGATAGATACACACATATGTTATCTAGAATATAATTAGGAAGCAAGTGCCTTTCTCTGCTTCCCTTCGTGCCGCATAACTAGCAGTAAATGGACTGGTACCTCTAGTCCCAGATACCCCTCAAACTGGAAAGCATCTCCCAATACCCGAGGCCAACGATGAAAATCACAAGGCTGGCTTTTGTAGCTGTGACTTAGGTCATAGAAATGATTTCTGTGAGTCCTACATGGTCAAACGCAAAATTATATGGAATTCAAATGAATCACAGAGACAGGCATGAAACACCAGACTCTGAATATTATTTACCCAGCACCAAGCAGATGTTTGTTTCCAAAGCTGCAATATCCTCTAATTGGCCGACGCTGTGCTGCATAAACCCCAAAGCAAGCTTATGTTCTACAGTGAATGACAAACGCTGAGAAGAATCCTCTGCGGATTGACAGCCTCCCCTCCGGCATGCAAATCACACCAAAACTCCATCAGGAGACGGAGATAAGCTCATCTGCATGACTGGCAAACTTGTGGATAAACACACCCTCGGAGTCATTGTCCAAATTCGATTTGATCGGTTCATCTCTGTTTTGAGGGATCGTTTGCTTGTTAATTTATTCATCCAGCCACCATTTATTGAGCAGCTATCCCAACACAGGCACAGTCTTCTGTTTTAGGAGCACAAAGCTGAACAAAGATCTGTTCTCTTTGGTGAAGAAAGCAGAAATAGGGCAAACAAGGTAAACAGGCACGAAAGGAGAGAGGGGAGCAAGCTTCTGTGGCCATCAGAAGAATGGTCAGCTCTACCCACAGGAGCTGGACACGGGACCCCAGGTTTTCAAGGTGAAACATGGAGAAAGATGTTTGCTGGACATGTGCGAGGCCCGGGAGAGGTTTCCACAGGGAACAGAGAGGACACAAGGCAGAAAGCATAGCATTCCAGAAACCAGGAGCAGCTGGGGCTGCTGAGACACATGGGCAACTCCGCTTTCATCTCTCTGATGCACCCTCAAAGGAGGTAAAAAATGCTGTCCCTTTAAAGGATGACACAGTTCCATCTGTTGATATTTAAACTGTGCATGTGTGCAGGTGTTGTTGCAAATAGAAATAGGATAGAAAAAAAGTGATTCTTGACCGGGTGTGGTGGCGCGCACCTTTAATCCCAGCACTTAGGAGGCAGAGACCAGGGTATCTCTGTGAGTTCAGGGCCAGTCTGGTCGACAAAACAAGTTCCAGGATATCCAGGTCTACTGTCTCAGTAATAATAATAATAATAATAATAATAATAATAATAATAATAATAGTAATAAAAACTGATTATTTTAGAAGGGGCTACTTAAACTATGGTACATCAAGGTATGGAAACACTACAGGAAGCAAATACTATACTATACAAAGAGAACAAGGATACATACACTTATACGCATGTGAGAAGGTTCATAGCTACAGAAAGAATTCCTGGATGTGCTGTTAAGTGAGTGTGTGTGTGTGTGTGTGTGTGTGTGTGTGTGTGTGTGTAATATGTTACCTCATGTAATAAGGTAGAAAATAGGGGTGTGTGTTTTTGCTTTATGTTCATAAAAATACCCTAAAGGACATGCAAGAACTAATAACCTGTAGGGGCAAAGAAAAAAAGATAGTTAAGGAAGAGTCAAAGGTAAAACTTTGCAGTGTATATCTTGAGTGTCATTTTTTGTTTTTATCATTATGTGTATGTGTATGACACGTATATATGTACGATTTGTGTGCATGTTTGTGTGTGTGAATATAGGCAAACATGTGGCACCACGTGCATACTGAGGTCAGAGGACAATCTTGAGTGTCACCCCTTGCCTTATATCTTACTTGAGACAAGTTCCCTTGTTCCCACTGCTCATACTAGGCTAGCTGGATGACTTCCAGGGACGTTCATTTCTCTGCCTCCAGTCTCACCATTAGAAGTGTCAGGGTTACAGCTATATAAGTTGTGAATAAATCTTTAATATTTTCACAAAATAAATGATAAATGTGTAAGGCAATAAACATGTGCATTAGCTTCACAAAACCAATGCATCCTA
>NC_022015.1:14414280-14423804 GCF_000317375.1 Microtus ochrogaster
TGTGTGTGTGTGTGTGTGTGTGTGTGTGTGTGTGTGTGTGTGAAAGAGAGAGATTTATCCTATGGAATTTGTTTACCCAATTAAGTGGGAATACCATTAATGTAAAAGCACACACACACACGCACACAACATTACACTACACTAGCTGAAAGAATTCACATCCAGTAGGCAACTATATCTTTTCCCATCTTATCTCTGTAGATGGCCTGGGGCTGTGGTCTTTTGTAGAGAGCCAGATAGTAAGTATTTAGGCCTTGCCAGTCAAGCATCTCAGTCTGGTCTAATCAACAATTTCATCTAAGTGTAGACACAGGTTCAGACAATGTGCAAATGTTCCAATAAAACTTTATTCAAAACATATGGTGAGCCATATTGGCCCTGCCATAGTTTCTAGCTCCTAATTAGAGAACTGGGTTGGGAGGTGTAAGTTAAAAGTTCTTTAATATTTCATTTTTAAAATTTTTATTTTATTTATTCCTTGAAAATTTCACACTTGTACTCAATGTATCTTGATCTTTTCTACCCCTCAATACCCCCTAACTCCCAGATGGCCCCAATAATCGCCCACAGTATCTCCCTTCCAACTTCATCGCACCCCTTTATGTTTGTTTGTTTGAACCTGCTGAATCCAATCGTTGCCCATGTGCACATCTGAGAATGAGGAAGGCTTTCTTATAAGAAGGATGAGAGCCTTTATTAATGATCCAACATAACTAAAATGTGTGTCTTCTTGGGCTGCTATTATAAAATACCAGAAAGTGGATGGCTGAAATAGCAGATAATTGTTTTCTCAGTGTCTGACAGTTACAAGTCCTAGGTGCCAGGATTGGTCTCTAGTGCGGACTTTCTCCTTGCCTTGAGGACAGCCGGCTTCTCACTGTGTCCTGCACGGCCTGTCCTCTGTGGTCAGGGAATGATGACGCGTGCTGTGATATTTCCACTCTCCTCCTCGCTCCTCTTCCTTCTCCTTTGGATGAAAGTCCTGTCAAGTTTGGTTCTTTCCATTTTGACCAAATTTAGCCTAACTACCTCACTAAAAGTGCTATATCCAAACATAGTCACATTGGAAATGACAGTTTTAGCAAATGAATCGGGTGAGATGATTTGGCTCTATCTTCATGAGACCCTAGAGCAGTGTGTTTCAGCCTTCCTAAGGCTGCGACCCTTTAATACAGTTCCTCATGTTGTGGTGACCCCCTGACCATAAAATTACCTCGTTGCTACTTCCTAACTGTAATGTTGTTACTGTTACAAATAGTAATGTAATTATCTGTGTTTTCCGATGGCCTTAGGCAATGCCTATGAAATGGTTGAGAAATCAGTCAAGGTCATGGTGGTCCCCCCCCCCTCCCAGATGAGGTGATACAATCTTTCTTAAAGTCTCTCCCTGGATTTGGCTAAGTTTCTCTATACCTATTTGCAGCTAAATCTTCCTTCAGACCTGTGTCCATCCACTTAGAGGTGAGCCATTGTTGGCGCAGCAAGTGATGCCGGAGGCTCACAGCTTCTTGTTCTGTGATTCCCACCCGTCTTCCTCCACATAGCTATTTTCCCATCTATGCCCGAAAAATGGCTGGTTTCCAGGTTCACCTGTCCTAGTCATGGATCCAAGTCAGGAATTCTTCCAGTGTTGCTTGAACAAGCAAGGAAAGAATTCTAGAATAACGTTGCAATTTCTGTGCTGGGTTCTATTACTCAGAATAGAGGGAACAAAGGAACAGTCAGGAGCAAAGGAAGGGGAGATGTGCGTTCTCTTGGAGAGCTACGGTAAACTGAGGCACACCTAATGTGTCTCATTCATGGAAAGTATTGAACATTAAAATTAGGAACTTGGCTGAGTGTGGTGGTATGTGCCGTGATTCCAGGTCTCAGGAGGCTGAGGCAGGAGGATTGTGAATTCCAGGCCAGCCTGGGCTACTCAGCAAGATCCTGTCTCCAAAAACATTCACCATAATCATCTGCAGTTTGTCCCTAGAAAAGAACTCAAATCAAAACAAATGGGCAAAAGAAGTGATTATTCAGTTCACAGAAAAAGACAAATAACATCTCTTAAATATACAAACAGATGTTCAAACTCACTCGTGGCATGAGAAACACAAGCTGGCTACCTGAACGCCATTTCTCATCTCTCTAGGGAAGAAAAACCTGAAAAAGGTGTTGACGCCTTTTGTTGAGGGGGGACAAGAAGACTCCTTCACTGCCGGTAAGAACTTGATTTTAGACCATCACCGCCAGGAGCAATTTGTCATCCTAAGAAAATTAGGAATGCATGCATCCTCTGTCCCCCAATCCTACCTCGGCAAATGTATCCTAAGGATATCCAGGTGCGTGCGGGAGGCCAGGTAGGGCTGAGTTTCTCATCACTATGCTGTGGCAATGCACGGGTGTTAGGCCAGGGTCCCTTGAGAAGCACAGTCAAGAGTGTATGTATGTACACACTCACACAGATGTAGACAGTCATGCATACGCATGCATAGGTTTCATACTTATGGAATCAACCAATAATATACAGCAAATATTTCTAAATGCATCTGATGCAAACATGTCCAGATATCTTTTCTTGTCATTGTCCCTAAACAATATGCTGGTGACTAGTTTTATTCCTGACTTACTGTGACTAACTTAGAGATAATACAAAGTACACAGGAGGCTGTGCACAGGCTGCACAGAAACACTTGACTGTCTCATATGAGGGCCTTGAGCATCCATGGTCCAGGGTACTGTAGAGGCTGCTGGGAATCATACAGAGAGAGAGAGAGAGAGAGAGAGAGAGAGAGAGAGAGAGAGAGAGAGAGAGAGAATAAAGATTTTGCTGTCATGATTACAGCAGCTGAGAACAGAAGACCCAGGAAAGCCCACGGTGTAAATTCCTCTCTGAGTTGTCCAGAGACAAGACTGATGCCCTAGTCCAAAGACAAACAGGCTGGGGAGAGAATTCCTTCCGCTTCTGTATTTGATTCGGGCCCTCTACAGATTGGATGAGGCCCACCCACAATGTGGGGGGAGGTGACAATCAGCTACACCAAGCACAAGTTAATCTCATCCAGACACACCCAGAAGAATGGTAAACCTCGTATTTGGATGCCTGCTGCCCAGTGAAGTTGACACATGACATCGATCATCCCAGCAAGTGACAGGAAGCTCCTCAGTTGCCCACCTGTAGGAATCAGGTAAATAAATTATGGGACAGCCAGACAATTGAATGCTGTACAGTCATAAATTTAGAAAAAAAAGAAAGAAAAGAAAGAACAATGGAAGTGTTCTCTGCACCCTGTCATGGAAAAAAATCTAAATAAAAAGTAACAACTGTGTGTTTAACATTAATATTTGTGTTTTCTTATGGATACATAAAGGCTCTGTAAGAGTTGTAAGAGACTAAAAACGTGACCACTCTCCTTCAAAAGTGAGAAAGGTCAAGTGAGGGCCATCGACATGGCAGCAGGTAAGATCCCAGGACCCAAGTGATGTAAGGAGGAAGGTGACTTAGGCAGTCTATCCCCTCCTCACACACACAAGTGTGTCCCCTCCCCCACACACACACACCAAGTGTGTGTGCTCCTATGTGGGTTCTGGGGTTGCATTATGGTTGTTGGGCATGGGGGCAGGTGCTTTTATTCACTGAGTCATCTTGTAGATTCTAACAAACTTTTTCAAAAAAAGCATGAGGCAGGGACTCAGAGCACTGGCTGCTCACCCTGAGGACCTGGGTTGGGTTCTCGGCATCTACGTGGTGACTCACAACCATCTGTAATTCCAGTTCTAGGGGGTCCAATGTCCTCTTCCAACCTCCTTGGACACCTAGCACTCATGCATACATACATACATACATACATACATACATACATACATACATACATAGATACATACACCTGGTCCACATACAAACCTGCAGGCAAAATATTTATACATCTAAAATAAAATCAATAAATCTTTTTAAAATAAGTCAAATGCAAGACAAAGGGCATAGAGAAACGGTTTCTTTTTTATATCATCTTGTACAAAAGTCTCACACAGATTTGGCAACACTAACCTAAAAATCTGACACCACGGTTCTCAAGTTGGAAATTTTTTGAGGTCCATCATGATACCACAAGTGGAAAAACCCAGCCTGTGACATGTTCATTCATGTACTATGTTACTTAAAATACTACATACAATTACCTTCATGTTATGTATATGAACATGAACTTTGAGTTTAGACTTGGATCCCTTTATCAAGATTTCATTAGATGTATGAACTATTTTCCCAAGTTCAAAACACTTACAATCCCAAACATTCTGGATAAGGGTGCTTAACCTCTGCCTTTTCAGAAAGACTTTTAAATAACTCAGGAGAGAAGAACAAGCAATCGGTGCCAAGGTAGATAACGTTTTAGAATCATTAGCACAGGGCCTGCCAGGGATAAAGTCATGAAGGTGAGGTGGCCCAGGAGGTTACGCAGAGAGAAGGGGGCGATGTGGGAAACAGACCCCGGGAAGACTCTCAGTGCCTTAAAAATAGTGCTAAGAGCTTGGGAAGAGGCAGTCAGACTGGTAAAGGACAGGAGAGACGTGGGCTCCTGGATATGGAACGGTGGCAAGAAATACAAAGTGCAGACTTAGGCATTCGGATCACTTCTGAGATGATGTATTGAGGCAGGTAGTCTTTATTTTGTTTGCACTTTCTGCGAGAAATATATCACTTAGTTACATTTCTTCCCTGGAATTTCTTTCTCTCTTGTCAGAGCAACCCGATTTGAGATGTAAATAAACTGCAGCGATAATGCCCGAGTCTCCTCAGACTCCGAATTCTGCCACCGGCCCAGGATGGAAGCAATGATGAATGGCACGCAAGCGGCAGAGCAATCTCCTCCACCTTAATATTCGATTATCACGTCCCTCATCTTCCCCAGACCCGAGACTCCACACATTAACATTTCTTTGTTCCTTCCACAATGCTGCTATCTCCGTCCCATCTCTAGCTTCAGTTAATATTGTTCACTATTGAAATGAACACAGAAAACCAATTACCCAGGTGGCAGTAAGAGCTGGGCCCATGCCCCACCAGCCTCACTGAAAACGGGATTCCCTGCTCAGATGCCGAGGAACCTGCACACAGATGAGGCCCTCCCTTGAGCTCCTGGGTGTGGCCACTGATGCAGTCACAAGAGGGTCAGGCAGCTTGGCCAGCCAAGTCCTTGTCAATGAAGCAGTTGAGAGCAGAGATGCCCAGGATGCCTGGGGTCAATTGTTGAGGCTGCAGCTAAAGCTGTAACTGCATAGATCCTTAAATTCTCTTTTTTTTTTTTATTTATTAAGGATTTCTGCCTCCTCCCCGCCACCGCCTCCCATTTCCCTCCCCCTCCCCCGATCAAGTCCCTCTCCCTCATCAGCTTGAAGAGCTATCAGGGTTCCCTGACCTGTGGGAAGTCCAAGGACCGCCCACTCCATCCAGGTTTAGTAAGTTGAGCATCCAAACTGCCTAGGCTGATCCTTAAATTCTCAATTCCTCCTGGTATTCATTTGTAAAAATAGAAACAGGCTGGGCACAGGGGGTTCCCACGACTAATCACAGCTTTTTTTTAGGAGGCATGAATATTTCAAGCTCAAAGCCACCCTTCAGTATACAGTAAGATCCAAGTCAGCTTAAGATACAGAGTAGGACCTGTATCAGTCAATCAATCAATCAGCCACCAAGCGGTAAATGAACCAGTGACCTTCTACTACCAGCCAACCCTTATAACTGCTCCTAGGAGCTGATCATTTGTTCAGGATCCCATAGAGGACACGTCAGCCTCAGCCATAATAAAAGTGATCTAGAATCAGGGCAGCTTCTAAATTCAACAGCTGGGATCCTGAAAAGAGAGAGAGAAGTAGAGACATAGATCTAAACACAAGAAGGAAGAAGCCACGTGATGGCAGTGGTTCCTGTTGGAATGACACGGCCACAGGCCAAGGGACAGTGACCACCACTGAAAACCAGAAGAGGTAGAAAGGACTTTGCCCAGAACCCAGGAGGGGGGCGGCACTTTTCTGTCCCACTGCTTTCGGATTTCCGGGCTATACAAGCGGAGGATAAGTGTCTACTGATTCAAGCCATCCAGTGTGCAGCATGTTGTAAACAGCCACCTTCGTGGAGTGTTAGGAAGATGTATGTGGTATACAATGTGTGTGACGTGTGTACTAGAGTGTGGAGCATCTCATGGACCACTTGAAAGTACGGCAGAATCACCATTGTTCGTCAGTGTTACTTCCTAGCTGGTTGCCCCATGAGCAATCAACTTAGCAGGCTGAACAACAGCAGGCAGATGGGTGGATTTGTGTCCTTCCGTCTTCAAGGAACATCAAGCCTCCGACTAATTACTGAGCCCCCCTCCCCCCCGTCCTAAGCAGAGAGAGAGCCCAGGTCCTGCAAGTGGTATGGAAGTCAACTTTTCAGAATTGGTGAAGGAAAAATGTTAAAGGTATGTACACGAACACTTCCATAGAGTCCCAGCCCATCACAGGGAAAGAAAGAAAAATAAAAACAAATTAAAACAGAAAGGAAAGGACTTTGGGAACAACAAAAAATAAATAAATAAATTCTTTCCAACACTTGAAAATAATAAGCATAATTTATAACTAGATTAGGAAAGAATGTCCCTGTGTCATTATAGTGAAAACGGTGAATGCTAGTAACACCGATAATATTTAAACATAAATCTGTTTACCTTTTGTGAATTTATACATAACCTTAATGCTGTAATGGTTGATTTAAGGACCAAGGACTGAACTGATTATCCCTTCTGGGTTTGTTTGTTTGTTTGTTTGTTTGATAAACATATTTTTATTTTTATTTTACATATATCGATGTTTTGCCTGCATATATGTCTGTTATAAGGGTGTTGGACCTCCTGGAACAGGTTTACAGACAGTTGTGAGCTGCCATGTGGGTGCTGGGAATTGAATCTGGGACCCTCTGGAAGAGCAGCTAGTGCCCCTAACTGCTGAGTTGTCTCTCCAACCCTTGTTTGTTTGTTTGTTTGTTTGTTTGTTTGTTTGTTTTTAAAGGGAGGTTGGCTGGCCCGTAAAGGTACGGGGAGGACTCGGTCACCTAAACCAATGATGACAAGGAACTGGTAGCAGAAATAGGAGCACTCCACCTGCCCGCATGCTGTAAGCTCTCCTCTTACAGACATCACAGCCCAGGGAGCCACGCCCCTCCTCTCAGAAAAAAAAAAATGAACTGAAATAGACACACCAAAACTTTTGCATTTAAATTATTCTACTTTGGAAATACATATCCTGTACATAAATAGAAGTTAAAAGCAATCTTTTTTAAAAGAGAGAAAGGAAAATCTTGGTCTCATTATTTTATAACTTATTCTGAGATGCAAGGCCTATTTAAATGGAAGAGGGAGCAGATCCAAAATTGTAAATAAAAATCTTAATTCTCCATACCGCATCTTAATGAGAGCACTATGATTGCCTGGCTGGTAGAAAGACCGGAACTGTGCCGCCACCTTTGATGTTAGTACCAAGTCATTCTCAAAATAGCACCAAAGGTTTGGACTCTGAACCCTCTATCCAAAAGTGGTGAAATTGTCACCCTGTTGCTCACTTTACAAAGTTAAAATGAGGCTTTATATCAGCACCAAATCCTCACACCAATGTTAAATTCATGTCCTCTGTTTTCCTTGTTTTTCTTAGATTTTTAAATTTTTTCCTATGTGTGTGAGTACCTGGGAATGCTCACACGTGTGGGCAGACACCAAAGGGTACACCTGTGTCCTCTTGCATCTCTCGCCGGCGACTGTTCCTGTTCCTCAGAGGTAGGGCCTCCACATCGGAACCAGCAACCCCTGAAAATCCTTCCACATGTGTGGGGACCCCCCGCTTCTTATGTGGGTGCTGGGATCTGAACTCACGATGGTGGAACAAGCTCTTACCTCTGAGTGGTCTCGGCAGCAACATGTTTTCTTTTGTAGTTAATGAGGCCGAATCAGTGAGGGGAGAATTCATGAAACCATGTTCAGATATGTTTGTTTCTTTGTTTTGAAACCAGACTCACCGTGAAGCCCAGGCTGGCCAAGTATTCATTATCCTTCTGCCTCAGCCTCCTAAGTGCTGAACTGCAAGTGTGTGCCATTAAAGCAACATCCATTCAAAGGTGGTCTCGGAGAAGTGCTTTGATGTGTCTAGGTGTCCTCAGACTTTTCACATCGAAACCCTGAGCAGGCTCTGTTGGGCTCCAATCTGTGCTAACCTTTGCTTTCCCCTTTGCTAAGTCTGAGGGGTCAGTCCCCTACAGGAAAACAATTGGGCCAAAAGAGTTTGTGACTTTTCTTCAACGACCTTTATGGTAACTGAAGAAATTTAGATGACAATATTTGTTGCATCCAAGTGACCATTTTCCCCAATTATGTCCAGCAGTAACTGAATCATGCCGAATAGTCCTGGAAGGGAGTGTTTATTTCCTCGAGACAGTGCAAATTCAGGCAATATGGTATCCAGAAACTTGTGGGTTTGTTCCCTGGCTGAGCCCTTATGTGTAAACAAAAAGACCATAATAGTCTGCATCCATTCCGTGACCAAATAAAATCTTCTCAAAGGGCCAGCTTTCGTGCCACTAGCCAAGACTCCTTTCAGGATTCTGGCCGAGTTTCTGTGCCAATCGTGGAAGGCGCGAGGGAGCCATATGTGATTGTGAGCACGCCAGCTGCAGCCAACTGCAGCCTTCCCTACAGACATTCCCTCCAGTTAAAGCCTGAAGAAAACCAACTCTCCAGTCACTGTTTCTAAAAGGACTGAAGGGAACAGCTCCTCCAAAGCAGTCAGGATGCGTTGAAAGGGTGGCTGTGGCGCCATCCTGAAAGACGTGGGTGACTTTACATCTCAGCAAACAGGGAAAGAGGAATAGCTGCCGTTCCTGCTTTAAAATGGGAGTCACATATCCATCCAGAGCAGACGAGGCTTTTTGAAAATGGTATTGCTTTGTAGGTGTCTCTACTCAAAGTCATCAACCAGGTCAGGCACCACTTGAGCGCTGGGCTTTTCAGGGCCATCCTTTAATGAACAGATACTCTGAGGAGAGGGGAGGAGAAAAACTGTAGCATGCTCCAACTTTGGGGCTAGGACTGAGGGAAATTAAAGAGCGGCATCTTCCTTTTCTCTCAGGAGAGACATCCATGCTTCAGGCTGCCCCTCAGCTTCTGATGCTTTTATGAGCTACAGAGAAGCAGTTCACATTCTGTGTGGCCTCAGTTGTCCATGAAAGGGACCTAAGTTGGGTTGAACTCTCTCATCTTGCTGCTTCCCTACTGAGCCAAGCTTGATCTGAGCACAGAGAGATTTCCATCTTCAATTTCTGCCAATGACAAATTGATCTGGACAGGAATGAATGGCAACAATCAATTCTGCATCTAAGACCTCACTGGAAAGGTACCCTTCCCACAGCATAATTGATTAGGATGAAACAATTCCTTAATCGTGTAATTTGACTTTCAAAAACAAAAGCCTTGCCATACGTTGCTAGAGTATGTATAGTGTGTGTGTGTGTGTGTGTG
>NC_022015.1:14423904-14448668 GCF_000317375.1 Microtus ochrogaster
GTGTGTGTGTGTGTGTGTGTGTTGTGGACCAGATTTGAGGCGATAGGGTCTGGATGGGGCCATAATCAGGGTGAGTGCGATGAAAGTTGTGAGCAGTATATCAGTGAATGGCAGCCTTCCCCCACTCTGGGGCCATTTTTCTTTTGTTCTCTCTTGAGAATGGCTCCCCTGCAGACTGGTATACACTGTGCACCACTGCCCGCTGGCTGGCGTGCACTTGTAGGCATTCCTTAGGAACCAGCTACTGTGTCCTTCAAGCTGCATTGCTGCCTGCTGTCTATCTTGTTCTTGGAGCTGAGTTGCCTTGAACTTCTCCCAACTTCCTTCAAGTCTCCCTCATCTCCTTCATCAAACTCAACCCAAAGTTTCCATAAACAGCATTAAAGAGCAGGATGTAAGGATGGGTCCTTCACAATGGCCTTGGCCATGCGTCTTAACATGGGCCCACCTGTGTTCTCAGGCTGAATTGTACGTCTAGATTCCCATACAAGCGACAACCAGCACTAGATTGGATAAATCAGGTTCTCTCGGTTCTTTGCCCCTACTCTATAGAGTTCTTAGGAAAATCTGAAAATGCTGTGTCATGTTTATGACCGTTGGGTAGAGGGATATTCTGAAGACACACGGAGCACCAGGATCCTACAGAATAGTTTTACTGCTACACTATCTCTGCTTCTGTTGCAATAAAGATCTTCAAACTAAAGTTCCAGGGGACATACTTAGCATCCTGCACTGTGGCCAAAGGGCCAGTTCCTGAAACCCAGGTAAGCAGTCATCAGGGGGAGGACCCTTCTTCTGACTAGATTGATCTGAGACTGGATGGAAGAAGAAATTTCTAACTAAAAACACTGTAGCAATACCTTTCTCAAAGTACTTATCTATGATAAAAATAAATAACTCAAGAGGATACTAAAAGCTGCAACAGAGAAACCATAATTTGGCTCAAATGTAAATCTAAAGTTTGCTTTTAAAATTTATACAAAAAATGTAAAAGGGGGTCTAGGGAGATGGCTCAGCTGGTAAAGGGCCTGTCCCCATGGAACACCCAGCTATGGTGGCACCTATCTGTCATCCCAGCATGGGGAGTGGTTGGGAGCCCAAAGAGATAAGGGGATCCTGGAGGCTTCCTGAGGAGGAGAGCCCTTGCCTCAAAAAATGCATAAAGTGGAGTTCCACCGAGGAAGACTTGCAACACTGACCTACACACACACACACACACACACACACACACAAGTGTAGTGGTATATTATTTGTATTTTGATAACTAAATCTTGCCTGAAGACCAGAAGCAAAGCTAAAGCCGCTAGAGGTCAGGCAATGGTGACACACGTCTTTAATCCCAGGATTTGGGAGACAGAGTCAAATGGATCTCTCTGAGTTCAAGGACACCCTGGGCTACACAACGCAGAAACAAATGCAGGTGGTGGTGGCTCACACCTTTAATCGCAGTCCTAGGAGTCACACGTCTTTCATCTCAGCACTAGAAAGAATATAAAATGAGAAGAGGGAGGAGAGGCTTAGTCTGCTTAGTTCTCTCGCCCAGCCTTGGTAGAGTAAGACTTCTTCAGTGTCTTGGCTGCTTTACTTTTCTGGTTTCCAGGTTGAACCCCAATTTCTGTCTCTAGGTTTTTATTATTCGAGCTACACACATATGAATGCACACACACACAATCAACTGAAGAGGCACACATTGGCCTCTGGAGCTCCACAGCCTAGATCCTGAAGCCTTTAACATCTACTCAGATGTGCCTGCTGGCAAACTGTGATAGCCTTAGTTAATAGAGGGTTTTGAAATATGAAATCTGTTCTGCCTTGGGACCCCACCACATTGAAACAACATATTCCCTATTTGAGATTTGATGAACATTAAACCAAAAGATTTCTTTCTCCTTGACCATCAAAAATATTACCTTGCCTAAGTTCCTCATAGCCAAAATGTCCTTTGCTCTGAAATATCCCTTAGTAGGGAAGGGCTGTGTGGCTCCTCCTGGGAAGACGTGGACAAATGTCTACTCACCCCAGATAAGGCCCTGATGACCGACAGAAGGAACCCACCCAAGTCTGCTCAATCCCAGTGCCTTTACGAGCTTACTTACAGGGGAATGGGTGAGGAAGGTTACTCACAGGCACACGGGTGACTCCAAGACAGCTGCATCACCAGAAGCATCTCACAGAGTGGGTGACAGCTCACCAAACTGCATCCTTGGAGTTTCCTGAGGAACTTGTAGACAGCTCCACACAGGAGTCTCATCTCCCTCAGCAAGTGCTTGTGGCTCATGAGGAGGAACACCACGGGGCTTGGAACTTTGGCCTGCCTGAACCTCATCCATTTCCTCAGCTTCCTGGGTCTTGTCAACCTCTTTCCTCCCTCAAGAAGAAGAAACTACACAACAGTAAGAGTTCTCTGCCTCCACTTGTGATGATCTTTGTGTCTGTCCTACTGGGGATTGCTCCTAGGCACACTAGGCAAGTGCTCTGTGGCTCGGCTACACCCCCCTTCCCACCATGCACTCAATTACAGTTAAATTAGGTCTTTCGGGTGTAAAATTGGGTTTAACCAAAACAGAGCCCCGTGGACCTCCCTGATCCTGCTTAGAGTATTTAATAAGATCCAGTATAAGTCAGAACAAGGCATGCAAAACTACAATGTATTGTGAAGGTCTAGTTTCCAGTTAGAAGTTCAACTTGACCCACTTTTCCCCTTAGAAGGAAGGAATGGTGCTTCACCCTTGAGCTTCACTGCAGCTCAAGTTCATGGCCACACCCACATGCACTGAATTCATCTATTCGGCAGCAACCGGTGAGAGCTTTGTAGTTGTATTTAGCTAAGTGTCTCCTTCTCTGTGCCTATCTTAACACATGCCCAGCATCTGATATTCTTTGCCTCAGTTACCTCGGCAGCCCTGCCACTGCACCGTCTTTGCAGCAAATCTTAACCACATCCACCGCAATGAATCTGCCTAGAAGGCTTCTGCTCTCTGTGCCTAACCGAGGCGTCTCTCAGAAGGAGTGTACCCAAGGCCACCACATGTCTAAAACAGATAAATGAGAAACAAAATGGGGTATAACAATATACAATGGAATGGTACTCGCCTCTTAAAACAACTTCTACCATTATGTTCTATGTGGTGAGCTTTGAGATCGCAATACTAAGTGAGATAAGCCAGTTGGCACCGTAGCACCTGCCACACTCTTTAACCAGTGTAAATTGGCATTCTAGTTCTGACCTGAAATAACTGGATATGAGAGTTCTCCTATTTATACTTAGATGCAAGGGAGACAGATTACTTCCTGCATCAGTGGCAGATGCCTCGGGCCACAGGATGCGAAGGACCATGATAAAAAGCTCTGAATGAAAACTTAGGTCATGTCTAGGTTAGTAGAGACACTTGAGGATACTGGGTCCTCATAAACATCTGAGTACATGAATGGCCCCCACTCTTTGGGAGTTGAGAACTGATCCACTAAGAAAAGGAACACATCACAAATAATTGGAAAATCAAAAACAAGAAAGCTGCTACCAGGTGCTTCTTCCCAACATTTGCCAAACTTTGACGATTTTAAAATAATGTTTTGAAAAGTTTTGGTGGTGAGACTTAAGATAGACCTTTCAATGAACAGGAAGATTGGTCCTTTTTAAGACACTTTGTGGAAGAAAAATTCCAAAAAGATTAAGATTGGTGCAGAGACCAAGGAAGCATTTTTTTCTATATCATATTGATCATTTCAAGTGGAACTGTTAGCTATCTTAGAAAAATTGTGGTTCTGAATTGCTTTCGCCTCTCACTCTGGACCTCTGTTCCTAAGGGGTGTTTCCTAAAAGAAAACACTCAACCAGAAAATTTCAACACACCATAATCTCTCCAAAGATTCGGAAATCTCTGTGAAAAGACCGGACGTCTAAATTGAAAAGTTTTGGCCCTGGCATTCAGGTGGGAGTGAAATCTTTCTTAGTACGTACCCCTTGTCTGTCTCTATTCGGGTAAGCCAACTTTTCTCTCTGAAGTGAAATAAAATTCAAGTTCACAACACTAAGCATCAGTCATACTCAGCGACCTCCTCTCCTGCTTCCCTTTTTGAGGTGTTCCGGAGACAGCCATCAGACGCCACCCCTCTGCTTAGTCAGCCATTCTCCTCTGCTCATTTTCACATAACCTGAGTGACATCGCTGGTGTCGTTTCCAATGGGAACTCATTAGACCGGTCATCTCTGGGGCTTCTTTCAAGGTTCTTTTATAAAGGATTAGTGTCCCCTCCACACTATGTGGGGGTGACTTTCCATCTACATCAACACCTTGTCACTAAAGCAAAAGAAAATGGCATTCAATCTCTCAGTATGGGATCTCACTAAGTTTGCTATTTGTCCACTACAGATGGGACATTTGGGAAGCTCTCAGCCTCCCTGAGGACCTGTCCTCCCCCCCACACACACTGATCTTGCCATACAGTTTTCCCAAGTCCGCTGTCTGACTTCCAGACCACCTCCTAGAAGGAGAGTCTGGATCTAGTCACTTAGTGTTGCTGATGCAGCCAAGGGATACAGGTCCCCACATTCGGTGTTCCCCCTGGCTCCTGTGCACTACAACACTGGGGGAATGCTTTAAAGACGGCGCCCAAGTATCCCAACTGGCTGGTCTGAGCCTGTGAAGGAGGCCAGATGCCAAGGAGAGGCCAGATATGGCTGCTACCCTCTGATATCACATGGGAACATGGAATGCAATAAGATATGGAAAATTAGACATCTTCCCTTTCCCAACTTTCCCTCAATCTTGATTCTCCTTTAGCATCAAGGGGCTTTTCCTGCGAAGATGGTCTTTCTGTGCAGTGGGGCACAGGACCCACCTTTCCTGAGGGCTTTTCCGATCCAACTTACCGCCTTTACAGGCAGTGCCCCTTGCTAGTTTGCTTGTGTAACTCTTCTCCTATTATTTACTTCATGTTTCTTTTTCTTGGGAGGAGGAGGTAGAGTATGCATGCAAGGATGGGGTGCAGGTGACTTCTACCTTTTTTGTTTGAAAGCGTCTCTTACCAGCCTGGTACTTCATGAGTAGGGCAGGCTAGTTGTCTAGCCAGTGAGCTCCAGGGACCTAGCTGTCTCTGCCTCCCTTCTTTGTCATTGCTGGGATCACAGGTGAGTCTCACCAGTCCTTTAGGAACTCAAAGGCAGAGCCGCACTCTTTCCAGACAACAGCCGTGCTGCCTAGCCTCTGCTTGCTTGATGTATTCTTGTGGCTAGCTTGTCTTTAATGGGTCTAGTCTTAACCAATAACCTCTCTGTTGTTATTCACCAGGGGAATGAATTATATATTGCTGGGGTGATGCTGAGAGGCTGTTGGCCAGCTAGAATCCCCTCCCTCCTCCTAGTCCTCCTGTGGACAGAGCATCTTGGCAGAGAAGAGAAGTAGGGTGCCTCCCCAGCATTAGAGAGAAGGGTTCAAAGTGAGCTCATGGAGAAGCAATCACTTCCCAACCAGCACACAGTACTTGACAAAATACCATCCTAAAAGATGCCCAGGCGAGAAGCAAGAAACGCCAGTTTGAGGAAATACACTTATGTGCGGATTTGGAGCTGGCTTTCCAGATCCCCTTAAGGCCCAACAAACAAATTATAATTTAGACAAGTCTGGGATTCTTCACAGCTCAGCTTGTGGTGAGGGTATTAGCTTCACAAGTACAAACAAGCTGGGCCGTCTCTGTGAAAGCCACCTCACTGGGAAACCTGCTGGCGCCAAAAGCACAGGGATTTCCCTGCATGCTGTCAACCAAAAGGGGCGAGTTTGACCCTCCGGGTGCTATATGATCCTCAGGAAAGGGTGCTCTTCTAGACCTTGCATAGATGCCAACCTAATGATAAGGTCCGGCATGTGCTACTGAAAGCTCCCACCACAGTGGAGCAAGAATGACCCCCGCCATGGCCCTGCTACTGCTGGCTCCAGCTTAAAACTCTGTGCAGTCCAATAACACATATTCCATACCTGGTTCCAAGATGAATATACGCTCTCACCCATCTTGTCTCGTACTCCTTACAGTACGCTCCCTTCCACGGAGATTCAGTGTAAGTCTCTCACTCCTTGCACCCAAGCTAGGCATGCAACTTGTTTAAGATAACAGAACATGGTGGAAATGATAGATCTAGAGTGTAAGACTCAAGGTCTCTCAAACAGGATCCTGGCTCCACTTGGACAGCCCTGCCCAAGCTGGCCCAGTAGAGAATGAGAGGCTACATGGAGGAGAGCCAAGGTATTCCAGCCAACAGGCACAGAGAGACGGACAGACAGAGACAGACAGAGTGGCAGCTCTTGGATCACAGTTGGCATCACCTTCCCTTGATACTGGATCTCCCAGCTTCCACAGTTGTGAGAAATAAAGTTCTGCATTTTATAATTTTACATTTTACTGTCTCTGGCATTTTGTTACAGCAGCCTGTAACAAGGGAATGAAACAGAGTACCCAAAACCATTCCTTCTTGCCCTTATCCAGAAAACTATTAGGACTTTGTAGGTCTGGTTTAAATGCTACTTCTTCCAAGACCTCCCTCAGTCTTCCATAAAAATCCTCTTCCTTTATGAATCTTAACAAAACTATCTGTAATTCTTTAGCTAGCCATGGAGCTTCTTATCATCTTCCTATTCACAACTGCCTGTAATTCCAACTCCAGAGTACCCTCTTCTGACCTCCTGAGGTACCTGCACTCATATAGCACACAGAGATAGACACACACAGAGAGACAAACACACACAACACATAGACACAGACGTACATCAACAGATACCTATACAGACATAAACACAGATACACAGACACACACATACACACAGACACAGACATACAACACATAGACACAGATGTACATACACAATACACATATAGGCATGCATACACACACCACAAACACAAAGAAAGAAAAAGAAAATCTCCCTCAAATCAATGTTTGACTTCTCAAAAAATTGTCTAATTCTCAGAGAATTTCCTACCTTGGATTTTTATTATATCCATCCCCCCCACCGACTCCTCCTATATCCATCTCTCCAGACCACCCAACTTTGTGCCTTTTTTTTATTTGAACTCATTGAGTCAAATGTGTGTCATTCATATGCTCAGGTGTATGCCATCTACTAGGTCATGGTCAGTCTAACAGGGTCACAGCCTTAAAGAAAACCTCTGTCTCTCTGTCATCTGTCTGTCTCTACAACTATAGATTACAATAGGTCCTCAGCTAGGAGTGGGACCTCACGCCCACCTTCCCCCTTCATTCTGGGATCTTGTGTGGCTTGAGCTTATGCATATCTTGTGCTGTCACAGCTGCCATGAGTTGGTGGGTCTAACCGCCCTCTTGTATCAAGATAATCATATTTTCCCAAATAACACAGGAAAGAGACTATGTACCCAAAGATGTCTGGGCCTCAGCATGCAGTAACCCTCTACAGGCAGAAGGTTTAAATTTCTATCTCTTCAAAATTCCAATACAAATTGTTTCTACTCTACTCGTTTTAATAAAAAATCCTATTTTTCACTTCTTAGACATCATTTTAAGTGTTTTTTAAAAGATTCAACCTCGTTTGTAATAAAAGAAAAGCAAGAAGCTAGAGAGAAGGCTCAGCAGAGAAGAACGCTTGCTGTTCTTGCAGAGGAACCGAGTTTGGTTCCCAGCACCCATGTCAGGCGGCTCATGGCCACCTGTAACTCCACTGCAGGCACCTGCATGTGCACATATTATTTTTTACTCTTTTAAAAATAAAGGCAATTTAAACCAACTATAACATAATAGCTATAAAATTGGGAACAATTTTTCGTGTGATAACACACTGCTGGCAACGTTATGGAAAAATGATTCTCTCTGCCTTTGGAACCTTGTGGGAGGAGGGGGTAGCTGCAAAATTTGTGTCCAAAATTTCAAAGAAAGTTTTCAACCAAGCCACAATTCGACCTCTAGGAGTCCAGCTTCCTGATTCCTTGCACAGACACATGTGCAAAGATCTCCATTCCATGCTATGTGTAATAGAAAAAGACTGGAAGCCCCTAGTGCCAATCAATCATCAGGAGACGGGGTCCAGGAAATGCTCTATGTGTTGACTGCAAAGGGCATGCAGAGACAGAATGTAAAAGATTTACTAAGACTACACCTACGAAGGAAAAGGAAAAGAGAAGGAATTGAGCAGAGAGGCCATTAAAGCATCGTGTAGATCTGCTTTTCTGGAATCAGCAAAAACTGCTTAGTAGAGAAATTGTCTCCCTGACAGCAGACACACGCTCAGTTACTGGCTGGAGTGCCGTTCAGAAGAGCATGCTGGAGCTCCACAGCTACGCAGAACTCTGAAAGATCTATCAGCTTCGTGCAGTCAGCACCCCACTCCTTGTAGTGCAACTCTGAGCAAGCTCATCTCCCGGTCTGGCCCAAGAGTCACCCACAGAACAAACATGAAAGGTATAAATATGTACTCCACGAAGTACTGTTTGGTCGGCTGTCTGTTGAGGCAAAGAAACACATGAGGCAATCAACTATAATGAGGAAAAGGTTACTCTGTTTCACAGCTCTGGTGGGACCATTGTTCCGATGCATTGGGTGTAACACAGGGAGAAGCAAACTGCTCACCTCACAGCTGAGAGATTGGGGTCCCATGATCCCCTTCAAGGGCACACACCTAAGGACCTACCACACATTGCTGGTGGCATCTAACACATGGACCTTTGAGGAAACACTTTTCCAAACCATAGCAATTAAGAGAGCAATAACAGGAGAGAAAAAAAGAGAATGCGGTGTTTGGGATAAGACGGGCTGCTAACTGCAGCTGTGTGAAAACATGAGAGTGTGTGCTTTAATGTGCAAATTTCACTTATAATATCAATACTAGGAAAGTGAAGACAGGGAAATCCCTGCTGGCCCTGGTCAGCCAAGCTAGCCTACCTGGTAAGCTCTGGGCCATTGAGACACTCTGTCTCAAGAGCGGTAGATAGCATTTCTAAGGATGACACCCAAGGTTATCTTCTGACCTCCTCACTCACGTACACAAACACACAAATTTCACCCACACACACACATATACACACATGCATAATACATAATTATTACAAGAAAGGTCAATTTAGCATTGAAGAGATGATTCCGTACTCTTGCCAAATAAGCCTGAGGACCAGAGTTCGAATCCCCGGAAACCCATATGAATGCGTAGTGAGCATGGAGGCCCACCCACCTATAATTCCAGCCTCAGAAGGCAGAGACAGGGGATCCACAGAGTAAGCTGTCTAGTGAGACTATCCACAGCTCTGGACTTGAGACCCTGTGCCTCAGGGAATAAAGGGACAGAGCGATGATCCCCAACATCAACACTGGGCCTTCACAGGCAGGCACATGTGTGTACATACACTCCCATGCTCATGTGCCCTCCCACACACACGCCAACATGCTTACATATCCATGCACACCACATGCACACACATGAGAAAGGAAAGGGGAAAAGACTAATTTTCATGTACCTCAATTTGTTTAAAGAAGTAGGAAATACAGGGTTACTGCTGCTTTGAAGACAAGGGAACCGTGTTCAGAAGTGTGCACAGAGCTAGCGCGGACCCGTGCATGCAGCCATGAAACTCGGCGTCTGAGGTCTCCAATCAGAAGACAGCTTCATTTCCTCTGAACAGCCTCTGTGCTGCTCAGATTTCTATCCCAGCATATAATTACACCCCCTCTTTCAAAAACACCGCTAAAGATGTTGTTTAATTGTTCTCATGGAAGAATAAATTACTTGCCATCAAGAAAAACAAGTGATGAAAAACTCCCTGCAAGACTGTGATTAGCAATTCACTACATTGCTGAGTGATCCTTCCAGGAAAGCCAGCCCCCATCGGGGTGCACTGACAGTGTCTATTACACAAGGCTTCCAGGGTCAAAGCACTCAAGGACACAGACAGAGTAAAGTTCTGGAACCGCCTGGCAAATATCAAAACTGGCTGGAAAGAAGAGCATGTCTTCTTGAAATTGCCTTACCGGTTACTGGGAGACTGCTCAGTGGATAAAGGGCTCACTGTGTGAACATGAGAGCCTGTGTTCTGAGCTCCAGCATCTACGGAAAAGCTTGAAGTGCAGCCCAAGTCTGCAACCCCAGTGTCACAGCGTGTGCACTGGTGAACTGGAGGTCACTGCCAGACAGTCTAACCAAGAAGTAAGACCCACGTTGAGTGAGAGACCCTGTCTCAAAAGCTAAGAACAATATTAGAGGAAGACACCCAACTTCAACTTCTGCCCTCCACATTGACGTGCGTATACATGGGCGTGCACACACAAACACATGCATGCACGCACACACACACACACACACACACAGTGCTTTACCTGCTGATAACTGCTCAGCAGCAGGAGGATTGCCATGTCCTCATAGGCTGCTTTAGAGTAAGGCTGGCAAGGCAGCTCCATCCTCTTTCATTAAAATATAAAGGACTGTCCGCCTGCGTCTCTGCACCGAAGCACAGCTTTTGAACCCATTTGATGGTGTCACTCAATAAGATCACCTTTTTCAACTTGGCTGCCTCTTTTTGACCCAAAAATAATTTCCACCTTTTCTCCAGCTCCAGGCTCCACCGGGGTTTTTATTATTGCATGTTCCTTTCACGGTGATTCCGAGCTGACCTTGAATGAAGAGACAGACATTTTTTAACTGGGTTTGACTGCACTTCGTATTGGACTGCTCCAAGCCCAGACTTTTCTTTGGAGTTGAAAAACTACCAGTTCTTACTTCCAAAGTCACACAAGTAGCTTTTCAATGTCTTTGCCAGTGTTTGGTTTTCTGCCGTCAGTGCTCAGATTTCTCTCGATAGAGAGACATATGGTCCTGGCCCATTTTAGCAACTCCATAATAAAACCAATTATAAAAATAAGCATCTAAGAATATCTTATGCTTTTAGGACTGACACGGCTGCTCACTCCTCAATTGCTAGTTGTGGTTGGCACTGCACTCAGCATCTCTCTGTGGTCAAGTGTGCTGCTGCAGACTCGGAGGCAATGTCATGTAACCACACAGAGATTCTGAGACGGGCAGATAGACATCCATTCATCGTATTGCACGTGATGCCAGTTTCAAACTTTTGCTTTAAATTTTTATATCTTCTAGGTCAAAACGTAACTTTGACGCGGGTCATCTTTGAGAAAGCACCCTGCATAATCTTGGTGAGGCATGAAAGCAGATGGCGGAACTGCTCAGGAGGAAGAGGGGGCCAGCGTGGGGAGGGAGGCAGAAGAGGATGGCGGGTAAATGTATATAGCTGAAAAGCTGTAATGAAATCCATATCTTGTATGCCAACTGAAAAAACTAATTTAAAATGATGCTAACATTTTATGAACTGAGGCAGGGGATTGCTAGCTCAAGGCCAACCTGGGCTACAAAACAAGATTGTGTCAAGGAAAGAAAAGGAAGGGAAGAAGGGGGAAAGGAAAGAAGGAAAATGAAGAAAAAGGGAAGGAGAGGAGTGACAGGAGGGACTAGGAGGAAAGAGAGACACAAAAATCCACAAGGCCAGAATTCTCAGCAATCCTATGTACTATTCATTTATTCCTTCATCCAACAAATATTCATGAAGTGGCATTTGCACCCCCAAAGCTCTATGAGTCCTGCAAACACAACTGCGAAAATAAGAAAATAAAAACATGGTCTCTGACCTCGTGGAATTTATGATCTCTTAGGGAGCTATAGATGCTAAATAAATAACCACACACGTGTGTACTTACATGCTGTGAAATGTTCCAAAGGAAACCATGCTACCCTGAATGGGACCAGGGGCTCACTTTAGTCTGGAGAGTGAAAAAAAGCAATATTCAATGTGAAAACTGAAAGATTAGTGATTGGGTTGGAGCAAAGAGGGCGGAAATGTATTTCAAGTAGTCAGGGCGGCAAGAGCGAAAACCATGGAGAAGGCAGCCAAGGACGTAGTTAAGGGAACGAAAGGAGGCCCGCATGGCTCACACGGCTAGAGGATAGCTGAGCATCCAAAGGAAGATAGGACCAGAGAGGCCGGCAGCGCCAGCCCATGCTGGGCCTCGGCTTATGATAAGAGTCTGGGATTTTCTAGAAACTGTAAGGGAGCTTTTGAAGGTTTAATGAACACAGCAGCTTGATCAGATAAGTGTTTGTTTGAGGATTCTCTGGCTTCTGCTGAGAAAACAAACTAGGCAGGGAGCAAAAGAAGTGTGGATGTGAGCGGAGGCTAAGGTCCCATTCTGCTGGGATGTTCTAGAAGCCCAGAGTGATGACAGGGTGGAGAGAAAGAAGCAGATAAACTGAATGAGGCTTGTTGTTGCTGTTGTTGTGTACACCACAACACATTTGTAGAGGTCAAAGTACAACTTTATGGAGTCATTTCTCTCCTTCCTTCTTAACACGGGTCTCAGGGATCAAACTCAGGTAGTCGGGCTTACACGGTAAGCACCCTTGCCCACTGAGCCACCTCACCAGTCAGAACTGGAGGTAAGCTGGTGAACTACACAACAGTTGGAAAGAGAGTGTCTGTTCAAAGGCAAAGAGTGTGGGGTAGGAGATGTGCCAAAGCCCTGAGCCCAGCAGCTAACCACTGCAGTAAAGCAGTGTGCCATCTGGGTATCTCCAGGCCTCAGTTTCCTCACCATTGAAATGAGAACTCTGCTTCCTGTCTTTGAAGATGGCTGATCTGATGAATGAGAACAAAGTCTGAAGGCCATCCCTAGTCAACCCTCTTTAAGGCAGTCCATCATCATCATCTTTGCCTTTTCCATGATGCTGCTTGCCAAATGGGCTCAATCTTTCTCTATCTTTGTCCATCTTCTCACCCCTACCCAAATACTGTCTTTGCTCCTTTCATGTGAGACTAGGGTCACAGTCCATAAGTCCTCTGGATTGTCAACTCTTTTTGTCCAAGAGAATTTCTTCTACAACTCTGGGGAAAGCTGTGCCTCCCCCTTTATCAGCAAGTCTTTCAGACACTGTAGGCTTTTAGTAGTTCTTAATCTCTTATTATATACTATTATTAGCACATGTGTGTGTTCCTGTGCATGCATGAGTATTCATGTGTGCATGTGTGTATGAGGCCAGGGATGGATACCGGCTGTCTTCTCCCATTGCACCCCACCTTGTTTTTGAGACAGACTCTCTCACTGAACCTGGAACTTTCTGATTTGGCTAGACTGGCTAGACAGTGACCCACTGGTCTCAGTTCTCCAGGGATGGGGCTACAGGCACCCTAGCCCCAGCTGAGCCATCTCTCCAACCTGTTTTGACTAGTATTTTGTCAACTTGACACAAGATAAGTCTTTTGGGGAGAGGAACCTCAGTTGAGAAAATGTCCCCACCTGTTAGCAAGCCGTGGGGCATTTCTTGATTCATGGTTGATGTGGGAAGGCATGGCCCACTAAGGGCAGTATCAGTTCTGGGCAGATGGCCCTGGGCGCTGTAAGAAAGCAGGTTGAGCAAGCCATGCGGAGCTCAACAAACAGCACTCCTCCATTGTCTCTTCATCAGTTCCATCTTTCCAGTGTCTGCCTTGAGTTCCTTCCTGCCTTGGCTTCTTTGTAAAGAATGAGCCAAAAGAAAGCCTTCCCTCCCCAAGTTGCTTGTGGTTATGGTATTTTATCACAGTATAGAAACACTAAGGCAAGTTATTTTCATCATTTTTTATGGCAACATATCATATCAACTTCTTTAACTGTCTAAATTAAAGTACTTAGAGTAGCATGGTTTTATCTGAGCCATTCCACGACATGAAAGTCTATAATACATAGAGGGTTATGTATTTAATGCCTACCTCTCCCAGAAAGTGTACAAGCTTCATGTGGCCAGAGGCCATTTATACTGTGTTTACAAGGTCCCAGCTAGAAACCAGTGAAAAACAGAAGGTGTGGCCTCACTAGAGCATTTTCTGGTCACCGTCGTGGCTGCCAGTCCAAAATTACCTAGACCTAGAGAGATAGTTCAGTGGTTAAGAGCATATTACTCTTGTAGAAGATGCAAGGGTTGGTTCCCAGCACCTGTGTCTGGTTCACCACCTGTGCCTCCATCTCCAGGGGCTGTCTAATCATTTTTCTGACGTCTGTGGGCACTCATGTACATGTTGTACACACACATGCACACACACGCACACACACACACACACACACACACAGAGAGAGAGAGAGAGAGATTAAAACGTAATTAGTCCTCATTGCCTACACATGATTCTTAAGTAATGGTTGCTATAACAAGGCCAATCACACCAGCTCCTCCACAGCAGGGGACATCATGGAAATGTCTGAAGTCTGAGCTGTGGCTCTCATGGAGACAAATTGCAACTTCTTAGACCAGGAAATTCAAGGTTTGCAGTAAGCTGCTTCTGGATAACTCCCCAGTTAAATCAACTAAAGAATTAATAAGTAAATAAAGCTTAAAATCAATTGGAATAGTATTATGCCAACATCAGTTTCCGGGTTTCAGCAACATGATAGGGTTATGTAAATATCACCAAGGGAAGCCGCCAATGGGCAAAGAACACTTCTGCACTACGTTTGCATGTTCTGTGAGTTTTGGACTATTTCAAACTAAGAGATTACAATTTTCAAAGCCATTTAAATGCAGCCTTAAAAATTAATCGTGGCCATCCGACTTTGAGCACAGTGGCTTCACATCTAGAGGCTTTGGGGAAGAACATAATACAGCTTCATATGGTATAACTATGTCTCTGTTGATCACAGACCACAAATATGACAACGGTCCCACGAGATTGAATCACCTAGTGAATCGGGAGCTGTCTTCATCAGTCTAAGTACAAGCAGTCATGTTCCCACCCCTGGGACACAGGCTAATGGTGCATTTCTCAGAGTGGGTTCTTGTCATTAAGCGATGAGCGAGAGTGCTTCACGAGCCATCAAAATGGCAAAAACAGTATACAGCTCATCTGCAAAGACAGGCAGACCCACTTATAGGATCAAAGTTCCCAGCCAGTGATGGGTCATCTTGAGTGTCTGCTTTTTTTTTTTATTGAGAAGCACCTAGCACAATGGTTCTCAGTCTTCCTAATGCTGCGACCCTCTAGTATAGCTTCATATGACATGCTGACCCCAGCATAAAATTATTTTGTTGTTACTTCACAGCTGTAATTCTAATACAGCTATAAATTGTAACATAAATATCTGAGATGCAGGATGTCCCATATGTGACGCTTGGGGGTCGCAACCCACAGGGTGAGAACCAATGACCCAGCAGGTTAGTGAAGTATGCTCTGAGTGTATCTGAGAGTTTTTCCCAAGAGGATTAGATGCAGAGGGCACTGGCCTAAGGAGTGGATTAGCCACTTGGTAGAGTCTCCTTACCATGGCCGTATGGGCAGCTGCTGGAAGATAGAAAGTGGAGTTCAGCTGGAGCGAAAAGGTTTCTGGGGACCGTTCTTTGAGCACTACACCTTGTCCTGGTCCCACACAACATGGGAATCGCTCTGCTTTCCCACAGGCTCTCTGACATAGTGGATTGGACCCTCTGAAACCATGAGCAAAATAAATTCTTCCTTTAAGTTGCTTCTGTCAGCTTCTGTCACAGTGGTGAAATCTTAACGCACACACAGACTATTAGCCCATTAGCAAGCGTAGTGGCTATAGTTCTCAAGTCTGTTATAGATACTGTCTCCCTTGAACACCTCTCGAGATGACTGTGGGGGTCTTCCCCCAACCCATCCAGCCCCACAGTCCTCTCTGCCTTCTTCAGCCTGAGCAATTCGCATCATTCTCCTATAGCCCTTGGTCCAAGCATCCTCAAGTATGTCCACAGTTCCATCCCTGCACTTGTGACTTCTGTTCACAGTGGTACAACATGTGACAGAAACAACTTAGGGAAGGGAGGATTTATTTTTGCTCACCGCACCAGAGATTTTGTTTGTCATGGCATTGGGAAGGCGTGGCAAAGCTGAGATCATGATGGCAGGAACGTGTGACAGGCCCTATTCACGTCACAACGGTAACCAAGCATTGAAGAACAATAATTCTTTCTTGGACCAGCAATCCTAATCCAGGGACTCCTCTGCCAGGCTTCTTGAGTTAGGACCTGTCTCCCCCACCCTACCTTCGCTCATAACCCCGCAGGAAAACCTCTCACTTCCGCCATCTGGGGTCAGAGAAACTATATTAAAAATGGGGTCCCTCATTTCAAGTGTTGAGGGAGAACAGTCATTTCTTCATCTACTATAGAGTGGGGAATGTTAGCTCCACTGAGCCCCAAACAAGTTCTCAAATGCTTTGAAAAAAAAAAAACAAACTTATAAATCAAAGAGTGTTTGTCCATCTCTCAGCTCTGCAAAACACATGCGTGCACCTGAAGCTTAAACAAAGAAATCCATTAAACAAACAAACCTAAAGTCATAAAACCCAGATTTAGAGATTTATCCCCTCACAATAATGAATATCCAATTCAGAATACCATTTTGTCTTCAAAGAGCCCTGAAGGTTCTTATCTTCGTTATCTTTCCCTGCTGTTAGCAGAAATATTACATCTTTGGAATGAATAAAAACATTATTCCCCAAGCGAAAACAGAAAGGGCTTTGAACTATTTGGGGGTTGGGGGAATAAATCAACTCATAGTTACCAATAAACCAAAAAGAATAAAAAAGACTATTTCAAACCAAGTTGGTTCCTCTTACCTATATATGCAAGCATCAGTTCTCAAATCAGCTTCAGAGTAAACAGACACAATCAATTCTTCTGTGTGCAACACAAGCCCCTGTTCAATCAAATGATTTAATGCTGTCAGTGGAGAGGGAGCCAGGCTGTTGACTGAGTTAACCTGAAGCGCAGCTTCTAGACCTGATGGCGGTAGACTTTACTTCTCCTATGTAATATCTTTCACCTAGGATAGCATTCCTTATACATTATATGCAAGCCTATGTCTACTTCATTCAAAGTTTAAAGCACGCCTTCTACAGAATTGCTGGGTTTTACAATAATGATAGTGGATACCCACATACTTGTTTGGTCTGGGTGTTCACTGTACGAAGGCACAGGCCAAGGTGACCAACGGGGACAAATATCCAAAGGGCCATGCTCTTTTCACAGCTTAGGCCACCTAGCCTGGCTCAGAGGTCCTTGGCCTAGAGGAAGGATGCCTTTTAATATCCATTGATCCCAGACAGAAGAGTCAATTTTTGCATTTATCTACACACTATCAAAGCAGGTTGGCAGTTCACTAAAGGAATCCTAGGTGTCTGCTGTGGGTGTGGGCGTCACCCACCTACTGGCTGCTGCCTATGCTTCCCACCTTCCTCTTGCAGATGGAGACAGGCCTTGGTCCCTAGCCCTGGATGCACAGATAAAGCATTTCCCTATTGTTATGTCTTGGGTCTCTCTCTCTCTCTCTCTCTCTCTCTCTCTCTCTCTCTCTCTCTCTCTCTCTTTTTCTGTGTGTATGTGTGAGACAGAGTGTGTTTGTGTGTGCGTACACTAATACTTTGAATTCAGACATTCATGTTCCTGGGGTACATGTGTTAGTTCTCGCCTTCCCCCTTGATTGGCACAGGGTCTCTTGTTGTTTATTGTTGTATACAGCAGGTGAGGTGGCCCAGGAGGTCCCAGAGATTTCCTTGCTCCACTTCCTACCTGTAGAAGCTCTGGGATTTCAAGATGTTCATTCTGCAAGCATGACTTTTACATGGGCTCTAGAGATTTGAACTCAGGTCCTCATGCTTGCACAGTTAGTACTTGTACCACTGACTGATCTCCTCAGATCTCTAGTATTCTTAAACTCTGGAATTCCACTCCCAAAAATTATGACTACAAGACCCATTCTTTCTGAGTTGTCTCTTATCAAAAAAAAATAAATTACAGGAAAGATCATTCTCAGAATGCCCAACCCTTGACAAATAGAGGATGCTTCACAAAATGCATTATAGGACTGCAGGAAAGAGAACATCGTATTACAGCTACGCCAAAGAGCCTCGGTGTTGGCAAACTTAAAATCACATTTCTGTCTTAGAGTATTATATGCAGATGACTGGAAGGATTTTTCACCTAAGTTGCAAAGTAAATTTTAGATAAGCTTGATTTTAAATATAGGACACATGGTACGTGGAGAATTGGCTTTGAGGGCTTCTAGGAGAACCTCAAAGATATAAACTGGTGTGTTTTAAAGTTTTAGAACAAATGATGATGCTACAGAAACATGTTGTACTGGTTGCTTTTAATTGTCCACCTGACACGATCTATAATGGTGACAACGATAGACAGGCAGGCAGGCAGGCAGATGTTGGCATTGTTAGGGCTGTGATATGTCTACCAAGGAGCGCTGCATACATGGAGTAGACCCAGACTAGAGAGAATCTGTGCAAAGGCAACAGCGCTGAAAGGATGGGGCTACGCAAGCCCGGAGAGTTCCATTACAACCCCACGGTGCTGGACACACAGCTGTGGAATTTGGTTTTGAGATTTGATGGATTTGGGGGTTTTGGTTTGATCATGCTTAGCCATGACCTGTTTCTTCCATTTGCAATGAGAATTTTTAGCCTGTGACATTATATATTGGAAGTGTGTAACTTGTTTTTTTATTTTATGGGAATTCAGTCAAGAAACACTGTACTTGTTCGATTTTCTTTTAAGACTGGGAATTTCTACGGTTGGGCTATGTTTGCATCATGAGATTCTGGGGACAAGAGGTGAAAGGTTACAACTTAAAGTGACACTTGTGTGTTGGCATGTCAAGCTTTAAAGGGGTGGAGCTGTGTTGGTTAGCATTAATTTTCAGCTCGCCACAACCTGTGCTCATCCACAAAGAGTCTCAAGGAGGGCCTGTGTAGGTAGGTCAGGCTGGCCTGTAGGCGTGTCTGTGGAGAATAATCTTGATTCTGTTAACTGAGCTGGGAAGACTTAACCACTGTGGGTGGCACCATTCCCTAGGCAGGAGATCCTGAATTGTAAGAGTGGGGGAAACTTGAGTACAAACATGCATGCATTAGTTCATTGTTCTTAACTGCAAACAAAACAGTCACACTTCTCTCATGTTCCTGCTGCTGCTGTGACTTCCCTGGTATGATGGCCTGGAACTGGGGATTAGGAGCTGAATAACTCTTTCTCCATGATTTGCTTTCGTCACAGTATCTGACAACAGCAACAGAAAGAAAACAAAGCTAGGACACACATACCGTACATGCCAAGATGCTGGTAACTCGGAAAACACCAGCACTTAAGAGAGAAGCCCTGAACCACTGTACTAAGTGGCAGTAGCCATGCCAACTCAGGCCCTTAACTGTTTTTGCTTGGGCAACTCCACATAGCCAGTCTCTGGGAGAAGTTCGGGAAAGACTCACTTTTTAAGTGATGTTGGAAGGAAGTGATACGTGATAAGGAAGGCTGGAGAGATGGCTCCATGGCTAAGAGCACTGACTGCTCTTACAGGGGACTCAGTACCATTCTTGGCACTCACGTGGTGGCTCACATCCATCTGTAACTCCAGTTCCAGGGGACCCAATGCCCTCTTATGTCCTCCATGGGCACTGCACACATGTGATACACAGACCAACATGCAGCAAAAGACTCATAAAAACAAACAAAAATTTGAAGGATGTTTTAGAAAAGTAAGTATATAACATATGTTTAAGAACCCTCCTGCTAGTTATGTAAGAAGTAGAACTAAAAGTAAGGCCAATTGTATAAAGGGATGGTTGTCCTGATTTGCATAAGCCAAGAGCTAGCAGTTTAAAAGGAATTCAATTCAGCAACCTGTACGGCATCACCCTTTACTACTTATCAGAGGTTGATATCCCCTGGACAGCCACCATGGTGTCCTGAACACACGCGAACTTTCATTCACCAATTTCATAAGGATTTGCTGAGTATCTGTTATTGCAATAACCATTGATCCAGGTCCTGAGTATGAACAAGGAGGACAAAAGTCTCTGTGTTTTGGAACCCACATTCTAGGCTGGGGTGGAGGAGACACACAAGGAACCAAAAGATTAAATAAACCATATAATAATTGATGAGGTGTGCTATGAAGAAACATAAGGCAGGAAGGAAAAACGGAAAATGTCCAGAGCACACTCTCATGTGCAGTGGTCAAAGAGATGCTGGTCCTAAAACAGGGATGAGTGAGCAAGTCCTGAGAGACCTGCTAGAAGTGCCTTGGAGGCAGAGAGAACAGTCGAGAAGGACCCAGCCCCATAGAACGAGCAGATCTGAGCCATGAGAGGGACAGTGAGAAGTCTCGCATGACTGCAGAGAGATGGTACACACTGAGTCTTGCACATAATTTTAAGAACAATAGTTCTGATTCTGAAAGCAGTGGACAGTCACTGTAAAGTTCTTAGCAGAGGGACCTGTTTCTTCTCCCATCTTTTCTGAAACAACACATAGTTGTCCTTGAGGGTCTGGGGGGAAGAAGCAAAATAGACCATGGGTATCAAAGCCAGGGGATGCTCAAGTCTGGTGTGTACAGTGGCATGGTGACTGCAGGTGAACACCTTCCCACCCTCCAGTCATCTCCAGATGGCACAGAATACCCGACAGGATGAGGATGGCCCATACAAGTTTGCCATACCACATTAATTATGGCAAAGAAAAAAGACTGAGCATGCTCAGTGCTGGTGTCAATCCTTGCTGCTGCTGCTGCTGCTGCTGCTGCTGCTGCTGCTCTGCTGCTGCTGCTGCTGCTGCTCTGCTGCTGCTGCTGCTGCTGCTGCTGCTGCTGCTGCTGCTGCTGCTGCTGCTGTGTAGCCCAGGCTGGCCTCAAACTCATTCTCCTCCTGACTTAGCCCTGCACCCTTGTGCCCAGTAAGAGGCAGGGTTTTCAAATCATTTTCCAGCCATGACTGGTTTGCTTTGCAGATGTGAAACCCACCAACACAGACCTTCGGACGTGCTTTGACCTTGTCACTGAGTCCAGCTTTGAAGAAAGACCTCACATGAGAACAGATTGTTCTCAACTTTCTGTACCCAAACTGGATTTGTTCTCTCTTGAGACTGCTTAGGGCACAGCTAACGAGCAACACCCCCACATTCAAATTTGTCATCCAGTCTGCTTTTTAACAGCCTTAATTGAAATGCAATTTATATACAATAAAATTCACCGCGTAAGGTTTATCACTCCGAGGGTTTTCATATACTCGTGAAGGGGTACAGCTTTCAGTATAATTTATTTTCGAACATTCTCATCACCCCAAATTACATTCTCATCGGCAGTCCTCCCCTATTTTCCCAGCTCCTCCCCCTGGCCTCTGGCAGGCAGCAGTCTATTCTTGTCTCTATAGGTTAGCCCGCCATGGTCATTTCACAGAAATGGAATTGTATGACACATGGGATATATTTTGTGTCTGAATTCTTTCACTTAACATAAGGTTTTCAGGATCTACCCATTTTGTAGCCCCAATCAGTAGCTCTTTTTTTAAAACGCCTTTGCTGTTCTTAATGTGCATAAAAGCATCCATCCATACCATCACCCTCCAAACTTCTTTTCATTCAGTAAAAACTGAAATGTTATGCCCATTAGTAAGAACCCCTATGCCATTCTCTATCCACTCTCAAGTCTGCCTGGCTACGCTTCATACTTTTTAATTGCTAACTAATATTCCATCGCATGTCTACATCAAATTTTATTTAAAGTATCATTCCAATCTGGGATGGAAATAGGCCCTAAGGGTACGTGATAATTAGTTTCCATTACTGTTACAAAATGCCTAAGAGAATCAGCTTACTAAAAACAAATGGTTCATTTTGGCTCATGTTGGAATAAGGTTAACAGACCACCCTAACAGGAGCAGATGGTAGAGGATGCCATTCACCTTATGGCCAGGAAGTATAGAGACAAAGAACTACATCCAGGCAGCAATGGCCTCTGGGAGAAGAAGAACTAGCCTCTCCCAGGATGAGCCCCCTTATTGGCTGTCCAATGCAGATAGTCAGCCCTAAAACCACTGCACATTACCAATAAAGATGGACTCAGCCAGCTGTATTTACATGTATCTGTACATACATACACGCATATATACATGTATATATTATATGTGTGTATGTACATGAATATTTATATGTATATATGTATAAATAGTAACAATAAAAGAAAAAGAATATTTTGAAGAAGGGTAGTTGGGGGGGCAGGAGGGAGGGAGATGATAGAATTACATTTCAATTAAAAACATTTTCAAAAAGCAAAAACTTCACATAATTATTATTTATAATTTAGTAATATCATCCAATATATAGTCAGTGTTCACCTTCCTCTGACTAAATGGTATATGCATGCATGTATGTTTAAATAGCTAAATGTTTAAGTTACTGTTTAAATAAAGCTTATACATTACGTTTTCTTAAGTAAGAAAGAAAAAGAAGAAAAGGTGGGGTCTCACTGTCTTGGGGGATGCACCCCCAATGACTGAAAACTGGGTCCCACCTCAAAATTCCCACCCCACCCCCACTTCCCAGTATCATCAAGCATGGACTAAGCCTTTAACATGGGTTTTGGGAGAGATTTCAGATGCAAACTGCAAGAGGCAAGACTGAGGTAGGAAAATACATAGGGTTGTTGCAGCAAGAAGCCCAAGGGAGAGCCGAAAGCCAGTCACTCTCACGTGATATGGTCAGAACTGGCCACATTCTGCTGTGTGTATATATACCCATCTCCTGGAGGTTTCTTCACGTTCCTCTGTTTAACCGTTACTGTAATTACTCCAGTGCACCTCATCCAACTCAGCGGCTCACAAGTTTAAACTGTGGTGTGAAAACTTACCTCGACCCTTCTTGCGGCCTTAAGTATGTCGCAGCGTCTCTGCACTCCTGGGATCTACCTGCATGAAACGAGCCCATGAGAATCTGCACAGCAGGCACATTGCACAGAAACGCCATTCTTTCTCCAGAACAACAATTTCACAGCCTCGGTCTCTGAAATGATTCCTTCAAGTTCAACAGATACATATTCTTGGATCTCTGGCCAATATTTCCCAGCCACTTGGCCAACTAACTCTGTTTCTGCATCAGCCTCACCTAACACGTCGGTTGAAATGCCCAGGGCTTTTTCTGTGGCTGGACCCCACATAGTGTGCTGACTTGATTTTAGCACCACACACAACGGGATGACTCCATCTTGATACCATGAGGGCACTTGGGTTGGATTTTTGTTTATATGTATAATATGTTTAAGGTATTGAGTAGTGAGATGCACTAAAAGTTGAAAGGACTCTGTACTGGACATTTCCAGCTACCACGATTTTACATCTCTGTAACATGTTCTGTCTGAGGCCGGTGGGTTATATTGACACAAAGCATCTTAGGCTGGAGATGTTTTCAATGTAGAGCATTTGTCTAGCATACATGAGGTCCTTGGTTCCTTCCCAGTGCTGAAAAAATAAGCAAATAGAATAGAATTCACCACTCCAAGACGAAAGCCCTGCATGATAATATGTAGTGTAAGCCTAGCACCCGAGAGCCTGAGGCAGAACTCAGCTACGTACATACAACGACTAGAACAGGAGAAAGAGAGAAATCATTCTTCAGTCTTGCCCTGTTTGACTTCACTAGGTATTTTCTCTCTGCATTTTCAGAGAAAAGCAACGAGAGGGAGGTGTTCCCACAAGGGAAGAGCTAAGGAAACACAGAACTTCATGGGTTGATCAGTTGTCTCTTCGTTGTGAAGAATGAACAGTAAATTATACTTTGGTTCCCATCCCTCTTTCCCTCCCCCACGATGGACTCATTAGTAAAATCTACACTGTGGTATCAGCTGCCTGCTTCTGTGAAAGAAATTATCTGGACACCAGCAGCCTCAAACAACACGGGCGTGTTATTGCCTCAGTCTCTGTGGGCCTAGGCTTGGAACCTGAGTCAGCTGGGCCCTCTGCTTCAAGGTCTCTTGCACCTCGCGCAGGGAAAGGTCAAGTCCATTTTAGGAGCCGCTGTCCACCTTCACTTAGGCCTTTGCCACGTGGAGACTGATCTACCAGAGCAAGACAGACTGATGCCAGCGGGACAGACGTCCTAGTCATTAGTAACCTTATCTCAGAAGCGACACTCCATCACTTTTGTACATCCTGCTGATTAAAAGCAAGTTGCTAGACCCAGCCAGAGTTCCGGGAGAAGAGAATGATCTGGGGCCCTCTTCAAGACTGTCCGCCACAATTACCCAGCAGTGCTTTCATGTGAACGGAGGACTCAGTCTAGCACAATGAGGCACATAAATAACCTATAATTAGGAGGGGCCCAGAGGCAGTCATTTGCAGACAGCCTAGTGAGGTTTTGTTTGGGGAACTGGGATTGTTCCCTGCTGGATCAGTTCAGGAAACACTTGGGTTAATTTGACAATTGTATTCAAAGCCATTAACTCCGAGGACAGTTTCCAGTTGTCCCAGGCAGAGCAGTGAGAAATTTGCATATCTATGGCATCAAAGACAAACTTAATTAGATAAAATAGGCAATATCAATTGACCTAATTCTGCTTTTATTGGCGTGGGAAGCTGGGGACATTTCCATAGTGACTCCCTGGCAGCCTTTAAGGGTTAATTCTTTGACACTGGATGTGTGAAATGAAGCAGCCTTCTGGAAAGAAATAGGTGTCTAGCCTCAAATTGGGTAATTGAGGGCGGTTTAGGAGGGAAACTATTTCCAGGATTGTGGGCAAGGTGAAGAGGAAACCAAGGGTGTGAAATGCCCTAGAATTAGCAACAGCAGGGAGCTCTTGCCCACCAGGCCTGAAAGGGAAAAAGGAAGAGAGAGGGTCCTCAGACCCGGAGAGAACTCAGCTATAAAAAAAAAAGCAAGTTCTAGAACAACCAGACTACACAGAGAAGCTCTGTCTCAAAACAGAGATAGA
>NC_022015.1:14448798-14465877 GCF_000317375.1 Microtus ochrogaster
AAGGAAGGAAGGAAGGAAGGAAGGAAGGAAGGAAGGAAGGAAGGAAGGAAGGAAAGAGAGAGAGAGCTGTTCAACAAAAGCAGAGACCTTCAAGGGGATCTAAGCCCCCACCCCTCTCTGTCAGGGGGAAGCTGAAGGAAAAGAGACGCTGCTGTCTCCTTTTACCCTCTAACCTGCTCCTGGGTCCTGCTAGCCCATCTCAGCTGGACACCAGAAGCTAAGTAGCTTAACCAGGCTCCCTGGACAAGCAAAGGTGACAAGAGGGCAGAACAATTTAGAGATGTAAGGCAGGAATTATCCAAAATCTAAATAAAAAGCCAGATAATGTACTCGGGGCTTTTTCAAATGGCAGAGGTCGTAAAAACCTCTTCAAGGTATGAACAGACACTATAGCTTCTGAAATCTGGTGTTCAAATTTGCATGGAGAAATTCAGTAGAAATTGGGGGGCATATATATGCATGTGTGTGTGTGTTTGCATGTGTGTATGTTTGTGTGTGTGTTTGCATGTGTGTGTGTTTGCATGTGTGTGTTTGCATGTGTGTGTTTGCATGTGTGTTTGCATGTGTGCATGTTTGCCTGTGTGTGCGTTCATGCGTGCATGTATGTGTGCATGTCTATGCCTGCCGATATGGGATGTGCAGAGGCCAGAGGTTGATGTTCAGAATCTTCCTTGGTCTCTCTCTACCTTATTTTTTTGAGACGAGGTCTCTCACTAACCCTGAGCTCACCAATTCACCTGAAGCAGCTTTCCCACAAGCCCTAGAGATCTGCCTGTCTCTGCCTTCCCAGGACTGGTATTGCAGACACAGGCCATGCCTGGCTTTTCATGTAGACAGTAGGAATCCAGATTTGAGTCTCCATGCTTGCACAGCAAACACTTAACAGACAGGTCCATCTTCCCGACCTCCACACAAACTGCTTGTGGAATGATAATCTTCTGTGGAGAACTAAAGCGGCTTCTGGCAATGTGCTAAGGAGGGTCACAGTCCTGTGTAAGTCAGCTTTCCTCAGTGCGAACAGTCCTGTGTAAGTCGGCTTTCCTCAGTGCGACAAAATAAATCAGGCGGATAACTCATGGAAAGAAAGCTTCCTTTGGGCTCATGGATGCAGAGGTTTCAGTGCATGGCCACTTGGCCCTTGTCTTTGGGCCTATGACACACAGCATATTATGTTAGGGAACCCATGGCAAACAAAGCTGTTCACCACATGGTGTCTAGGAAACAAAGAGAAAGAAAACTAGAAGACCTAATATCCTCTTCAGTGGCGTACCCCCAATCTTCTCTTCAGTGGCATACCCCCAATATCCTCTTCAGTGGCGTACCCCAACTGATCCTGCCTCCTAGAGGCCACCACTGCCTCTCAATAGCACCAACAGCTGGGGACAAAGCCTTCAAACATGAAGACTTTTAAAGTCTAAACCATAGCAAGTCTCCACTCTTGATATCTACCCTTCCACATCTACCAAGAGAGAATTCTCAGAGCCTAGCAAGGAGACACGCCCCAGTAAATGCCTGAAGCTGCATCGTCATGTCCAAAGTGGAAGCAGAACAAACCATACATGCACTGTGTTGCTGAGGCATGCATACCTGTGCAGCAGGTTAAATCTATACATCGGACATGATATGAGGCTGACAGTAATTAATACTAATAAACTAGAACAGTTATAGAAACACAGAATAATAAAAGTCATGGCTATGCATTTTTTTTTATTTTTTGCTCAAAATAACATCTGAGCTTTTGACTTTCCGGGACTTTCCATGGCTTCTCTCTGACAGATCCCATTTGCCAGCGTTGCTACTCTCGTTCTTGCTTCACTGAGTAAAATAAGTAATCCTTGAACACAGTCACGATGACGTCACTACAATCAGTCTAGTAACCAAAATGGGTACTTGGTGAGTAATAGGTAGGTGTCATACGCAGCATAAATACCATAGCTGGGCAAGAGGATAGTCAGCATCCTGGGCAGGATAGAATAGGTCAGCACAAGGTCCTATGCCTTGCAGAACACTACACAATTTAAAGGCTATGAATTGTTTATTTCAGGAATTTTAAATCTCATGTTTTTTGGACCATAGGTAACTAAAATCAAGGGTAAGGAATTACTGTACTCCTACTCAAACCTAGAAGCATTGTTCATAGGTACAGGACTGAGCCCTAAAAGGAAAGCCTTTAGCATAACACAAGAATGATTTGAGAAGCCTGGTGTGGTGACACATGCCTTTAGTCCCAGCACTCCAGACACAGAGGCAGGTGGATCTCTGAGCTCAAGGTCTGCCTGGTCTATAGAGCGAGTTCCAGGGCAGCCTTGGCTATACAGAAAAACCCAGTCTCAAAAGGAAAAGAAAACTAAAGCAAAAATGAAGAACAAATAAATAACAAAGACAAAAAAATGATTGAAGAGTAGAGGAATAGGAACAGAGGGGGCCGAAGAAGTCTCGTAGGATATTCGAGGGGCTCAACATCAACACATATTAGTTCCTAGCACCGCTTTGCTTTCACTGCTGTAGCAGACACTTCACCAGCTTAGTGTGGGTGCCTGATTACAGAGACGGTTACGGGAGCTAAATTCCTGGCTGTACACCAACAAGGACAAAGACCACTGCGCCTGCGCGAGTGCGTGAGGGGTCTTCCTGACAAGCCACACAACGGGGCGCTGCGGATGCCAGCTACAAGATCCGACTTGATGGTAGCTGGACTGTCCTGTAAACAAACTCCTGCCACATGAGAATACAGGCCCCTCCTGGACACCAGAATACTTGTCCTTGATGCTGCTAAATCAGGAGAAAGGTGAATAAAAGATGCCACTGGCTGCCCTGGAGGACTGGAAGAATCTGCCCAGCTGAGCTAGCAGACCACAATGCAAATGTGGGTACCACTCACACCCTTGAAACCTAATTCCCAGGAAAGAAGAGCTCAGGAGCGAGGGGCAAACTCACTGTCTTCTTCCGGACGTGTGCAGGGCTCTCGGCATTATTTCGCTACTTTGTCATTTGTGTGGAAATGAAGTTTGGGCCCTTTAACCCATCAGACTCAGATACACCAGGTCTAAATTAAAGGCTAAGATTTCCTTGGGTAGCACCCTGCAAGGCCGATCAGAGACATTCACAGGAAAAAACTATTTGGAAGGAATGAGGGTGTGGCTCAGCAACAGAACTCTTAACTGGAGGGGGGGGATACCCCATATTAAGTATTAAGAGTATTTTTTTACATGTGTGTGTATGTGTGTGTGTGTGCGTGCGTGCGTGCGTGCCTGCCTGCCTGCCTGCCTGCAGTGGTAACAAGAACACTGGACTGTGTGTTGTTTGTTAGTAGCTGACATGGGTGTTGAGAACCAAACTCGAATCCTCTGGAAGAACAAACAATAAGTGCTCTTAACTGCTGAGACACATTTCCAGCTCCATCACTACCATTTATTAACTGCATTTTCTCAGTTTACCTCTCCTTCCATCCTTCCCTCCCTCCCTCCCTCTGTCTCTCTGTCCCTGTCTTTCTCTGTGTCTCTGTGTTTCTCTCTCTCTCTACATATATATATATATATGTATATGTATATATATATATACATATACATATATATATATATATCTTTGCCTCTGCCTCTCTCTGGGTCTCTGGGTTTCTCTGTGTGTCTCTCTGTCTGTTTCTCTGTGTGTGTGTGTGTGTGTGTGTGTGTGTGTGTATTTATGACACGTGCACTTGCATGTTGTAGTCAAAAAAACAACCTCAAGTTTAATTTTAATTCCTCCTCTGGTGCTGTCTACCTTAAGTTTTGTTTTGTGAACTAAGGTCTCCATCCGGCCCTCTAAATAGTTGGACTTGCTCTTTTTACCTGGATTCTGGGAGTCAGACTCAGGTCTTGAGCTTGCAAAGCTAACGCTTTACTGATTGGGCCGTCTAGCTAGCACTCTCGGTTCATTTCCGAATTCCACTGCTTTATACAGTTTCTCTCTCCACCATTTCAAGATGGCTAGCCAGCTTATTTCCCCCTCTACCCTAAGTGCTGAATAAAAATCAAATCTCCAGAGGCTGAGGGACTGATTGTTGGAACAGTGAGTGTTCTGGATGGAATAGCTCAGTGGGGTTTCAGATACAAAGTCTGTTCTGGCAAAGCATGCAGAACTTTCATGTTCGAAGCATGAGTTCTAACCTAGTTTCCCTCGAGACCTGATTTCTAGGGCCTGTAAACTTAGAGAAGGGAACTAATTGGGTATGGGGATAGTGAAGGACAGCTATCGAGTTGTACAGAACTTTTGGAGGCAGAGGAGTTTAATGAGTAGGCCCCTGGTACTGGGCAGATGGTAGGACGGCAAGTCAAGAGATCAAGTGTATCATTTACCTGGAAACAGGAAAGGGCCTTCCCTGTGCAAAGAACCGATGCTAGCCGCATGATGGAGATTGGGGTTAGCTGAGGCTTCATTGGCTGAGGTTAGCTGAGTTAGACCTGACTGAGTTTATTTCTGTTCTATGCGCCCCTTCCCACAAAGTTACCTGAGGCATGCACATTTAAAAGTTGTACCTGACTATGTCCTGTCTGTTCACAGCACAGTGACCAAGACTCAGATTTACCTGGGTGGGGACATAGACTCATCTAATGAGACACTACACCTTACAGAATCACAGTCTGGGGCCAACAGCTTGCGTGCGTGTGACCTGATGAAGGGAGCAGGCAGGATGGTTGGAGCACGGTGTGAGGCACTACAAAGAGGAAGTGCCAGCAACTCTTAGAGACTAGAAGGAATTCCCCACATCAAATCTCTCTTGACAGCTCCACCGTGCTCCACATGTCATTGGTGCCTCCAACTGCCTCATCCAAGTCCAGAAAGAGGTGAAAGTAAATACGATCAGCTTACCAGTAATTGCAGATATGCCCATGGGTTGAAAACTCAGCTCCTCTTCTGGACCAGCCAGCACCTGATGCAGTGTAGAGGGGGCACATGATGAACTGCCCGTGGGGACTGAAGAGTCTCCAAAATCACCAGACATCCAAAATGGATTTGCAGATGGGAATGATTTCCAGGCCACACTCTAGAGATGTCTCAACCAAGCATGCTGTGTGGCCTGACTTCTTACTGATTTTTTGAAATAGGATCCCACTATATAGGCTGACCTTGAACTTAGTTCTTTTCCTTGGCCTCTGGAGTACTGAGATTACAAGTGCAGGTCGCCATAACTAGCCCACAGAATTCTTCCTTAAGTGAGACTTCAGCAGATATATAGAGATGACAAAGTACTCCCTTAATTTTTAGTTTTATGTTCTTGAATGCTTTCCCAAATATCTAACTGTGTATCACATGTGGGCCTAGTGTCTTTGGAGGACAGAGAGAGTGTTTAACCCTCTGCAAACAGAGTTGAAGATGCTTGTGAGTCACCATGTAGGTGCTGGGACTGTCCCTGGGTCCCCTGCCAAAGCAACAGGTGGCTCTTGTCCTCTGGATTATCTCTCCAGCCCCAAGGACTAAGTACTCCTAAGGTCAAAGAAATGGCTACTGCTTGATATGAACTTGTCACTTTCACCATGGCAGCACTTCTTCAACAAAGCCAAGTCACCTGCCCTCATACATACAGAACAACCTGTCACTGTTTCTGTGGCTGACCCCCTGGGTACCAGAACTAGAGGAAAAAAGCTGAACTCAAACTCCATTCACTGGCAGGCTGAAGCTGCATAAGACTGCCAGTCCAGCCCAGAACAAGCCAAGGCCCAGCATCTGAGTAGCCTAAAAGTGGATGTCTGCAAAAAGATCAACTGGGTGATATTCAAGATGGCTAACAACCAGGAAGGCATGGTCCTGCCCAGTCAGAACCATGGCCAGCGGCATACCCTTCACTGAGAGCAAACGACCTCCATCCATCCCTGTCTGCCTCTAACTACAAACCTGTTAAGAAGGGGGAGATGGGAGTCCACTGGGTAGGCTGACATTGCAAGGTGAATGGGACAGCACTTGCCAGTATGACCTACTGCGTCTCTGCATGCGAGGGACTAGGCATTTCAGTCTGACACCCCAGGGGTCCTGCAGGGCACAAGCTAGATTTGTCTTTCTGCCTGAGGCCATCACCAATTATCTGTGCTGTGAGGCGAGCTGGCCTTCTGCCAGGAGAGGAGGTGAAGGGATTTACAGAATCTCTCTCTGATCTAACTTATTAGAGGAGTTAAAGTTGCCCATTCCAGAGGCAGCACCGCACAGAGGTGAAGAAGTCAAGATCCAACCCCCTACTAAAAGGGAAGGGAGCTCCTTAACCTCCTGGGGGCTCAGCTCCCCTGTCTTGCAGAGGGGCATCATCTCAGGACACGCCCAGTCAGGTCCTGATGACAGTGAGATAAGCCAGTAATACAGCAGAAGCCTGATGAAGTGGGCTCTCCATGGGGAGTCATGATCATCCAGAGGGGAAGGGCGACCAGGAAGGTCAGAAATCAGTGATCAAAACTGAGGATGACTCGCAAAAGTCACAAAGTAAGCAGAGCAGAACTGGGAGTTTGAGGCTAGCCTGGTCTACATAGTGAGACCCTGTCTCAAACACACATGCTCACACACATGCACGTACGCACACATGCATACACACAAACAGAGGGTGCCAGACAGGTAGCTCAGTCAAGACACTGCTTGCCATGTCTTACCTGAATTCAATCCCTAGAACCCCACCTTTTTTTTTAATAGAACGAAAAGCATAGGGAGGAAACGGAAGAGAGAGTGATGGGATTATATTGTAATTTTAATTTTTTAATTAAAAAATAAGCAACAGAAATTAAAAATAATAAAATAAAATTCAGTTGTGGTGTCTCAAACTTGTAATCTTCGCTCTAGGGAGGTGGAAACAGCAGGTCCCTGGAGCTCACTGGCCAGTCGTCCTGGCAAAATTGTGAGTTCCACTGAGAGACCCTGTCTCAAAAACACAGTTGGCAGCGATTGAGGGAGACACCCAAGGTTGGTCTCTGGCCTCCACATGCACATACAAGTTTACACATGAGTACACACCTGCACATACATGCACCCACACACATAGAGAGATGCCGAGAGAGGGATTTTATTGTTTGTCTTTAGTTTTCCAGGATAGCCAAGGCCATAGGAAGTGGAGCGAGCTGGTGGCACTAAGGCCTGTCTGAAGAGGCTCCGCTAAGCCACATGCTCGTGCCTGTCCACACAGCTGGTCTGACGCATTGAAACAGGGGACTGCTGCTGTCCATGAAGCAATCTGTGCTTGGGGAGAAGCATTTGCTCCCACTTCCCCACCAGGAGGGAAAAAAAGCAAATGGCACATCTGCCCCATGGTAGTCTTCTGGTTTTCCATGTAACCATGGATGACAGTCGCCAGCATTTACAACGGCGCCCTCTGCAGGATTCCCTCAGCCTCATAGGAAACAACCACAGGCTTTGGGAGGCCCACACTGTCTCTCCTCCCATCTCCAAAGGGGACCGCCTATTAAGGACTCACTGAGTAACCCAAGATAGGGGGTGGAGAGATAGTGGTTAGGAGCACTTGCTGCTCTTGCAGACAGTCCACAAGGTGGCTGTCTTAGTTAGGGTTTCTTTTGCTGCGAAGGGACACACAGCTATGGCAACCCTAAATAAGAAAAACATTTAATTGGGGCTGGCTAACAGTTTCAGAGGTTTAGTCCATTATCATCACAGCGGGAAGCACAGCAGCATGCAGGCAGACATGGTGCTGGAGAAGGAGCTGAGAGTTCCACATCTGGATTGGCAGGCAACAGGAAGAGAGTGAGCCACTACGGTGAGCTTCTGAGACCTCAAAGCCCACCTCCCGTGACACACTTCCTCCAACAAGGCCACACCTCTAATAATGCCAAACCCTAGTCATCTACGGAGGCCATTTCCATTCAAACCACCACAATGGCATCACAGATCCAGTGATAGGGGATGCAGTTTCCCCTTTGGCCTACCACGGGTACTAGGGACATCCATGAGCACAGACATACAAACAGGCAAAATATTCACACACACAAAATGAAAATAAATAACTTTTGAGAGAGAGATCCAGGATTCCCCCCACTTACCACATGAGTGTTAGGATTTTTTCCTAACGCAAGCTCTCTGCCAATGCAAATTCCCAATTAAGCCAAATCAAAACAAGCCGAATTAAGAGATATCCAAGTTTACTAGGATTCCTGCGCTCTTGGGTGCCCCCCCCTCAGGAGAAACCTGAAGGCCATGAATGTGACCACCAGGAGGAAGGAAAAGAGACCACTTGATCCTCTTTTGGGAGTTCATTTGAATACTCTGTGGGACTGGCCCTGACCCCCCCCCCGGGGGTCAGGCCCTGGCATGCTGGGATTTGGAGTTCAGACCAATACAACTCTCAGGCCTGGGGACTGGGATAGATGCAAGGGGGCTGGGATCTACGCTCCCAACTTAACAATGAGGAATGACAGGTTGTTATAGAATATTATTTTAACTAGGCAAAGATGTGTTACATTTGTTTATGTTGTAAAATATTACTTTAACTTTGTCAAGTGTTTTACATTTGTTTATGCTGCATTTGTTTAACGATGTGATGTAAAGACCTGTTACACTTGTTTGTGCTGAATTTGTTTAATTCTGTACAGATGTGTTGCATTTGTTTCACCTTGCCTGCCTAAGGCACCTGATTGGTCTAACAAAGAGCTGAAGGGTCGATAGCTAGGCGGGAGAAAGGATAGGCAAGGCTGGCAGGGAGAGAGAATAAATAGGAGGAGAAACCTAGGCTTGAGAAAAAGCAGAACGAGGGAAGAAGGAGGAGAGAAAGAAGGACATGCCCTGGTCAAAAATCTAGGCAGCCGCAAGCCAGACAGACATAGAGGCAGCAAGAAAATAAGAAAAGGTAAAAAGAGCCAGCGAAAGGCAGATAAAGAGAAACAGGTTAATTTAAGTCAAAAGAGCTAGTAAGAACCATGCCTGAGATAGGCTGAGCATTCAAAACTACATCTCTGCGTAATGATTGGGGAGCTGGTTGGTGGCCCAAAAGAAAAGGCCAACATACCAAGTGGCTCAACAGTCACCTTGCAAATGGTATAGCTTCCAGTAGGTGGTAAGGACCAATGCCGCCCCACTCTTTCCACTGCTCTGGCTTCTTGTCCGTAAGACCAATAGAACCGGGCAATTCTAGAAATAAGTCATCCCAGGAGGATCAAGTGGGGGGAGGGGAGGGGCTGAGTTTTCCACACTGATCAGAAATTGCTTCAATGACTGACACACCCAATATATTTTTATTTCTTTTTATTTCAACCCACTTGCCAAAGCCCAGAGCAGCTGAAAACCATGCCCTCTGCCCAAAATAAAAACGTTTAAAAAGGTTAACTTAACTCCGCTGATTCCCGAGGAAATAGGAACATCTGGAAAATGTATTTAGGAATTGATTTAATGTTGAGCCATGTTAAATGTTTTAATTTCCAAGCAATGTGATGCCCACCAAAACATCAATTAGTTGCAGCAATCAGGCAGGAATATTGGCTTCTGTTGAGAGATTCATTTATTTCAGTCCAGCTAAGTGTCAAAGGAGAACTCCAACACAACCCTGGTGCTTCAGGGAAGGGAAATCAAGCCAGACTGGAAACCAGATCATGCCCTGGCTAAAAGAGCATCTCTCTCTCTCTCTCTCTCTCTCTCTCTCTCTCTCTCTCTCTCTCTCTCTCTCTCTCTCTCTCTCCCCCCTAGGGACACAAACTGGCTTAAGAAATTGTAAGATGATTTTTAATAATTATTTTTCTAATGCCCTCTCTGAGGCTCTTCAGGTAAAGGTCTCCCACAGTCTGAAGCACCTTCCCTCTGTATACGTCACCAGCTTCCTGCAGCAACAAACAGGTCACTCAGCATAGGGACTTGGCCATCAGAAGTAGCAGGGGACAGCCAAGCCAAAGACCTTGGGAGGTGGGCTCTCCTGAAAACAAACACAGGGCAGGAAGGCCTGTGAAGTTGCTGAGGACCATAGACAATGGATGTATCGTGCCCAGCTCCCTGCATTTCTCTCTCTGCAATGGGACCTCTCGCTGCAAACCTCCATTTCTTCATCCCTTAAATGGGAGCGATGGAGGGACGGGAACAGAATGGGATCATGTGACTGTGACTCCACATGTGCCAAGCCCACCTTAATCAAAGGAGTCAAAGAGCTTTTCCAAGTTACAGATGCCTAGATGCATTGCTAGGCATACTGATTCAGGAACTCTTGGGGAGGCCCTGGAATCTACATCTAAGCATCACTCCCCCATCCCCCAGTATTTAAGAAACAAGAGAAGGAGAAAGGATCATACCTCCCCCCCAAAAAAAAGCGGTCACTGAATGGCTGTGGGGTAAATGGAGGAAGGGCATGTAGGGTCTTGTCCCTTTCTGATGTTATTTCGAGAGAGAACAGGTCCCTTCCTCTCTGCAGAGGATTTGGCAATGTTTCTTAACTTAGAAGTGTACTTGCCACTGGGACAGATGCAGGCTGCATAGCTGCATTATTAGTAACAGTAAACGAGATAGCCTAATTATACAGAGAATCTCTGCAGGTCTTGTTAGAGATCCAAGGCTCAGCCTTTGTCCAGTTCCCACATAGGGTGTGGGATGCCCCTGAGGGGTATCATCAGATCCAAAATGCAGGGTGCAGAGCAAGGGTACAGTAAGCCCTTGTACCGAAAGTGCAAGGCTTGTGTAGGCCTGACTTGTTTGTGTATGAACAGACTATGTAGACAAATACACCAGGCACTGGCAAAGTCGGTTGCCCCTGGAGAGAGGAACTGGGAAACTGGGAGACGGGAGACAAAAGGGAACGGCTCACCACATCACTCTCAGGTCTTATGTGTTTAAAGCTATATACCTTACCCATTTTGTGTATCATCATACAAAATGCCATATGCATTCTATGTTTCAGTGAAATTTTGCAAAATATAATAAGTATATCACTTGTAGCTACAGAAATTGTTAAGTCTCAATTTTGACATCTTCAGTGGAAAGAGAGGAAAAAACATGGGGTTGAAAGAAAGAGGAGGGAGGGAGATGGGGGGAGGAAGAAAGAGAAAGGAGTCCGAGTTAAGCATCACATTCTCGTTCTAGTCTGGAGTTTCAGGTGCTATTCCCTACTCGGGGTCCAGCCTACCTCCATCTCCCTCTCTCTAGCACACTGCCTCAGAGGCACACCGCACTGTCCTCTCTCACCCTCATGTGACTGAGTTTGTGAAGGCGAGGATGGTGCGTCTGCCTTGCTCTAAACTGTCTCCCCAGAAGTACAGAGCCACAGCTAGACCAAAGGTGGTACTCACTCGAGACAGGAGTCAGGAAGGTGTGAGAGTGGATGGGCAGAGGAGAGGAGTTGGCAGGAGTCAGAAGAGAAAGCTGTAGTGTCAGGGGTAAGGGCATCTGCTCTGTGGAACTGTCCATCCCTCCCTCCTTCCCTCCCTCCCTCCCTTCCTCCCTTCTTCCCTCTCTCCCTCCCTCCCTTCCTCCCTCTTTTGCTCCCTCCTCCTGATCTTGCTTAGCCCCCAGTCTCCATCATTGCCTCCCTACTCCATGGCTTTGAGCTCTTATTGGCTAAGGCCTTGCCTGCCTTACTTGCATCACATTCTCAGCCCCTACGGCAGACTTAGAACACAGTAGGTACCAAAGAGCTATGCAGTGGTGGATTAATACTGGACAGCAAGTAGGCAGGTAAAGGAGCCATTGAAATGAATTTAGTCCTGATAGATTCTGATTCGGTGGATTCTGGGCCACACCCAGGGAATCTGAAGTCTTTTAAAGACAGTATTCAAAGAAAGCTTGGCTGGAACTCTGGACTAGTCTTTGAGAGCAAATACCCAATGTCTATCAAACCTCCATCCTCAATCATGGAAGCCTCCCCACCTTTCAGGGTGGCTTAGGCAAGGGCTGCTCACCTGTTGGGGACCCAGTGGAGGTAGAGCCGGCACTCACAAGATCATCCTGCCAGGAGTGAGTCTTGGCGCCATCTAGTGCCCACTGGAGGCTCTGCAACTGTGCTGAGCTGAGCTGCAGTCGCTGGGAGTTGGTCACCGAGGCAGCGTTCTGAGGACCCAAGGAAGCGATCTGCTCCGTCGACAGCTCCTGCAGGCAGGAAAGTCGGGACAGACCTCTGCACACCCTCTCTGGATCTTCCAAACCTCCTTTATCTGCTCAGAACTTCATGACTTTGTCATACCCTTGTACTGTGACCGTAAGCAAGCATTAAATAGAAACGATATTGGAACCCCTGTTCGATTTGTCCACCAACAGCAGCAGAACGTCTGGCCTCTTGAAAAATATGGGAGATTATGTAAAAGTGTTCAGGGATATTAAGCCATTCTAGCTCCGAACTGAGACTTTTACCTTGAAGTAACTAGATATATTAAAGGGGATCTTGGTTTTCCACATGAGTGCTGTTAGTGACCTTTACACCAGAGAAAATACTGATGAAGGCAGCTCCAGCCTGAATCCGAGCGCATAACAGCTGTGTGATCTCCAGCAAGTTATATCACCTCCCTCGGCTTCTGGACTTGCTTTGAGGTGACTCCGAGAACTCACCCCCAAGGCCAGTCCCTGTTCCTTTGGCATAACTGTCGGAATCGTCTCGGATGAATCCCGATAGCTCAGAAGCAGGCAAGAGCAGCGATTTTCTGTTAATACTGCCGTGGACAGCAGAAGCGTGCTCTGCTGCGTGCCCTGTGACTTCAGGGCTGCGAACAAGATATTTTCTGAAGTCACACAGTTTCAAAAGGACTTGGTGGCTCGCTCCAGGGAGACTAGGATTAGATGACAGGGCAGAAGAGCCTGTTTTAAAGCACCCCAAAAAGTTAGGAATTCACAAGCTTCTGTTCCTTTGTCCCTTCCTTTCCTAGTGGTCACTTACTTCACTCCTTCCAAGAAGCGGCTTTCTGAAATCAAATCCTTCTGCTTATGAGCCTAGGATGGAGTCCAGTCTTCTGAACACAGCAATAACACCTTCCGGCTGGGAGTCCTGCCTGTCTCTCCAGCCTCTCTCCTGACCCTATGCTATAACCTCTTCACCAGAGACTCTACAGACCCAGATGCACCTATCCTGGAGCCTGTCATGATGTAGTTGAAATAGAAATTTCCAGAATAAGCAACTGCCTGAACAAGGAAGCTACCCCAACTATCCTCCAAACATGATCAGAGGGAAGTACTCAGAAAAGGCCATGATTCATGGCCTCCCCAATGCCATCTGCCCAGAGAAGAAGGAGGAATTTGCTCAGTGGCTAGAATAGTTTGAGTCAGAAATGTCCCTCACCAGTTCCTGTGTTTGAACACACCTTTGAGACTCAGGGCCTATCTTGTGCAAGAAGGCCACTGGATATATAGTACTAGTGGGCCCTGAGAATTGTATCCTAGCCTTGCTGCTTCCTGTCTGGCACAGCCATGCTGGACTGCACCCACTAAGCCCTGAGTGAGACAAACACCTCCTTCCTTAATTTGCTTCTGCCATTTTTTTTTTTATTTTTTTGGTCACAGCAACAGGACAAGTAACTAATGCAGTGGCCTTGGGGACAGCTGTTTATTTCCCCATGTCCAGCATCCCAGTGTGGTGGACAGAATGCATCCCCAGGTCACCCAGAAAGCAAAAGCGCCAAAGCTGAGTTAAGAATAGTAGCCCATGGCTGTAATTCTAGCAATCATGAGGTTTAGCCAGGGGATGGTGTCTGAGGCCAGCCTGGGCTACATACCAAGCTTAAGCAAATTGAACAATATATTAAGACATTAACTCCAAAACAGAAAAGGCTGGGGAGTCAGCTCAGTCAGTATCCCAGCATTGGGGAGACAAAGGCAATTACTTCCCTTGTTCATTAGCCCATCTAAGCCTTTTGCTGAACCCTAGACTAGTGTCTTAATTAGGATTTCTATTGCTGCAACAAAACACCATGACCAAAGAACAAGTTGGGGAGGAAAGGGTCTATTAGGCTTACACTTCAGCATTGCTGTTCATCACAGAAGGAAGTCAGGGCAGGAACAAAAAATAGGACAGGATCCTGGAGGCAGGAGCTGATGCAGAGGCCATGGAGAGGTGCTGCTTAGCGACTTGCTTCCTATGGCTTGCTCAGCCCATCTTCTTAGAGAACCCAGGACCAGTATCCCAGGGATAGCATCAACCCACCCACCATGCCCTGGTCCCTCCCCCATTTGATCACTAATTGAGAAAATGCCTTAAACTGAATCTCAACGAGGCATTTCCTCAGCTGAGGCTCCTTCCTCTGATGGCTCCAACGTGTGTCAAGTTGACACACAAAACCAGTCAGTACAACTCAAGATCCAGATCACAAGTGTGCCCTTCATATCTGGATTAACCAGTGAAGGATGCTGTCTCAAGGCGTGGAGCCTGGCAGCTAAGAGTATTTACTTCTCTTCCGAAGGACACAGGGTTCCATTCACAGCACCCACAAGGTGGTTCACAGCTATCTGTAACTCCAGTCTCAGGGGAGACAACGCCCTCTTCTGATCTCCTCGGGCACTGCACATACGTGGTGCCCAGACATACATGCAGGCAAAACACCCGCACAAACAAGATGAAAAGTTTTTTTTAATATTTATTATGTATACAATATTCTGTCTGTGTGTATGCCTACTGTCCAGAAGAGGGCACCAGACCTCATTACAGATGGTTGTGAGCCACCATGTGGTTGCTGGGAATTGAACTCAGGACCTTTGGAAGAGCAGGCAATGCTCTTAACCTCTGAGCCATCTCTCCAGCCCCCCAAGATGAAAAGTTTTAAAAGGAAAGGGGGGAGGCCAATAAGATAGTTTAGCAAGGTAAAGGCACCTGCTGCCAAGCTTGAACACTGGAGTTGGTTCCCAGGACAACATGGTAGGAGGAGAGACCAATAGATTCAAGTTGTCTTCTGCCTTCACACCATGGTGCTCACACATCTGCACGTGCACATGTGTGTGCACGCATACACACACACTTAAATGATTAATTTTAATTTTTAAATAAAAAGGTGGACAGCAACAAAGAAACAACACCCAATGTTGTCCTCTGGTCTCTACAAGTATGCACACACAAACACACCCATAAAAACACCAAGGCCGCCCCCATCTCATGAGAGAAGACTGTTCCCACAAACCTCTCCTCATCTTGCTCGTGGGAAGGAAGCAAGGATGCTTACTGGCACTCTGCTTCCCTTCCTTCTACTGAGTCAGGCCCCTCTGGCGTGTTCCATAGTAGCTCACGTGTGCCATCATGGGCCTCCTCACACTCTTCCTCCCGTCAACAGAAACCTATCGATATCAGCTCGCTGCAAAAGAAGTGTTCCCAGCACTGTGATCCCTGTCTGCAGATCCAAAGTCCACGAGCTCGAAAAACTGAAAGCTTAAGACAAACTAGCAGAGGTTGACCTATGCTGACAGGAGGCTATTTATAGTGTATTTAGTGAGACTTGTCACAGGTGTCTTCCCGGAAAATGTGTTCGCTTGTGAATGCTCCCTCAGACACCGCTAGAGGTGTTGGGACACTGGGGTGACCTTTACAAAACCTGGAACCTTCTGAGTTCTGAAATATACCTGGGGGCTTTGTGCAAGGATTTAGGAACTAATCACAACAGCAGAAATAGAAACTCCATATCAGGGGCTATGAAAGGAAGGGGGCTAAAAAGAATAATAAGATAAAATGGAAATTTGAGGGGAAAAAAAGAATGTCTTTAAAAAACACCTCAAGGTATCATGTGAGAATCCACAGTGGACAGGCTGATCTTCTATGACCCTAAAAAGAAAGAGCTGGCTGAAAGCCCCCAAGAAACCAGGTCTGGCACTGGTTTCCCTGTAGGATCTGAAGTCAGACTGAGCTCCCATCTATTGGGTTCTTACCCCCGAGCGTATCAGTCCTCAGGTAGCACACAAGGCCACACCCTAAAGCCGGTACCCAAAAGCTATCGGCAGAATGAGTTCCCACAACACCCATCTCTCCCTGAAGAAATGAGCACCTACTTTGAACGTCTCACCAGGCAGGCATCTTATGGCTGAGGGTTTGAAGTGAGGCATCAGTTCCTTGTCGAGCACTCGGAGCTCTGCCTTAGTTAACCCGGCTAGGGAGAAAAGAAATCACGAGTGTTGGACTCAAACTGCCAAAACTCCACAGTGCTGTAGAGGGTTCTGTATAACATACAGATCAGTGATTCCTAGGAAAGCACCATTCCTTAGGTCGCCAGAAAGGCAACTAGGGAATCTAGTTCCTTAATCAACTCAGGAAAATATGTGGGTCACATTAGCCCTGATTGGCCTCCTATAGTGGGGCGTATACCAAGAAGGAGGTTCATTTACACACTTTAGGGGCCAGTCAAATCACATTCTAGACCAGTGTTTTTGGAACTATGGCATACACAAGAATCCCCAAGAGGGCTCATTTAAAATGTAGACTTGTGGGCACTGTCCCTGCAACTTAAGTCTTGACATCCAGTTTCTACTGTAAGTCCTTCTTGTTTACTTCAATGAGACTAAGAATTGTTATTTTGTTCCATTATATTTTATTTTAGTCCCAGTTTTCAACTTAAAGAGAGGGAATGTGCTCAGGGACCTCTTACCTGTGATGGTCCCAAGTTCCTGCAAGATGGAGCTGGTCCACTCGGTGGGTCTCCCAAATACAATTTCCGCTTTCTTCTTAAACTCAGCCAAGACGGGAGTGCTGCAGAGCAGCGTCCCAATTCTGGCTACCACTGTCCTGGGTAGAGAGGAGGAATCTGGTGAGTCTGGGGGATTCCCCAGTCATAAAGCAGTACACAGAGGATACATAATCTCAGCACCTAGATGAGATCCAGTGAGTCCCAGTGCCAACTTTAGCCCAGAAAGAGGGCAAAGATAAGAAAGTGGAGATCATCTGGATGGATGGATGGATGGATGGATGGATGGATGGATGGATGGATGGATGGGGATGAATGGATGCATGCATGCATGCATGCATGGATGGAATAGTGAATGGGTAGGTAAATGGAACATTTGCCATTTTTTACACTTGCATTTTGGTTACCTGAATTCTGAGGTCTTTATAAGTGGAATTTCAGTGGTGTCCATAGCACAAAGAATAGAACCAAGTCCAACCAGATGGAAACTCTTCAGATCCTGGATACCGTAGCCTGAATCTTCAAGGAATGCCTTCAGAATGGTTTTAGCCTATAGATAGAA
>NC_022015.1:14466067-14473366 GCF_000317375.1 Microtus ochrogaster
ATATTTCCAGCATCCAACTCCTCAACTCTCCAGCAAAATCTTCTATGTCCTGCCCCTCCCTGCCTCTGCTCAAACCATCTCCTCCATATGAAGTGTACTTCTGTATTTCCAACTATTAAAACCCAGACATTCCCTGTGTTTTAGGTCAATTCAAATGTCATCTCATCATGAAAAGCTCAAGCTAGAATGATTTTTCCCTTCTCTCTTTTCTACAGAACTGTATTATTTCTCAATCTTTGGTTTCAGACACTAGAAATGATTTTTGCACTTAAAAGTAAAATTACACAGGGTATCTCCGATGAAGTTTAAGGGTGATGATTACAGGGTCATGCATAATTCTGTCAGAGAAGCGATTCAAACTTCATGGAAAACCACTCTCTCCTACTCTCCCCTCACCCCACGTAGTTCAGCTGGAGCCAGCTGCATCATGGCCTATCCTGTGCTAATCTTGTCATTTCTCTGACTGGCCACAGTGACTGGCTCTAGATTAGTCATGTAATTTAGCCAGAACTAACCAAATTTTTGGATAGATTAATTCAAAAAACTTTTTGTTTTTCTTCTTGAACTTAGAAAAAAAATCACACAGGCATCCTTGAAATAAATGATACACATATGTATCTTCTAGAACCCAATACGCTGAGAAAGCCTACCTATGAAGAATGAAGCAAATACAAAAGAAAGCAGAGTCCCTTGATATTGGAAGAGCTAGATTCCCAGCAATAGTCTTGAAGCTCCTAATGAAGCTGTCCCTGAACTCTGAATTTGAACTTTTCTGTTATGAACAATGCGGTGGTCTGAATGAGAACGGCCCCCAGAGAGTCATATATTTGACTACTTGGTCCCCAGTTGGTGGAACAAGTTGGGAAGGATTAGGAGGAGTGGCCTTTTGAAGTATTATCACTGGGGGTGGGCCTTGAGGTTTCAAAAGCCATACCATTTCCAGTTACCAGCACCCTGCCCCTGCCTTGTGACTGTGGGTTAGATGTAAGTTCTCAGCTACTATTCCAGTGCCGTGCCTGCCTGGTGCCATGTTCACCACCATGATAGTCATGCCCCCTCTAGAACTTTGAGTCCCCAAATTAAACATGTTCTTTTATAAGCTGCCTGGGTCATGGGTGTTTTGTCACAGCAGTAGAACAGTAGCTAGGACAAACATCAATCAATTCCTGCCCTCACTTAGGTGAGTTTACATTGAATTTGTGGCTGCTTATGAATAAATGGACCCTGATTCACTTGATTTGCCTAGACCGGACCTGAAAAAGATCCAAACCAACTCCTTGGGGCTGAGCTACAAACTGAAGGATGGGTACTTCAAGGCTGATGAGAGCAGATAGGAAGAGATCAGAAGATGAAGATGAGGAGAAAGCATCCAAGTGTGAACATCCAGCATTTCCCAGTGGGAGCAAAGATGATGGGACATAGTCACCCTCCCTCCTTCCTCGGGGTCAGCCATATGCATCATACAATACAAAGGTGATGCGCTGAGAAACACCGCAATGCTGAAGTGGGGTCCCACTTTCCATGTGGCTGCTGCTGTCCCATCCCTCAAGTCTATTTAATGTCTCTATTCTCAGAGACAGCTATCCCCCTGGACTCCCCCACCTCAAACAGCATCCCCTTTCGCTATTCTTATGAACATCCCCTCTATCTTCTGTTCCCCCTCTATCACTTACTTTTTGCCTGTCTCACTAGTAGATCCCCAAAGCATCATGCCTAGCTTGTCGTTGTGTTCCAAGTAGCTAGCCTAAAGCCTGCTATATACTTTATGAGTGATTGAGTGAAGAAATGACCATCTGAGTGAGTGAGCCATATACATCATAGAAAAACATATGCCTCTCTGAGAAGACACCATTTTGATGCCTTCCCAAGATGATGATGGTAGTTACAAAATAATCCCACACTAGTTCAGATTTACGTATAATAAAGGGTTATTTATTTAGGGGAGACTCACAGATCACTGTCCTAGATCACAGTCCTCTGCACAAATGAGAAACAGGAACAGAGTCTAGCAGTGGGAAGTGAAAACTGGAAGCAAGAGAGTGAGTGCACACTTTACAGCTGCATTTATAGTATAAGAGACCAAGCTCGAGTGGGCTGCTATCTTAAAGGCTGGTGGCTGAAGGAGCTGAAGGAGCCCCCACAGCCCCAAGACAGACTCCACTATGGTTTGAATATGAAATGTCCATATGTCAAACACTAGATCCCCAGTTGGGGCAGTAGTTTTGAAGATTGTGGAAACTTTAGAAGGTAGAAAGTTGACTACTGGGGCATGCCTTTAAAGGCTCTACCTGCTCCCCTTTCTCACTCTGTGCCACCAGTCCACCTTGAGGTGAAGCACCTCCTTCACCACACACTACTGCCACCACGATGTTCTGCCCAAGGACACGTAGCCACATGACCATGGCCCAAACCCTCTGAAACCATGAATGAAATAAGTCTTTCCTCTTTTAAGTTATTCATGTTAGATATTTTGTTACAACAAGAAGAAATGGACAGATTAGTCACTGATGAGTTGCCTTCAGTGGTTACATAGCTTTTAGCAGCTATAGATGAGGTCGGAACACTGAATGCAGATAGCTTCAGCTGCAGCTTCAGTCTGCATGGCCCTGACTGGATGGTGATATGGGCTCGGAGTAATAGAAGCTAGTACATTGGAGACACAGTGTTTGCTGCACCACTCAGACCACTTTACCTCACTGCCTCGTCTACTCCCCACCACAGCCTGGTTAGTCAAATATTAACAGCCCCTTTCACAAATAACCCACTGAGGTATGAAAAGGCTAAATGATATCTATTTGCTAGGAACTAATAATTCTATGTCAAAAAAATCTGATGGAGGCTGGTTAAAGGCCTGCTGTGCAAGCGTGAAGATGGGAATTTGAATCTCAAGAACCCATATTAATGTCAGGCAAGCATGGAACCACTCCAGCGCCATAGACGGGGATCCCCAGAGAAAGCTTACTAGCTAGACTAGCCAAATCAATGAGATTTGAGTTCAATTAAGAGACCTTGGATAAAATGGAGAGAGAGCAAGGAAGTCTCCCAGTGTCAATCTAGGGCACACACGCACACACACAACAAGAAATTTTAAAGCCCAGGCAGTGGGACACCACAGTTGTCTTAGCCAATACAGATGTTTGCCTCTGGAAGGAAAACACGGAAATTCAGCAGCACCTAGTATCCCCAGACAGTCGAGTACTAGCTAGGCAGGCCCCACCCTGCCTGGCTCCCGAGATTAGGCAAGAACAGACCATTCCGAGTGGTGTGACCATAAACTGGATTTTTCTTATTAAATCTTCACAATCAGATTTTACTAGTTGGCTCATGGCAATTTGTGCTCCTCAAATATCATGGATGCCCATTTTCAGATGAAAGTGCAAAATTACAATTCAAATAAAATTGCCTTGAAGATGTGGTATTAAATTGCCCTTGAACCTTAAACCCAGAAAATGCAAGCTCAGCCCGCGAGGTGATAAGTCAAAATATATTTTCTTGAATGACTGGACCAGTGTATGTGTAAATGATTCTGGGACAATTAATACCAACACTTGTAGGCAATATTAACCACTGAAAAATGAGTAGCTGTAAGATTTCAATCTCTCTGTTCATCCCTCTGGCTTCGATAATAGTTTTTTCCCCCTTCTATTAGGTTTTAAGCTGAACTATCTGATAATGTAGTTCCTCCAGGTCTGACTATTAATCTAGAAACATGCATTTAAAGGTTTGATTGGAGGCTGAAGTTGAAGAACTGACTGCAAATGATATATGCAAATGTTACGTTTTCATATCCTTTTCAAACATATTGATATATCTCGCTGCCATCCACGGGAATTAAAACTGGCGCACGGGGAGAGGGATGCTCTCACTTTTAAGTTGGATCTATTTTTTGGTTTCTTCCAGGCTGCAAATAAATTCATTTTAATATCAGGAATGGAATGTGGCATTTCCTAAACTAGTTAAAACCAGTTTTAGAGTCAGAGAGCCATGGGACTGCAGAATGTTAGTGGAAAGAGCTTCGGATCATTGGGTGTCATCCTTTCCATTCTGCAAACAATAAAACCAACTCAGAGAAAGGGAAGTGACTGTGGTACTGGTGACCCAGGATGCTGAGGACAATGATAAAAAGACTAGGGACAGCAACTGCTGTTTGAATGTGGACTATCCCCCATAAGTTCACCAGTTTGAACATTTGGTCCCCTGCTGTAGCACTGTTTGGGAAGGATGTGGAATCCACAGGAAGTGGAGCCTTGCTGAAGGAAGTAGGTCACCAGGAAGTGAGACTTGAAGCCTATAGGCTGGCCTGACTTCCTGTTCTTTCTGCTTCCTAACCACCCATTCAGTGGGACCAGCTAGCCTCCCTCTATTGCAGACATGCCTCCTTGCCCGAAGTCACACCTTCCCCACCAGAATGGACTATGTCCCCTAAAACGGGGAGCAGGAATAAACACATCCTTCCATAAATAACCCCTTGCCAGGTGCTTTGTCGTAACAGTGAGAAAGGGAACTAATACAATTGTTTTCCTGACCTTCAAATATTATTGTTCAACATGTTTTATTTTTTTAAACGCATTTAATCCTCATGACCAGAATCTCCATATTAGCCATGCTCCGGGCAAGGCATGATTTACACCATGCTGTATTTGAAATCTGCCACTCAGAATCGTGGGGTATCACTTACAAACACCTAGTGAGAGAAGAGCCCACGCATTGGTTTTGCCTGCCCAACACCCATCTCCCTTGGTTTAATAATACCACTACTTTCCCTTCCTTCAGCTACTGCGTTAGTCTTATCTTTCTGCTGTTACAAATTACTACCAACCTGGTGGTAAAACAGATGGATTCACTTACAGTTCTGGAGACTTTAAGTCCTAAAAGGAGTCAGTAGGCTGCATTTCATTCGAGGGTTTTGGAGAGAATGTGTTTCCTTGCTTTTTCTAGCTACTGGTTAGTTCATTCCTTAATTCATGACCATGTAGTCCATCTTCAAAACCATCAGCCTAGCACCTCAAAACCCGTTTCCCTCTGCTTTCATTATTGAATCATCTTCTATGGCTGTGGCATCCTGCCTCCCTCTTACAAGACTCCTCATGAACACATTGGGCCCACCAGGATAATTTTACATCTCATTGTCTTTTTTAAAAAAAATCTTCCTTACATGTATGGATGTGTGCTGAAGTATGTGTACATGTGGTATCTGTGTGCAAGTGCCCATGGATGCCAGAAGAAGACATCAGATCCCCTGGAACTGGAGTAAGGGGCAGTTATGAGCCACACATTGTGAAAGCTGGGAATTGAACCCAGGTCCTCTGCAAGAGCAGTAGGTGTCCAGGCCACATCAAGATCTTTAAATGACTTCCATCTGTAAAGTCGCTTCCTGTGATGGATTGTATTTACAGGTTCTAGGCACTTGGGTTGGAGATCTTTGTGGAAGGAGTCTGATCTGTCTCCATACACCTTCCCCAGTGTCGGGTCACCATGGAGTCAGAAACAGGACTCCGCTCACTGTAGCAGGCATAACCAACTAGCATAGTCTGCCCCAGACAGGAGTGACTGCTCAGAGCTGAGCAACTATAGGAGTGGAGTTAACAGTAGGATTTCCTAATATAATAAACGAAGCAGAGTCACATTTTGATGGGGCTGCTAGTTAGGTAGTGTGTAAACCTAATGATGAAAACACCCCTGAGGGATAGCTGGTCAAGAACGAAGATAACACGGAAGCACTTATGACTAGATACCCCAATGCCTCACCCAATCAAAACTAAAATTCGGGGGGGGGGACTTATTTAGTTTACAGGAGATTAACAACCAAACAGACTTTCAACTTATCATAAACAACTAGAAAACTGAACAAAATTTAGGAAGTAATGACATTAAAATATTGAACAACCAGGGAGCATGTAAGAGTGATCATAAGACAGGGTAAATAAATAAAGGAAGCCCTAAAATTGCTCCCCCCAAAGGCGTTTTCCACATCATAAGGCAGGAAAAACCAATGGATCCCAGTGATCTAGCTACGTTGTAGACATAGATCCAAGGCCAAAAAGCCAGCCTAGCAAGCTACTGTCCCCCACTAGTTCAAATCTCAGCACTTACCAAATAGCAATCCACGTCTGCTGACCTCTAGAAGACAAGGGTATCTTAGCATTCATTTACTCAATACATATTTATTATGCAATGAAACATGCATGTGTAACCATATATTTTTAAAGAAAAGAAATATGTGCTAGTCATGTTTTATGGATACAATTTCTGTACCCAGCATCTAGCCTAAGCCAGTATAAATATCACAGATATTCCCCAGAAAAATGAAATCAAACTCTTAGAATGTTTTTTTCCCATAAGAGCAGCCTCAAAGAACTGACAATCTGGGCTTTTCTATAAATAATTATACAAAAGATGAGAGAGAAGCCCAAGTTCAGGAAGGCCAAAACAGCTCTCATTTCAGGGGCAAAGAAAGAGGAGGAAATTGTAGAGAGAGAGAGAGAGTTCTAGAAATCAGCAATTATGTCTTCTTGAATACTGAGCCCTGATTTCTATATATCAGGATGTCGGGACTGAAAGCACACAGCAGGCAAGAGGCAGCAGAAGTGGTAGGCTAAGCAGTTCTCAAAGTTCATGTGGAGTTGGAAAGAATTTTCTCTCCCGCCAGCCAGAGTGGAGAGACCTTGATATTCATGGAGAATAGGCAGGTTTCTTAGATGAATCGTGTCTCAATGAAGGAAGGACAGAAGGAACCATAGAATAAAGATCACTTTGTCCCCAAAAAAGTTCAAAAGAATGCAATAAAAATATAAAAATTACTTGCAAATACTTATATAGATTGGAGCAAAGACTGTTTTTAACCCCTTTTTTTTTATTGATTTTTCTTGTGCTCTACATTTTTCTCTGCTCCCCTTCCTGCCTCACCCCTCCCCTTCAACCCTCTCCCAAGGTCCCCATGCTCCCAATTTACTCAGGAGATCTTAAGACTGGTATTTTTTAGCAACTACAACTAAGTCAAACTCTTAAAAATGAGAAGTTCATAATGCCCACCAGTCAGTCAAAATTAATAAGTGTCATTGTTTCCTTGCCTTTGGCTCAGAGCAAGTGAAAAATGACTAGGCTTTCAAACACACCTAACCCTTAATTAGGAGAAAAATCAGCCCATAGATACAGACTAAAAAGATGGCTCAGTGGTTGAGGGCACTTGCTGCTCCTCTGGAGGACCAGAGTTCAATTCCCATCACACACATTAGGCAGTTCATAACCCCTGTAACTCCAGCTTCGGAGGACCTCTTCTGTCCTCCAACAGTACCTTCC
>NC_022015.1:14473466-14478593 GCF_000317375.1 Microtus ochrogaster
TTAAAATAAGAATAAATCTTTTTAGAAACAGACTGAGAAATGGCAATAGTAATGAAGGTATTAGCAAGGACGTGAACAAAACTATTATAAACACGATAAATCCATTCAGGAATATAAAGTCAAACAGAAGCAATAAAAGGGATGAGAATCTTTTAAAGACCCAGGAACGTCCACCCACCTGTCCAGGGGTCCATTCTGACTGCTGACCGAGGGATGTCACAGTATCTATAGAGCTGAGGTTCAGCTGCTCCAACTCACTCTCATTGAGAGCCAAAGCAATGTGCCCCAGGGAGACAATGTGGTGGTGTTTCCAGTGTGAGGGCACGTCCCAAACCTTTAGGCAGGAGAAACATGGACCAGACCAGATGTTAGTGACAGCACCTGCTATGGTCTCTACTTAATACCCTCCCAAAATCCATCGCTGAGACCTAATCCCGAATGTGATGGGCGTAGAAAATGGCTCAACCCTCAGAAATAGAATTCCTGCCACTTATAAAAGAGATCTTGAGAGCTCCCTGCCCAGTTCTATTTTATTAGGCAAGATGCTGTAGGAAATGATTACCTAAGAGAAATTCACCCTCACTAGACATTGCCTCTATCCATGCCTTGATCATGGACTTCTTAGCAACCAGAACTGTAAGTAATAAATTCTAGTGTGTATAAGTTAACCAATATAAGGTATTTTTTATATTTCAACCTCCAATAATCTGTAAAAAATATATTTTATAGAAGCCCAAAGAAAATCAGAGAGAGAGAGAGAGAGAGAGAGAGAGAGAGAGAGAGCTTTTTGTACCAGTTCATGCCAAAAGCCTTACAGAAGTTGATAGTCTTTCACCAGGGAATTCTACTTCTAAAAATTTAGCCCAAGAAAATTATGAGACCATGGTGCAAAGCTACATGTTTAAACATGTACAAAGTCTTAAATAGGGTTTGAATATGAAGCATCCTCCCAAAAGCCCATGGGTTGAGGGCTTAGTTTCCAGCTGGTGGTGCTCTGAAGAGGTGGTTAGACCATGGTGGCATTAACCCCATTGAGAGATTAATCCATTAATGAGTTCATAGCCAAATGAACTACTAAGATGTGAAAACTATGAGAAGAAGAAAGTCATGTAGGCACAAACCTTTGAAGGATAGTAGAGAGCCTCTGTCTGTCTGTCTGTCTGTCTGTCTGTCTGTCTGTCTACTGTCTGTCTGTCGTCTGGCTGTCATTTCACTCCCATTCCCTAGCTGCCATAAGTGAGCACCTATGCTTCATCATGCCCTCTCTACTATGATGTTCTGGTATATTTTGATCTCAAACCAAGAGCCAGCTGACCATGAACTGAAGCCCCTAAAACCGTGGGCCCAAATGAGACTTTGCTCATGCTAAGCTGTCTTGACTTGGGTACTCTGTCACAGAAACGGAAAGCTGGCTGGCGTGAAGCATTTATAAAAAATTCAAAGAACCCAAAGCTAAATGACTAGCTAAATAAAGACCAGTCACAAAACACTGATGTATATTTGTCTTTCTGATACGGAAAAACACATTGCTTGCAGAAAACAAGTTCCTGAATAATGAGTGTGATATCTATCATTTTTGCAGCAGATATATGCTAACCAAGTTATCTTGTATCTGCATGTTCTGAGAGCTGCAGACACAACAACCCATACATTAAAAATATTCTTTTAAAAATTCCATCTGGGTCTGGAGCTGGAGCTCAGTGGTAGAGTGCTTGCTTTGCTTGTGCAAGGGCCCTTGTTGCTAGACCCAGCACCACCAAAGACACTGCAAATGGACTGAACATTTATCCCGATATAACAGACTGCTTAGGGCTCACCCTAAGTAATTATAACTACCTAAATGGAATTTACACTGTACTGTGTAGGGTGGGCTCTTTGCAATTATCACACCTTTTTACGTAGGGACTTGAGCATCCGTGGATTTTACTACCTGTGGAGGTTCTGTAATCAGCTTCCCATAGGTACTAAGGACATCCACGTGTAGTACACAAAAGAAATCTATATATTTTCCATCCATATATGTAAATCTATCACACTTCAAATCTGGCGCCAAACTATCAATGATGCCTGGTGAAACATTATCATCAGTTTTTCTTCTTTATTATTTTCTGACTTTTCTTGTGTATCCAATGATAATTTTTAATCCCTGGTTATTCCACTGCCAATCAAATGATGTAATAAGCCAATCAAACCGAATTAATACATTCAGGCTTAATAAACATAGCAAAGCACTCCTGGGTGACCCTCAGGAGGACGAGAAAGGTATCACATGGCAAATATACCTATGAGGTCTTAAGTAGCCTATAGGAGTGATCTTGAGAGGCCCAAGGACAGACTGACTTTAGGCGGGCTTTCTTAGTGGCGGAGTTTAAAGAGGGCAGTTCTAGGGGAGATGCTGCTCAATGTGCTGAGAGCTGGATCTAGAATGGGGGCCCCCCAAACTGGAGAGTCCAAGCATCTGTGTGTCTGTGTGTTCATATGTGTGCAGACATTCGTGAGTGAGCAGGTGCATATGTCTGCACGGGCAGGAGGAGGTCAGAGGTCAACCTTAAACATCTTTCCTCAGGTGTCATCCACCTTAAATGATGTGTAAGTTAGGCATTTTACAAGGTCTCTCGCCCTGGCTTCAAGTTCACCATGTAAGTTGGTTGGTCTTGACCCCCAGGGATCCTCCTGCCTCCACTTCCTAGCTCTGGAACTACAAGCATGATACCATGCCTGACTATTTGCCATGGATCCTGGGAATGGAACTCAGACCCTCATGCTTGCATAGGAAGCATATTGCCAACAGGACCCTCTCTCCAGCCATAGTTTCTGACCTTTCTATTATAAGCTCGGGTTACCTGCATAAAAACCAGAAATATGAATATAATTTTAACAACTTCTTTATCCCATGAGGATAATAGGTTATTCTATGATCTCAACAGCTGTAATGTTTTTGGAACTTTTGAGTGTGTATTGTGTGGTACATTGCATGTGTTTGCATATATGGGGTTACTGTAGGACCCAGGGCAACTTGGTACACACGTGCCAAGACAGGCTCTATAGAGACCAACCAGAAAGTAGGCCCAAGTCTCGGTAGTTTACCCTAAGGCAATATCTGGTACCAAGAAAGACCACAAACAGAGACTACCCAGGCACCACCCAGGAACAGACCATCCAAAGGAAATTCCTAACGTTCCAACTATTGTAGATGAGGTCACGGGATGTCCCTTAGCACAGCACACACGTATCCCCTTTTCACCAGGGTACCCCTAGACAGATGTCAGCCAATCAGGGCTCCTGAACCTTACAAATCCCTCACCCCAACCTCTGTTATTATAAAAAAAAAAAAAAAACAAAAAACACCCCAACTGTGCTGGGGCTCTCCAATCACGCCAATACAACAGACACATGGAGAGTCCGAGATCAAACTTGAATAAGAATAAAGGCTCTTTGCTTTTAAATATGGGACTCGGTCTCCTTGTTGTTTTTTAGGGGACTCTCTGGATCTGGGCATAACAGGTACTTGTATGTGGTGGGTGAATATGAGTGTGTGTACGTGTGTGTGTGCACGTGTGCCTGTGGAGGGCAGGGGTTGGCATCAGGTATCTTCCTCGATCTCTCTCCACTGATTAGAGAGATGTGGCTTCTCTGCCCTCAGCAGCTGGGATGACACTGGGCCCTCACACCACCAGCTTTTCAAGGGAAGTGCTTTACCCACTGAGCCATCTCCCCAGCCCCTCAAAGGGATTTGTATGGTCTTGTTTTTGTCTTTCTGGGTTTCCCTATGTAGACTTGGCTGTCCAGGAACTTACTGCGTAGACCAGGCTGACCTTCAACTCACAAAGACCTGCCTGTCTCTGCCTCCCAGTGCTGGGATTAAAGACAACATTTTAAAATGATGACGACAAACTCCTTCCAATCCCCCCTTTTCCTGCTCTAGGATGAATCTGCAGCAGCTGGGAGGCCAGCTGCAGGCACCTTTTGGGGTTCTCCACGAGGAGAAAGCCAAGGCGGCGGTCTTGCAAGCAGGCTGAGACACAGATCATCTGTGTTCTGCTGCTGCCCTATCACAGAGGAGCTAACAGTTTGCCCATTTCTCAAATGAGGAAACCATGGCCACGCCACTGAGAAGAGGCAACGAAACTTCAACAAAATGACATAGGTGCAGGGCCTCAAGGGTTCATAAGTGGAAAGAAGGGGGCTGCATACTGGTGCTTGCTTGTCTTTCTGATGTTCCTCCCTGAGGCGGGCTTACCTGGATTGCCTTCTCCTTCAGGGCCATTAGCTGAGGCCTGCGGAAACCCTTCACAGCTCCTAGCAGTTCCACATTCCTGATAAAAGTGTCCCCCTCCATGCAAAGAAGGGCCTCAGGGTCCCAGCAGGCATTGGCTTCAGCCAACCTGAAGATGTCATCAGAAGAGGGAGCCACAACTCCATGGCAACCTGAGGAACATGTGCCACGTGGGGAAGTAACAAAGGAAATAGAATTGTGGGAAATGTTAGTTGCTTTCTTAAACAATAATCTTCACTAGTCGCATTCATTCACAAGAGGCAGGGTAGTGGAAATGCTGACAGCAGGGAACCAAGGACTCGCTCCTCTGGGTTTCACAGTAATGACCTATTTGGACCCATCCACCAAGAGGCTTCACTGTACTGCAGCTGAGCAGGTGGCATATGCCTGTAATCTTAGCGCCAGGAGAGCAGAGTCAAAAGCATCCATGTAGCTTACCAACTCCCTAATCTTGCCAAATCTGTGAGCTCCAGACTCATTGAGAGAGACGGCCTTGCAGATACTCTTCCCTGGAGAAACCTAAACAAACATCTACCCTTTCTTATAGGGTTCCAACACAAAGTGGTTTGCAATTCCAGCCAAGTCCATTTTGGGAAAGCAAAGAGTTCATTGAGCTTACTTACAGAATTTGAGAAAGGGGTTCCTTTCCAAAACGTGAGCGAACATAAAGAAAGCATGCAACAGCGAAGTCTCACTCTGAATAAACAAGTAACAACTGCCAACCATCACTGTCTGTGACAATTAAGCTGGCCTGCCCTGTCACCTGGGTACCCTGTCCCTTTAAGAGACAAGCTCCACCCACTCCCAGTTGTCCCCCCCTCCATTCTCTCTCTCTCTCTCTCTCTCTCTCT
>NC_022015.1:14478693-14488637 GCF_000317375.1 Microtus ochrogaster
TCTTACCCTCCCAATACCCACTAAATAAACTCTCCATACCCAAGCTCTCTCCACATGTCTGTCAGTCAGTCTCCCATCCACCGGGTCTCCCACCCATGGGACCTGCCAGGGTCACCTGCACCATAAATTGTGGCACTATCCCCATCGCTATCATGCCAGGTACAAGTCTGTATTTAACAGGTACTCAGTACAGATTATAAAAATGATGACACTCCTGGTAATCCTGGTGCTCAGGAGGCTGAGGCAGGAGGATTAAACATTCAAACCCAGCCTGGTCTCAAAAGCAGGAAGCAGAGGAAGAAATTTCTGATAATTTCCTACCATTGCCAAACCCTCTGGAGCCTGGAAGGATTAAACTCTTTCTCCCTCACAATGACCCACCGCAGTTTATAAAATTCATATTACCCAACTTGAGAAGGTGGAACCTGATGCACAGCTGGGCATGGTGGCTCTCACCTGCCATCCCAGCACTAGGGAGGCTGATGCAGGAGGAACAGGAATTTGAAGCTGCCTGGACCACACAATGAGCTGCAAGCCACTGAGCTACAGAAAGAAACACTGTCTGACATACCGAGAGTCGGAAGAGCTTAGAGAAAGTCACACGGCCAGTAAGTCACCAACTCAGAACCTAAACCCTACCAACCTGTACCATTTAGCTGCTAAGCTATGCCGATCCTTTAAGATAAGCCAAATTGAGGCTGTGGAGATGGCTCAGCAGTTAAGAGCACTGTCTCTTTCAGAGGACCTGGGTTCTATTCCCAGCACCCACATGGCAACTTACAACCATTTGTGACCCCAGTTCCAAGGGATCTAGCATCCTCTTCTGCTCACTGAAGGTACTGTACAAGCATGCATGCAGGCAAAATTCCCCATACATATAAAATAAAAATAAATAAATCTTTTTAAAAAAAATAAGCCAAACCTAATGAAATGCTTGTCCCATGTTGACTTGTCAAACCTTCATGCCCGGCCCCTGATTTCAGATACAGGCCTGTCATTCTTTGGCCTGTGGGTTTTGCCATTCTACCGCTGTACAAGTATTTCATACAGCTGCCTGAAAAGGAGATGCTGTTATGTCACAGGAAACAAAGCCACCATAGATGCCGGGTTAAACACTCACCAAAGGTGAGGTCAGAGCTGGGGCTCTCATTACTGCTGTTCCGAACAGACTCAAAGACAGCCCAGAGGAATTCTTTGGGGGGCAACATCCCAACCATCTTGGAAGCTGTTTGTTGTAGGAGGTCAGGAAACTGTAGTTAAAAGAAAAAAACACATGAGATGCATTTAAGTCAGAGTTTAAACGGTGACACTACTTAATGCCTCAAAATGTTTTTTTTTCTTTACAATATCATATTGTATAAATTTAATCCTTTACCCAACTAATATCATCTCTAATGGGGAATCCTACCAAATGATACTTGACTTCCACAGCAACACAATAAACACTGCATAACAGGCATCAATCACTTTCCACCCATCAGACTGCCAAAAATAAAATAATAATAATTAATGCTAAGCTGGATGTGGAAGGCTGTGCGTGTGAGATTGTCCAAAACTGTTGGATGGTGTATCACCACCAAGCAATCTGATAATAATCTGATAATATCCACAAAAGGCGTAAGTTTGCATACACCTTTGCTTCATTACTATTTTAATTTTTAGCTTTCTATTTATTATTTTTAAGGGGGGGCAACAACATTGGGGGCTGACAAGAAAGCCCAGTGATTAAGAGGACTTTCAGCTCTTGTTGAAGACCCAGGTTCTATCCCCAGCACCCACATTATGACTCACAATTATCTGCAAAAACTCCAGTTCCAGGGGATCCAGCACCCTCCTCTGACCTCCTGAGGCACAAGGCCTGCCAGTGGTGCACATACCTACACTCGGAGAAAACACTCATACACATAAAATACAAATAGACAGGGGAGGGTTATGTGAATTCTAACTAAAGGTTAACAGTCAGGGAGCTTTGGTGACCCTGGAGAAGGTATTGTTTCTCTTAGTGGAAATAAACCACTTTGTTGGGATTTGAGATAGTATGGGGAGCCCTGTCCACGAGACCAGAAAATGCATCAGGCTCTCTTACAAGGCCCTGCCTCACTGTTGCTCAGCCACCAAAGAGAAAGAGCCTTGTTGAGGCACCTCCCCTATCAGAATAGTCACAGGACACACCAGCAGCTCTCAGCCCTGGACAGATGGAAGAAATGCCTGTGAATTATGCAGATAATCAGGCCTGAACTCCACAGATGCTGAGTCAGACAGTCCAGCATAGTGACCACTGTAGAGACTCTTCAAGGCTCTATCTATTTACCTCTATCTCCCTCCCTCTCTGCTCCCCCATCACAGGGTCCCCCTATACAGCTCAAGCTGATCTGAAACTTGAGATATCCTGCCTCTACCTCCAGAGTGCTGGGATTGCAATCCTGAGCCACCAAGCCAGATCCCTCCAGTGCATTCAAATGTGCCCTAAGGTTCTGCAACGTTCACACACTGCAAAATCAGTCACGCTTCCGTCAAGATTGGACTCCAGGTACAGTAACGTTCCCACAAGTATGTGGTAATGCTATTGGTAAGCCATTGCATACAAGCACAGCCAAGGGGCCAACAAGATGGTTCATTGAGTAAAGCTGAGGACTGAATTCCATCTCAGGGATCTATATGGCGGAAGAAGAATTGATTCCCCTACTCTCTGACCTACACACACACACACACACACACACACACACACACACACACACACAGAAAGGAAGAAAAGAAGGAATGGAGGAAGATTTTGTTTCTTTGTTTGCTCGTTCTTTGTTTTTGAAAGGATAGCCAAGTCCTGCTGGATAACATTTTTGGTTAAGGGGCCACATAGCAACAGTGGGCCCAAGAGATGATGCCTTTTGCTGCTATCAGTTTGTGTGATGTGTTCTATTCTACAATGTTTGCTCAGTGAGATCACCCAAGGAGGTATGTCTCCTATGCTTCCCCAACCCTCATAACTAACTGCATTAATATTTGTATTATATTTGTATTTGTATATGCATTTTTACTTTTTAAACACATACTTATTTACTTATTTACTTGGGGGATGCCTTGCCATGGCGCATGTGTGGAGGGCAGAAGACAACTTTGGGCAGTCAGTTCTCTCTTTCTATCATGTAGGTCTCCGGGTTCAGCTCAGGTCTCCAGGCTTGGCAGCAAGTAAGTGCCCTTCGCCAATGGCCCTTGTAGTTACGATTTTTTTTAAATGCAAAGTGAATAGCCAAATGCTTCATATTTCTCATTATCTGGCTTTAAGAGGGATGTGTATGCACACATGGGTGGGATTTCTGAAAGGAAGCAGAGAAATCTGGGGATAGAGACCGGCTCTAATGGGGGGGGGGGGACTTGCTTTTCATCCAAGAGCCTCTGGGACATTTGGGATCTGTTTAACCAGAAGTATGTATATCTTGTTTTATTTTTAAAAGCATAGAGAATGATCCAGCAAAGCACCCACATGCCCACACTGCCTGCAGCTTCAGAAATAAAACATCACAGACATAACTGACAGGCGCATTCCTCACACTCCCACCTTGCTCGAACGATGATCCCGAATTTGGCGTAGACCATCCTTGTGTACGCTGCTAAACCGTTCTTGCTTTGAACATGCTCAAAATTAATTTAGCTAATATTTATTCATGTGCTGCGTATCCTACCACCATAATCACTTGCGGCGCAGGGATTTTTATAACTCCATGTTGCTTCTGAGGTTTTACCATGTTGATAGAAGGCTTTGACAACCTCGCAAGTGATTTTTTTTTTAAAGATCAGATCTGCATATAACACTTGTATATCTAGTGCTTTTGGTTATATGTTTGGACACCAAAAAGATGGTTTTTCTATGACTGGACAGAGGATGGAAGACAGGTTCATGCTAGTTTTGCACGCTGCTTTCTTACATTGCATCTGAAGCCCACACCATAAAGAGTCATTGTTTTATGATACGTACGTATGTTCATGCAACCATGCCCCTCTGGGTATCTGACCTAGAATGGGCAAGTGTATAAGGTGCTCACAGATCGCAGGATGCTAGATGTATGGCATTGGCTGTCCTGACTACATCTGTGTGAGGAAGGTCTGGGGTTCATCTTGCTCAAAACTCAGCTACTTTCCTAGAGTCTTGGCCAGTTTGTGATGAAGCCAGAAATATCTGAGCTCTCTGAGACGCAGTAGAAGTTTGGAGAACCACAGAGCCTGACAGGTTTTAACCAGCCACACTTTCTCTCCCTTTCAGATTCCCTCAGCCTTCTCCATACGCTGCACAGTGATACCTTTGTGGCCATTGTGCGCACTTCATCTCCTGAGAAAAATGCTAAGAAAGGCGCCAGGTCCTTCATCGTCTCCACTGCCCAATTCTGAGGTGGTCTAAGAAGAGACACAAGAAGAAGAGTGAAAAGGCATGCCATGGGGGTATCTGATGCCCTTGCATCCCATCATCCTTCAAACCTAGAAAGGCTATCGGTCCAGTCTTCTCACTTTCCTGAGCAACAAACAGACAAAAGTAGGCATTTGGCAAAACTGACCAACCAGAATTGTCCCTGGAACTTTAACTGGAACTACCACAAGCTCTTTCTGGCTCCCAATCTGTTTTACAAGTGTTGCCCCACTAGATGGATGGTCAGTTCCTGAAGGTGGGAACCACGCCTGTCTTAAGAGCCACGAGCATCTCCAGTCAGTCCCTTTAGGAGGAAGCTGCTGCATACTCGGCACACGTGTGTCAGGCTCTGTCCCAGGGTCTTCACTCACGTTTGTCTCCATTCCACAGATGCCAATACTAAAACTGCTTACCCTGTCGATAACAGCAAGACGCCTGTGAGAAATGACTACTGTCAAACTTTGTTCCCAGTGTTCAGTAACCGAGACAGGAGACATGAGCTTGAGGCCAGCCCGGGCTACACAGAGAGTTAGTTCCAGGCCAATGTGGACTGCAGAACAAGCTTCTGTCTCAACAACAACGACAACAACAAAACTGAAAACAAAAGAAAGACATGGTGCTAGAGAGATGGGTCTGCCGTGAAGAGCACTTTCTGCACTTGAGAAGGACCAGAGTTTGGGTCCCAGCACCCACATCAGGCCGTTCACCATCACCTCTAACTCCAGCTCCAAGGGATCCAATGCCCTCTTCTGGAATCCATGGGCACCTGCACTCATGCACATGCAAACATACATGTTTGCACATGAGCACATGCACACACATAAAAATAAATCTTTTTTTTTTATAAGCTGACGTCTCAGCACTGATTAATATCAAGGTCCTACAGAAATGTCTGGTCCACAACAGGAAATTCTACATAGGAAATGAGAGTTCTTCTTGGCTGCAGGGAGGTCACATTTCCCTGGATCCAGGCTTCTTCATCTTTATCATCATCAAATATCAATATCTTTTTGAATTTTTCTTTCATTCATTTATTTATGGAGGGGTTGTGTCATAGTAGGCTTGTGGAGGTCAGAGGACAAACTGAGAGAACCAATTCTCTCCTTCCACCAATTTATCCAGGAAATTGAATTCAGATCTTCAGTCTTAGCAACAAAGCAACTTTACTCCACGAGCCACCTCCCCAGCCCATCATCAGTATCTTAACAACAGCGTAAAATAACGTAGAGAAACAGAACGTCCCACTCACTGACGGTAAGAGCACAAGATGGGGCAGCCTCCATGAAAGACATTTTGATGGGTTCTTGAAAACCAAACACATCCTCCGCTTATGACCCAGCCACTGCATACTTCTGCATTTACACAAGAGGTCTGAAAACTTATGTCCCTAAAAAAATCTGCATACAAATGTTTATAGCAGCCTTAATTATAATGGCCAAAACTTGGGAGGCATGAAGATGCCCTCCAGCTGGTGAATGGACAAACCACCTCAGATACCGCCAGACAGTGGGGTATTATTCGGGGCTAATGAAATGAACTATCAAGTCAAGAAAGGACAGGAAGAAAACTTGAATGAATATTATTAGGTGAAAGAAGTCTATTTGAAAAGGCTAAATACTGAACGCTTCCACTACACGACCATCAGAGAATACAAAGCTATCAGTGGTGAGCAGAGACATGGGGGGATGAAGAACTGACTGGGCAGAGAAGAGGCCAGTAGAAAAGAAAAATACTAAACTTTTTTTTTTTGGTATTTTATCCTTTTTACATTTGGGGGAACAAAGGCCATGGCACATGTGTGAGATCATAAGACAGCTTATAGGAATCCATTATCTCCCTCCACCAGAGGTCATAAGACAGCTTATAGGAATCCATTATCTCCCTCCACCATGTGGGTTTCATTCAGGTCATCTGACTTGACTACAGATGCCTTTCCCCACTGAGCCAGTCACCAGCCTCAGTGTGATTGTGTGTGTGTGTGTGTGTGTGTGTGTGTGTGTGTGTGTGTGTGTGTGTGTGTGTTGGGTCTTTCTGTGTAGACCTTGATGTCCTGGAACTCATTCTGTATATCAGACTGGCCTCGAACTCGAACTCAGAGATCTGCCTGCCTCTGCCACCCGAGTGCTGGGATTAAAGGCGTGCGCCACCACTGCCTGGCTCAGCATGATATTATAATGAGGAATATGGCATCACACATTTGCCCAAACCTAATGGATGTGAACCAAGAGTGAGGCCTCGTGTAAACTCTGGGCCTTGGGTGCTGATGTCAACAATGATACTAATTTGATTGGATTAGGATAAATACACAGTTCTGGTAGGGAACAATGTAATACGGAAGCTATACTTGAGGAGTTGGTAGGCAGAGGAGTCTCTACCTCCTCTCAATTTATCTATGAACCAAAAACTACTCTTGCCAGGTAGGGTGGTATTTACCTACAATCCTGGCACTCAAGAGGTAGACACAGGCAGATCACAATTCAAGAATAGCCTGGACTCCATAACTCAAGGCCATCTGGAACTACGTAGAAAAAGTCTGTCCCAAAATAACAAGGACTGGGGTGTAGCCTAGTGATGGGGCACTTGCCTAACTTGAACAAGGTACTGGGTTCTATCTTCGGCATTCAGAAAGAAATTCCATAACGTGATCGCGATATCTTACATGTAAAGTATCATATCTTGTGATTATGTGTGCATGTGTGAGTGTGCCTGGGCATATATGTGCACATGGGTGTGAAGGCCAGAAGACAAACTTGGGCATTAGTCCTCAGGAGCTGCCCACCTCTTGTCCTTGTGAGACAGGGTCTCTCATTGGCCTACAGCTCAACAAATAAACTCGGTAGCATGGCCAGTGAGCCCCATTTCTCTAGTGCTGGAATTAAAGGTACATGTCACATCAAGCTGGTTTGGGTTTTGGTTTTGGTTCTAAGACAGGGTCTCTCTGTGTAGCTTTGGAATCTGTCCTGAAACTCTCTCTGTAAGACGGGCTGGCCTCAAACTCACAGAGATCTGCCTGCCTTTGCCTCCCAAGGGCTGAGATTAAAGGCTCACGCCAATACTGCCCAGCTAGTGCAGACTTCTTGTCCTAGCCTGGTGGTCTCTGTGGAAGCAACCAAGCCAGACCACACTCATCCATCCTGCCACACCCCCGCAGCACAGCAGGCTCCTCTTACCCCCACTGCTCCAGAAGCCTGGACTTCACCGCAGCCCTCTGCTCAGAGCTGAGAGCTGTGCAGCCCCTGAGGCCGTGCAGAGCAGTGGCCCAGGCTCTGGGTGAGATCCCTCTCTCAATGAAGGCGGCTGGCAGATGGCACAGGAGGTTTCCCACAATGTCCACAGTGTGCTCATCGGCAATGACACCGTCCTGAAACAACAAGGACAGCTGATGGGAGATCCGGCTGGAGTCAGGACACTCCCCATCCTCAGAGCCCATTAATCTATCTGGATCAGAATCACCTACCTTGCCACAGCCCACCAAAGATGGTACTGAACCTGATGCCCCCACACAGGGAAGCAGGCCTCCGGTGCCTGGGAAGCCCCAGCTTAGCACACAGCAGGGCCTCAGTAAATGGAGACTGTTACCATTGTTACTGCTCTAGGGATACTGCGTATATGATAACTAAGATCAGGACACACCCCTTAGTGGTAGAACACTGGCCCAGAATGCACGAGGCCCTGGGCTCCAGCATCAGCAACATAAGACAGGCATCTTGATACGGCCTAGGAAGCAGCACTTGAGCCTCCAGTGCTCTTTCTCGAAATGGCAAACATAGCATGTGCATGTGTTGGCTGTGGGAAGGGACTGTGGGAAGTGTTACAGGCCTTAGTCCACTCCATCATCACAGGACCTGTAGGTAGCAAGCATTTGTGCTCTGTGCAGATAGCGAAACTTCCTGGTTCCCAAGTACTACGCCTGGGTCCCTGACACGCAGCAATGCGTTGCCCCCTTTGTGCCCGCAAGCACTGCAGGATGCTGTGCATTTGTACCCACGTTACACATGAGGATGCTGAGGTGGAAGGAAAGGCAGGTTGGCTAAAGCCACAGAACCAGTTGCTGGCAAGGCTTAAAAAGAAAGCAGTCCTCCACTGTAGATGTCCATCATTCTCTCTCTGAGATGGAAGTTTCCAGTACCAATGGCCAAGATTACTCCAGACGATAATTTCAGGGCCTACTCTGAGACTCACAAGTCAGACTCCTAGCCATCACTGCAGGCTCAAGATGCCACCGAGTCCCTTCCACAGCTCCCTGAGACTGCCACAAACACATCAAAGGGTCGGGACACCAGGGAAAGTGTCTCCCAGGATGTTCTCTTACCAGACACTGTTGCACTTTCTTGATGACCAAGCTCCTTTTATGGGAATCTAAAACCAAGGTGTCCAAGTGTCTCTTCCCCAGGCTGATCAGAAAATGCACACAGCGAGAGGTGGAAATGGAAGCCAGGAAGCGGGACCTACAGAAAGACCAGAGGACGGAGGAAAGCGGTGTCTGCTCTGCACTGACCCGAGACCAGAGGCAACAACAGCACCAGACACCACCCCAGGGGTGTCCTGTAAGCTTGAGCACTCCAAGGGATGTGCCTTGTGTCTGAGAGCAAGTCTCCTATCTATCATGCTCCAACTTAGAGACCCCGTGGAGCATTGTCTTCTCAGAGCCCAGAAGTAACCCCAGACTCGCAGGTCTGACGCGTTCTTCACCCTGCCTCTGGTTCCTTAACAGAACCCAGAGGGAAAGAATCGCAAACTTCGGGAACCCCCTCAGTGGGTGACTGAGTCAGAAAGGGGCTCAGTGTTCACTTACGGGAGCGTAGTCAAGAGGAACGGTGGCAAGGAGGACCTTGAGACTTCCCAGTATTTCCATGCCAAACAATTGACCTACAAAGGTAAGCACGGGGAACTCAGCCAAACAGTAATAAAATCAAACACAGATAATGCCTCATAAATGTCCCTTTATGTAACAGAGTGTCTCACAGTGTAGCTACCTCTCCTTTGACCACAATAGCTGTCAGAGGCAAACTGAGGCACTGTCCCCTGAGACCAGAGGCAACAACAGCACCAGACACCAGAGCCAGAGGCAGGGTGGAGAACACGTCAGACATCTCAGTTAATAGTGAATAGTTGAGGAAACTGAGGCAATAATAAGATGAATGTATTCATTCATGTATGAGAATAACTTCATTTATGATTACAAAAGAGTGACATTGCATCTGAACATTCTTCAACGGTTGTGGAAATTCATTCAGCCAATAGTCTTGTGGGTACCAGCCCATGAGGGCATGGTCTGAGGTGCTACGTGTGGACTGATAAGCGCAGACAAAAAAACATGACCACTTTCTTGGGTGGTGGTCGGGGGCTGGAGAGATGGCTCAGCCGTTAAAGGCTAGGCTCACAACCATAAATATAAAAAAAGGGGCTGGAGAGATGGCTCAGCCGTTAAAGGCTAGGCTCACAACCATAAATATAAAGAGTTCGGTTCCCAGCACCCACGGCTGTCTCTCCAGCCACCTTTTTTTTGCCGGTTGTGGTGGCGCACGCCGGTAGGATTTGCTGA
>NC_022015.1:14489252-14492199 GCF_000317375.1 Microtus ochrogaster
AAAAAAAAAAAAAGAACTAAGGGAACCTGCAACGAGGTCTGTTATCTTCCCAGAAAGCTGGAAGGGGACATGTTTTCTATATCTGGCTCTAGCTAGCTTGATATTACATCTGTATGATTCTGGTATAAATATCTTTAGATACCACAGTCGATCCAGGCCCAACTCCGGCATCAGGAGGGAGCCAGAAGCAGGAAAACACCCCCGGGTACCTGATCTGGTGAAAGCAGGGAGAAGTTGTTCTCGAAATACTGGAAGTGGGCCAGGAAGACATGGGCACTCATAGCATCGATGTGTGAGCACTGCACGCCTTTCACCAGCTGCCCAGCACTGTGAAACAAAGCAAGGACCTCTGAGAAGGGGTACGGAGGGGAGAAGGAAGGAGCCAAAGGAGGCAAGTTCCACCCAACACGGACTGAGCACTAAATTGCACTAAAGCGTGACTTCTAATATCCCTATAGGCTCTGAATTTCAGTATTTAGTCCCCAAAGTGTTATTTTGGAAGACTCTAGAAACAGGAAGTAGGACAGAGGCAGAGGAAGTAGGTCACTGGGGCAGGTCCTTGGCTATATGATTATTTCTCGCCTCCCTCTTTGTTTCCTGGCCCACCACGATGTGAACATCTGTGCTCCACTCTACCCTCCCTGCTATGATGGACTGAAGCCTTGGAAACTGTGAGCTAAGACAAAAATATTCCTCCTTTAAGTTGCTTTTTACAAACATTTTTATTGCATTTAGTGTATGAGTGTGTGTGTGTGTGTGTGTGTGTGTGTGTGTGTGTGTATACAAACACCCGTATACACGGCACACATGGAGGTCAGGGGACAGCTTGCAGCAGCTGGGTCTCTTCTTCTACCACGTTTTTCTGTGGCTTGAACTCAGGTCATCAGGCTTAGCAGCAAGTGCCTTAATCCACTGAGCTATTTCACTGGCCCTCACGTGGTTTTTGGTATTTTCCCACAGCTCAGCTGCCCCTGCTTGGAAATCAGGCTTCCCTGCGGAAGGCCTCAAAAGGCCTTCAGACCAGGCAGCCACACCACCCTACCTCAGGATCTCCTCAGGCCTGTCTGTGGTCTTCTCCAGAAGTTCATACAGGAACAAGGCCTGGGACAAGAAAGAAGAGACAGTAATGGTGGGGCCCAGCGCACTGACGCCCTGTGTGAGGAAAAGCACCCTGTGGTCTCATCTTACAGAGGAGGATGCAGAGGCTGAACACGGGACTGCTAAGCTGAGATCCTCCACCACTGAGTGGCTGAGCAATCTCAGAGACGGCCTACCACACTCCAGATGATTCTCCGTACTCTATAACAGTGGCTCCCAACCTTTGGGTCATGACCCCTTTGGGTGAGGAACTGTATTAAAGGGTCTCACCATGAAGAAGGTTGGGGACCGCTACTCTAGGGGTTGGGTGAAGAACAGAAGCATAGAGTTGAAGGGTTGATGCTTTACTACCTTAGCTTCCTGAAGCTGCTGCCTGTGAAGGACTCCTTGTGGTCCCTCTTTGTGTGCCCATCTGCTAGCCCTGAACCAGAACAGCAACAATGATGCGACCATCATGGACCAGAAAGTAACATCGATAAAGGCGCTCGTGCCCACAGCACACACTCCCCTCAAACCCTCCCAGGTGAGCACTCTAGAATGCGAGCAAGCAGGCAGGGGAGTCGTTTGTTTTAAGGAATGAAATTTTACAGAATGCCTAACTTGCAGAAGCGATCAAGTGCGACATTTGTCTATTTTATAGACTCTAAAACTTTGAACGTAATTCCCCAAACACAGTAAATTATGAGCCAGAGTTAGACAGAGGCTTCTGGTATGGGACAGCTGAGGGCCTCAAAGTCTCCATGAAGCTGGGAAGCAGAGGAACATTGCAGGTGCACGGTGTACGGCCGCTGGGGTTTCCAAGGACAGTAGGCCTGGGAACCCTCTCACAGGTTTCCCACCCCCAGGAGATGAAAACTCCACTAACACAGCTGCGGGGACAGAAATACCTCGAGGTCATCTACAGAAGGATAAATCTCCAAACTAAAACATGTGTTCAAGCTCCTGAACCAGACAGTGGTTTGTCACAACGGAGTGCTAGGACATTGTCCAACCTCGTGAAAGACCCCACAGAAGATGCCCTGCTGTGTTGTTCGCTTCCACATTCCTGGTCCCTGAGTGGTCTGGGAACATGGTAAGTCCATGCTTGATAAACATTCCCAGGGCCCAGAGAGATGACCCCGTGGATAAAGCGCTTCCCAGGCCGTGAAGGAAGGAAGCGTGAGGACCTGAGTTTGTCTCTCCCAGACCCGTGTAAAAGTTGAGCACAGCAGCAAACATGTGCAAGCTCAGCTCCTCGATGGGGAGATGGAAGGCAGGGACGGGGAGATTCCTGCAAACTCCTGGACCAGGGTACTGGCTGGGTTTGTGTGTCAACTTGACACAAGCTAGAGTCACCAGAGAAGAAGGAGCCTCGGCTGAAGAAATGCCTCCTTGAGATCCAGCTGTAAGACATTTTCTCATTTGGTGATCAATAGGAGAGAGCCCAGCCCTTGGCGGATGGTGCCATCCCTGGTCTGGTGGTCCTGGGTTCTATAAGAAGGCAGGTTGAGCAAGCCATGGGAAGCAAGCCAGTAAGCAGCACTCCTCCATGAACTTTGCATCAGCTCCTGCCTCCAGGTTCCTGCCCTGTTTGAGTTCCCGTCCTGACTTCCTCCAGTGAAGAACAGCAATGCTGAAGTGTGGGCCAAATAAACCTTTTCCTCCCCAACTTGCTTTTTGGTCATGGTGTTTTGTCGCAGCAATAGAAAACCTAACTAGATAGCCAGCTAGCTTGGAGTATGCCTCTGTGAAGAACAAGAGATCTGTCTCAAACAAGATAGAAAATGAGGACTGATACTCAGGGCTGTCGTCTGGTCAGCACATGCACACACCATGGCACCACACACACACACACACACACACACACACA
>NC_022015.1:14492409-14496148 GCF_000317375.1 Microtus ochrogaster
AAGACAGAGGAGATCCCTAGGGCTCCCCAGACAGCCAGTCTAACTAAATCAGCAAGCTCTAGTGAGAACTGAGAGAGTCTGAAGTAAAGGGTGACCGAGAAAGGCACCTGAGGTTGACTTCTGGCCTACACACACACATATTTCCCCACACACGTGCAACAGGCAACATAAATCACTTCATAAGCAAATGAAGTGGAGCATGACTAACTCAACAGGAAGTCAGGGAAGGTCCCACGGCCAGAGAGCAATCTCAGTAACACCACCTTTTCAAGCAGCCCGGACGCTGGCGATGTCTACTCATAAACACATAGCGGCGGTAACATGTACAGCATGCTTCTCTCGGGCTGGGCGTCCTGTGTCACCATTGTTACCCGTAATCATCCTCATTTTACACACGAGGCAACTGGGGTCATGTGAGGAGAAGTCCCTTCCCCGCAGCTAATAAATGGCAGTCAGGATTCATCCTCAGGCCTTGTCTACCTTCTTACCACACACAGCTTTGCTCCCTGGGCTCAACAACAAGAATAGAGTGTCTTTTCAATCTGACCTTAAACAGACCATTCCCATAAAGACAAACAGTGAGGAGTGCGTGTTCAGAGTTGGCTGTGTAACTCGGCGGAAACGCTCTCGCCTGTCTGTGGGAGGCCCTGGGTTCCACTCTCCACATCACAGAAGGAAATACAAAGTTGATCTGTGAGCCCTGCAGTCCTACCTGGCTCCTCCGCAGCTTCTTCTCCTTCAGGACTGTAGCGTTGAACCGGGATCCTTTCCACAGATCAGAGAGAGACACTTCCTTGAATAGAGCTCTGGGCACCTCCACAAGGCCTGAAACAGCAGCATCTTCTGCTTCCATCAGCTGCCAAAATTGAGAGGAAAGACAGAACACAGACTGACTTCTGAGTGTGTCTAGACACTGCTTCCCAGGTCGTAAAACTTACTTGATCTGCCTAGCAATCGCATGAAGTAGGGACGGTTACTACCCCCATTTTACAAGTGATTAAACTGAGGCTTAAAATTGGTGAGTTGGAAGCTGGTCAGTGTGACTCAAACCTGAGTCTGTGTAGCTCTAAAACCCACTATTGGAGATGGAATATGAACAGCTCCTCTCGATAGCTCATGTTTGGAAAACAAACTAGGAAAGCAAAGGGGTCTGAGGAGAGGGTATCATGGTCAAAGGCCCACTATCCACAAGGGAAGACGCACCGCCAGGGGCTACGTCTTCTGGATTCAGAACACCCCACACACCAACAGCTGGAATAACCCCAGCCAAAATGAACAGCCCAAAGTCATGGCGTATTGCCAGACTCTGTAAAGCACACGCTCTGTAAGCCATGTGGCTAAGGATCAGACTGTCACCTCTCACCTTCCTGAGGATAGCTTTCTGCTGGGCAGGTGACAGACGGGACACATGTTGGGAAACAGGGCTTCTCAGGACCTGCCAGAGGTCCTTGTGGTCCAGGTTGAAGAAGGCTTCTGTGCTGACCCCTGTGAGCAGCATGCCCATCTGGCTGGCACTGTAGAAGGACAGCACCTGGCAGAGAAGCAGTCGTGAGAACCATGCTCTCTCAGACATTTCTAGGCCAACCTGATGCAGGTACTGGGATGGGTGATAGCCAAGGGGAGCAAGGTGGATACTACACACATGACTGTCCTTCTATCAATAAAGAGAGTTAGATATAAACCGTGAGACCATGGTAAGTTCTCTGGTGGGGACTGCTATCCTTTGCAAGTCCATATGAACATAAAAAAGTGGTGGTCCCTGATGGGTTTTGGTATTTGACACTAGACAGGAGACCAGCTTCTTTGTCCAGGACAGCAATGGAATTGCAACTATCTCCCTCTGCTTCCTGGAATTATTTGCACAGAAAATGTCATCATAGACTCCCAGAACCTCCATCAAGGTCAAGAAAAGCCAAGGTCTTCAGAGTGTCAAAATGAAGTCATCGTGAACCTAGAGAAATGAAACAAATGCTGGCCTTGGCCTTGAGTACAGAAGTGAACATGAGTGAACCATGGTTGTCTTCACTGGAGTTACCATTGCCATGATGAAACACCATCACCAAAAACCAAGTTGGCAAGGAAAGGGTTTATTTGGCTTACACTTCCACATTGTAGTCCATCATGGAAGGAAGTCGGGGCAGGAACTCAAATAGAGCAGGAACCTGGAAGCAGGAACTGAGGCAGAGGTCATGGAGGGGTGCTGCTTACTGGCTTGTTTCCCATGGCTTGCTCAGTCTGCTTCATTTTTTTAGAACCCTAAACGACCTACCCAGGGATGGTACCACCCACAATGGGCCGGGCCCTCTCCCGTCAATTATTAAAAAAAAATGTCTTACAGGCAGTATTATAGCCAGATCCTAAAGAGGCATTTTCTTAATTGAGGGTCCCTCCTCTCTGATGACTCTAGCTTCTGTCAAGTTGACAGAAAACTAAAACTAGCCAGTACAATGGTGCCATGGTAGAGATGGCATTCACAAGCAGACTCCAAAGCAGACGCCTTGAGCTTTGCCCTCTATGTTTGCCTTCCGCTGTAACTTTGGCAACTCAATCTCTACATTCTCTATGCCCCACGTGAATAGCCTCAGAAATGAAGGCTGTTAACTGAGACCATTAGGATGATAGGAAAACTAAGTGATTAAACCACTTAGAATAGAGCCCAGCATACAATAAGCACTCCATAAATGTTTACTATTGTGTGTAAGAACCAAGTCTCTGGGGCCTGGAGCCTTTTTTCTGAACCCAACATGGAGAAAACTCTCCCCACACATACCGTAAGAAGGCAGCTACAGTGTGGACCAAGGCTCCTGCCCTCTCTACAGCCCAGGACTGAGACAAAAAAGCATCACTCCTGACACCAGTGTGATGGGGAATCCTGCCTGCCAACCTGTTCAGAAACACCTAAGAGGTGAATAAAGCTGTGAACATGCCTCTTAGAACATTTTCAGGGAACTTTAGCTTCCTGGCCACCAAGAGATGAACAACCTATACTTCCACACAGTCTTTCGGCCGCGATGTTTTGCGTGGCCTCACACTCAGAGCTAGAGAGCCAGCTGACCACAGACTGAAACCTCTAACTCTGCAAAGCCAAGGAAGGCTTGCCTCCTTTAGTCTGTTTCTCTCGGGTAGCTAGCTGGCTGTCACAGCCATGAAAATTCTGCTCTCATGCATGCTAGGAAGTGTGTGGGCAGCCTTGAAACAAAGGAGCAAATCCGGGGGAGGGGGGTGTCCCGCAAGTGTCCATGGTTCCGTAGAGGCTTCCTCAAAGAGCTCACAGCCTGTTATGTCCCTGATGCCCTGTGTCTCCCTGTGCACTGCTCGAGTAATCCGCAGCAGTGTCGTGAGGAAGGAGTCTTAGCCCCATCTTAAAACAGGGCCACTAGGGCAGAGAAAAATTAAGCTATTGCCTAATGTCACGCAACAAGCAGACAACAGAGCAAAGATTCAAACCCCGGTCACTTCCTCCACACTTCTGTGGAGTTGTTTCTACTGGATGTGCGCATGGCTGACGGTTACAGACAGAATGCTTGTGGCCTCCTCCAAAATCCATTCGCTGACTCCTAGCCCCTGTGCGATGGTATTGGGTTACAATGAGGTCACGAGATAGCTTGGTTAGTTTTACATCAACTTGACACAAGCTAGAGTCATTTGGAAAGTTGGACTCTCAATTGAGAAAATGCCTCGATTGGCCTATAGGCAAGTCTGTCTGGTAGTTTCTTGATTGATGATTGGTATGGGGAGG
>NC_022015.1:14497143-14499329 GCF_000317375.1 Microtus ochrogaster
ATCCTTGGGGCTTGCTGCCTGGCCACTCCAGCTAAAATGGCAAGCGCTGGGTTCAATGTGAGAACCTGTCTCAATAACATAAGGTAGAGAAACGCTTAAAGAAGACATTTCAACATTCTTGTAGCCTCCACTCATATCTTCATACATAAGCATACATGTATTCACCAAGAGACAGAGAGACAGACAAGCTGCTGTCATGGAGTTCACATAAGTATATAAAAAGATGGCTGTTGTCCACAAGCCAAAACAACGGCCCTTAAAATGAGGCTTCCCAGGACTGTGAGAAGGGAAAGTCTGTTGTTTAAGCCGTTAGCTCTGTGATCTTTGTTACAGCAACCTGATTAACATCACACTGGCCCTCAGGCACTTGAAGAAGGGGGAAGGTTCCAGCTGACCTTTTCCTGGGCCAAGTATTTGGCAGACAAGATGCAGATCTGGCTTCTGCTCCAGCCTGTGACCTGGCTGAGGGTAGAGATGGCGCTGTGCACTGCCTTGGGGGAGAGGGATTCCAGCTCCCTGCTGCTCAGACCCACAACTGCACCCGACAGAGAGCCCAAGGTCTCGTTGAGGGTCTGGTTCTCTGTAGCAATGTCCAGAAGGTTGGCCTTGAGCTGGAAGGATAATAAACTGGGCTGAGCCTTGATAGAAAGCAAGGCAGTGTCTCCCTCCGACCGCATCCGGATAGAAGGACTCCATACCACCCTCTCTAGACGGGGCCCAGGGCAGCAAAGCAAGACATTCTTGGCCAGGGCCAGACAGTGACTGTCCCCCTGAGAATGCCTCCTCTAGGCCTGGCTATCACGTGCTGAAAATTCACTTTGGGTTTCATTTAAATATTAATGTGTTGTTAAATCAACCTCCAAGCATGGCAGGAAGAATTTTATTCCCCTGTAACTCCATCACATTTTGTGGCATCTGTTTCCCTGCTGTGATCCTGAACTCTATATCCATATATTTGGTTGCTTCCCTTTTGTGAACTATCCAGGGGCTTTCTCATGGTAATACATAATCTGCATAAAAATAATTCTCAGCAATACAAGAAAAATAAAGTGAAAATCCAAACACAAGGAGGTAATTACGGAAATGAGCATAGGGCTTGGTCATAGAACAGTTCCCAAAGGTGGGAAGGAAGGGGTGGGGGAAAAGGAGGGAGGAGGGTAGGAAAGAAAGAGGGAGGAAGGGGAAAGAATGGAGGAGTGAGGAAGGAATGAGGGAGAGGGGAAGAAAGAGAGGAAAGGAAGGAAGTAGGGAGAGGAAGGGAGGAAGGGAGGGAGGGAGGGAGGGAGGGAGGAAGGGAGGACATGTATACCTTTCCACTGGTCGTATGCCTTTAGAAATATACAGGGTGAAGAGCCAACAGGCTTATAATAGAAACAGAACTAGGTAAGGCTTTATATTTTCACATGTCTGCATGCTTCAAAGATTGTCTTAATGATTATTTTTATTGTAATAAACTTCCCTAATTACAGTCAAGAATTCCTGTCTGTTAAGGAAGACAATAAACTCACCAACTATATCATGGTTTCTGTAAAATAATAACGATAAATTATTATAATAAATATAAATAACGATGATGATAAGAATAATAACGAGAGGCTAGTGAGGAGCTTCAGCAGGTGGAGGTACTTGGCCACCAAGCCTCATGACCTCAGCTGGATCCCTAGACCCCACAAGGTGGATAAAAAGAACTGACTCTCAAGTATTCTCTGATACATAAATATGCACACACACAATCAAGAAATAAGTAAAAATGATAAATAAATGCAAAGCATGAGGATAGCAATCCGTTTTAACACTTGAGTTTGTATAAACCACATTTCAGTCACGCATGCGTAACCCTTGTAGCTGCAGTCTTGAAATTGCCACTGGGAGGCAGCAGAGCTAAAAGGAAGAAGCCGGTTTAGGCTCTCACTTCAGCAGACTCCCGCCACCCGCTGGGCTGTTCCCAGGCCTCAGAAGGAGGTGGCTCTCAAACATGGTCCCAGGCAACAGCAGCATCGCAGGTCGGCTGGGAATACCCAGTTCCAGGCCACGATCAGACCTGAGGAGTCAGCTGTAGCGCAGAACCCAGCGGTGTGCTCTTTAAGGAGTGAGACCCCTGAGCCTTCAAGTCTGCAAATTGCCGAGCTCCCTGTGCCCAGCAACCCGAAGCCCGCCCCCGCCTTCACCCCCCACACCTCCCACCC
>NC_022015.1:14499429-14501356 GCF_000317375.1 Microtus ochrogaster
CACCCCCACCTCACCCCATGTCTAATTGCTTTTGTCTTTCTTCTTGGCCAAAGGTGTCTCTCTCTCCGGTCAAAAATTGCAACGATTTTCTTATTTTTGCTTGAGCTTAAGAATTTTTCCTTGAGCATGAAAATAGATCTTGGCAAATAGATGGCCATGGTGGGAGAGGCCAAATGTAGCCAGGTATTTGGAATTATGTGTGAATAGCTGCTGCCTTTACAAAGACTTCCTTTTAATGGTGTTGTAATGTGGTGGTTCTAATTGCTTAATTAAGAAAAGAGCGATCTGAAATTTAAATGGGAAAAACAGAAATAAAAGGCTAGATATTAGGTAACACAGGCTTGAAATCCAAGTACTCAGGTGGCTGAGGCAGGAGGACAGGAAATTCACGGCCAGCCAGGGACCCATAACTAGACTTTACTGAAAATAAACAAACAAACAAACAAACTGAGAGAGAAAGGGATAGGGGAGTGGGGTGGGGTAGCCATCTGCATTTGCTAATTTGACCTGGAGCTCCATGAATAACACTCTTTCAGGGCTCCTCATCCTGCCTTCACTGGGATCATCTGGAGGCTTTCATTTCTTTCATTCATTCATTCATTCATTCATTCTTTCATTCATGGCGAAGTGGGTCGCTCTTGTACCACAGCACTCATGTGGCAGCCAGGGAACAGCTTGCAGGGTCAGTTCTCTGCTGCCACCTTGTGGCTTCCGGGGATCAAACTTGCATTTTCAGCTTGGCCCTTGCCCTGGCGGCTGTTCTTTGCCCCTCCGATTCTCAGGGTTAAACTTAAGGACCCACACAATGTATGCAAGGATTCTACCACTGAGCTACATCCCTAAACCATTTCCATGGTTTTGGTTTTGTTTTGTTTTTTGTTTTTTTTTTGTTGTTGTTGTTGTTGTTTTTAATTTTGAGACAACGTCTTAGTCAGGCTGACCTGAATTTGTGACATTCCTTCAGACTACCAAGCAGCTTGGACCACAGGTCTGTGCCACCGTCCTGGAAACTTATTTAGACATCTGGCATGCCCAGGCCATGTCCCTAGACCAATAACATCAGTCCCTGGCATGGCACCTGACAGAGCCTTTACTCCTGTGAAGCCCCTTGACCTCCAATTGCATCATCTGTCCTTCAGCCGCTCGTCCGCGTGCATTACCAGCCTCACCCTGGACCTTGGAGCAGATCTGCCCTCAAGATCCCCGGGCTGTGCTCAGTACAGATGCTGAGATTCCCAGACCACCATTCATTTTGGTTGGCCAAGGGTGTTCTGAATGTGTTTCAACACACACATCCACGTTTTCTCTACACTGTTTTTTGTAATTACTTCCTTATGTTCCTCTCCTCCAGAACTAACGATGCCATCTGCCAGGTTGGACTCGAAGGCCAGGCAAACTGGTGAAACTGAGGCCGAGGAGGTCCCAGGGGCCCGCCTCTCATCTGTACCTTCTGGATGTCAGCCTGGAAGCCCTGGAGGTGGCTGCATTTGAGCATCTGGTGGAGAAGGACTTGGGCCAGGGTGGGGTCCAGCAGCTCCAGATCATCATAGAAGCAAACCAACAGCCCCAACCTGTGTGAGAAGATAAGGGAGGCTGTGGGGTTGCTCAGGGCCGAGCACAGTTCAGACCATGAAAGTCATGTCCTCACAATGACCCTCACTCACCTGCTTCGTCCTGTGCCCCCTACCTGGATCCTTACCTTATCTCAACAACCCCACAGACTAGTTTTCTTTAGACCCTGACACGGGTTGAATGTGGAATGTCACCCCCAGGCTCACGTATTTGAATGCCTGGTCCCCAGCTGGTGGCAATGATGGCTGGAGGAGGTGGGAGCAGACAGACAGTGGAGGAGGTGGCTCACAAGGAGCAGACAGTGGAGGGGGTGGCTTTCTGGGAGCAGACAGACAGTGGAGGGGGTGGCTCTCTG
>NC_022015.1:14502086-14506879 GCF_000317375.1 Microtus ochrogaster
ACTCGCTGGAAGCAGACAGTGGAGACAGTAGCTCATGGGGAGCAGACAGTGGAGGGTTTATAGCCTGGTCTTGCTTCGGGTCTTGTTTTCAGTTTCCTGGTCGATCATGATGTAAAGACCTGCAGCCTCACGCCCCACCCCCATGCTTTCCTCGCCGTGATGGGTTTTACCTCTGAAACCGTGGGTCAGAATTCAACTCTCCTTTAAGTTACTTCTGTCAGGTATTTATCACAGCAACAAGAAAAGTAACTAATGCAGTCCCATTTCACAGAAAGTCAGACTGAGATCCAGAGAGATCAGGGGACTTGTCCAAAAGCAAGCAATAGAGCCTGGAACTTAAATCTAGAACCATCCAGCTGAGCCACCTCACCTCCTAGGAGGAGAAACACGGGAAAGGTAGATGGCAAAGATCTCCCTCCTCCATTTCAACACAGAAATATAAAATTGTCCACCCTGAGTGACAGCTCTAGGCTCAGGGATGCTTTACCACCTGAAAAGAAGAGATATAGAATAACCCGGGAGTGGAGGAATGCAAACTCCAGTCTTGCTGGGGGCATTATAGCTAGCGGCTGAGAGCATAGACTCTGGCCAGCTAGAGTCTGAAGGCCAGTTCTGTGAGATATTTGCCACAGAGCATGCTGTGGGCTACGGTACAGGATGGGCCTGTCTCTCTGAACTCTTAGTAGCTGGGTTTGCTTTTCTCATCACAGTGCATCATGGGAACTATGATGATGAAGGAATGAGGGTGACTGGAAGTAAAGTAAGGCCAGGCAGGCCCAGTGATGAGTCTTCCTGGCAGATACTAAGCGCTCACTCATTAGTGAATGTTCTTAGCGATTGCACAAAGACTATCCAGCTCAACATGGCCTGACCAGCTGGTTGCCTCCAAGCAGCCTGTCAGCCTTCCTGGAGACATTGACATAGTCCGCCACAGACACAGGAGACCACTAAGCTATAGAAAGAGTAGGATGGTGGTTACAGGAATTGGGGGGAGCCCTGTCAACAGACACAAAGTTTCAGTTAGATAAGAGGAGTAAGTACCAGAGATCATGTCTCATGACGACTATAGCAAACAACAGAGGACACTGCTCAGACTAGATTCTAAGCATTCTCACCACCATACAAAACACATGTATGTATACCAGTCTACAATCTATAAATATGGTATTTATTTATTCATGGAGAGGGACATGTGTGTGTATGTGTGAATTCAGATGTGAGTGCCACAGCGTGAGAAGGTGGAAATACAACTCCTGAGCTAGTCCTCTCCTTCCACATTGTTAAGGCCACGGTCATGCATGCATTTCATGGATGTGTATGCTTGTGCCAGGCTTGCTGACCCACACACATCTGGGGATTCTCCTGCCTCTACGTCCCCCGTCTCTCCAGAGAAGAGCTAGGGTTACAGACGCTCACACTACATCCAGATTTTATGTGGGTACTGAGATTTGAACTCGGGTCTTCACTTTTGCATCGCTAGTGTCTTTACCCACTGAGCCATCTCCCCAACCCTGCAGTTTCAATCTTGAATGTCCCTCAAAGGTTTATATGTTGCAGATCTGGTCCTGATGATTAAATCACAGGGGCTCAGATTCCCTCAACATGTTAGCCCATTGACAGATGCACAGCTTTACAGAGGGTGGTGAAGACATTGGGAGGCAGGGCTTTGCTAGAAGAAGTAGGTAACTGGGAAGGGCATGTTTTGCCCTGATACATTCACCCCCCTCCCAATACACACACACACACACACACACACACACACACACACACACACACACACACCTCTGCTTCCTGGGTGCCTCGAGGTGTGCACATTAGCTCAGTCACCTGCTGCCACGATGAAGTCTCACTGTGTCACCTCTACCAAGCCCCAAAGCTACAGGGCCAAGCAACCACAGACAGAAACCATTCAAAACCACGAGCCAAAGCAACCTTTGCTACTTTAAGCAAGTTCCCTTGGGTTTTTTGCCACCGTGACAAAAACTAACCAGCACTCTATACTATACACCATAAATAAACACAACTTTACTTGCAAAATAACTTTAGGAAAAAAATTTCATTTATCGAGCACATGCAATGTGTCAGATATGTATCTTTGAGAGAAGCTGATAAGGCAGGGTAATTTTTGTCTCCCTTTGTACATGTGGATAAAGAAAGGCACAGGGAGGTGATAAGATGTGGCCAAGGTCACAACTTGCAAGAAGTCTACAACTGGATCCCTGTCCTTAATTACCAGGTGTGTGTGTGTGTGTAAAATAGTAAAATAGGATCCATGCTAATGGGTGGAATTTAGTATGGACAGGGAAGACTGAGACATGGTTCCAGATGAACACCCACTCTAGAAGGATTCATTTAAAGGATTTTAAGGTAATTCAGGGTGTGACAGCCAAGACCCTGAGAGGATGGAGAGAAGATTGTGTACAGGTGAGTTTTTGCCAAGTTGACGAAAGCTTGGGGTCATGTCAGAAGAAGAAACTACAATTGTGAGATGTCTTCATCAGACTGGCCTATGGGGATGTCAAGGGGCATCTTCCTGATTAATGATTGATGTGGGAGGGTCCAGTCTACTATGGGCGGTGCCAACCCTGGGCAGATAGTCCTGGGTGGTCTAAGAAAGCAGACTGAGCAAGCCAGGGGAAACAAAGGCAGCAGGCAGCATCCTCCATGTCTCTGCATCAGTTCCTGCCTCCAGGTTTCTGCCTTGAGTTCCTGCCATGGCTTCCTTCAGTGAAGAATTACAAGTTGTAAGATGTGATAAGCCACCAACTTGCTCTGGGCAGTTATCAAAGCAACAAAAACCAAACTAAAATAGAAAGTCCTTCTTACCTCCTCCCCTGCCTGACACTCTCCCTTCCTCCAGGATAAGGCACTCCTGCCTGGAAATGGCTAATATGAGGATCTTGGTACCAAGACTAGATTCTAGAACTGACATCATCCAGCAGCTCCCCAGATGACAACCTGATACAAGGGATTCTCTCGAACATGGGAACCTACCAGCTGCCTCCAACACTTGCCCCAACCTAATAGTCCTGCCCTGTTCACCTTAAAATGGCGCCCTGACTAGTAAAGATGGCCTAGCTTGAGCTCAGGGCTGGAAGAAGATAGGAGAGGTGTCAGAAAATGCCTGACCTCCAGGAGGTGCTCAACGATTTGTCCCCTTTCCCTTTGCAAACATTTACAAAGCGTGATGAGCCCTTGGGAGCAAACCCCTCTCCTCACATGCACAGAGAAGTGTGGGGCTATTATCAGGGAACCCCGGATTTGCAGTCACTCTAAGGTAGCATAACACTGAATATGTGCATTGAGGAAGTGTGTGTACATGTGTGTGTGCATATACATGCATCCTCATGTGTGTATCCATGTGGAGGCCACAGGATGACATCAAGTGTCTTCCTAAATCTCCCTCCAACTTACTGATTGGAGACAGGATCTCTCAGTAACCTTGAGTAACCATCAGTTACTAAGCCTAGTTGGTGCCAGCTCCCAGGATCATCCTGTCTGTGTCTGGTATCCTCCCTCAGTGAAGGGATTGAGGAACATGCTGACACGCTTAGCTTTTTACCTGGGTGCTGTGGTTCCTAATTCAGACCCTCACGCTCATTAGCCAACCGCTTTACTAACTGAACCATCTCCCCAACCCTTGAAATAAATATTGGAAGGGCCTAGGGCCACTCTTGCCTGTGGATGGTGGAGATATTCCTCATGTCAAAGCTAGAGCAGCGGATCCTCTCCAGAAATGCCTGAGCCAGTTCAGGGGTGACATCATACACCGTGTCCAGCTGCTTGGTGGCGTTGTCATAGCTGATAAACAGCCCAATCTGGTGGACAAGAATGGGAAGATGGGTGATGTCAGTGAGGACGGTCAGTTGGCCCAGGGGAATCCATCCTGGTGGTCCATACTGTGCCCATCTCAGCCATATGGTTATGCTTCCAGTTCCCAAATTACTTTACTTCTTTTCTTTTATTACTACTGTTTTCTTTTATTTGGTTTTTTTTCTTTTTCTTTTTGGTTTTTGGAGACAAGGTTTCTCTGTAGCTTTGGAGCCTGTCCTGGAACTAGCTCTTGTAGACCAGGCTGGCCTCGGACTTACAGAGATCCACCTGCCTCTCCCTCCCGAGTGCTGGAGTTAAAGGCGTGCGCCACCACTGCCCGGCCTATTGTTACTTTTTAATGTTCAGTGTATATACTCACTGTATACGGCGCTATGCACACAAAGATATATATATGGGTGTATATCACCTGTTGAGCATTCTCCCCACATTCCCTTCCCACCTCCCCCCACCCATCGTTAGCCCCGTTTTTCTCCTAAACATTTCACTGCTGCTCCCATGCCTTATATACACACGAGGTTTTATGTATCTGTATAAAATCTGGGACCCACAGCGAGAGAAAGCATATCTGTCTTTCTGAGACTGACTTAATTAGCTTGATACGATTATCTCCGGTCACATTCATTTCCTGCAAATAACATAACTTCATTCTCCAAGGCTGAAAATTTCCATTGTGTAAAACTGGACTCAGGGAGGAAAGAAAGAAAAAAAGAGATCTCAATGTTGTGTGGGTGGGAGGACATAGGGGGTGAATATATTCAAAATGCCATGTATAAAGTTCTTAAGGAATTAATAAAAATAACATTAAAAAGTAAAAGCCGCACTAACTTCAAATAAACAAAGATGATAGGATGATAAGTTCCATTGTGCACAGAGAGTATGTTTTCCTCATCCACTCCTTTCCTGCTGGGCATCTAGGTGGCTCCATCCATCTTAGCTGTTGGAGAGTGCTGCAAGGGACA
>NC_022015.1:14507360-14509667 GCF_000317375.1 Microtus ochrogaster
GCAGTTGCACACTCTCAGGCTGGGCAGGAAGGTGTTGCTTTTTAACATGCCAGAGGCTGATAGGATTTAAGGCTAATTGTTCCACTTGTGGCCCTAGACTTATTGTGCTGAGTACAAACAATGCAACCCACAAATTTCCTGCTTTGAAAAGAGAAAATTATTTTCGAAATGGACGAACATGGTTATAAATGGCCCTGCGATAGAAGACAGAACATTTGTTCTCTTTTCAAGATACAAAATGTGGTCTATATTACATATAGTGCTCAGTGTATTGTCCCGACTCTAGTCCTGCTCCATTTCGTCTGCATGTCCAAGGATACTGCACTAGCATGCTACAATAGGACTCATTGTGGTTTGACCTCCTTCTTATAAGAGACTTTGCTTCCTGGATGTTGTTCCGCTCTGATTCTGTATTTTAAAAAGCGCTCAGTGGACTGGGGAAATAGCTCGGTGGATAAAGTCCAAGCATGAGGGAAAGGTTCAGATCCCCAGAACCCACATAAAGAGTCAAACAGACATGGCAGCCCCCCTGTACCCCAGCACTTCAGAGGCGGAGACAGGAGATTCCAGGGCCAAGCTGGTTAGCTACACTAGCCAGAAGGAGCAGCCCTGGGCTCTGCTAGACACCCTGTCTCTATAAACAAAGTGGGCTGAAGAGAAGGCTTGGCAGTTGAGAGCACTGGCTGCTCTTCCAGAGGACCCAGGCTCAATTCCCAGCACCCACATAGAGGCTCACAACTATCTGGAACTTCAGTTCCAGGGGATCCGATGCTCTCATCTAGCCTCCATGAGCACCAGACACATAGATAGAAATGCAGGCAAAGCACTCATACAAACAAAAAGAGCAAAACAGTAATTTTAAAAATACACAGAGAGCAATCAAGGAAGAAACACCTGATGTTGGCTTTGGGCCTACACACCCTTCTGCACACATGTACAAATGTAATTACACACATGAGCACACACACACACTGGCACACACCACAAACACACACACCCCATATGGAAAGGAAGGTGCTCTTAAACCCCTCCCTTGAGGATTATCCCCTTTGACCGTATATAACCCCTTCCCCACTTCTCTATATTTGTAAGTCACAAGAAGTTGCCCAGGGTTGCCTGACCTTAGAAATCCCCCAAAAGCTCGGATTTCTGAGAATTTAACTATAACTACTTCCTGAAAATTCGCTCAGCTTTGAGAGAATAAAGAGGGAAAGGGGTGACAGGGTTGCTTCAAAGACCCAAGCAAAACAGCAAAAATGTCTGAGGGTTCCTAGCCTCCTAGGTAAAGGAGAGGAACCAGGGCTGGTGAAATGGCTCAGCAGGCAAAGGTGCTGGCCTGCAAGCTTCAGTTCAATCCCTTGAATCCATCTTGGAAGAAAAGAACAAGTCCTAAAGCTGTCCTCCGGCCCTCAGACAGGCGCCATGGCGTGTGCACCGTCACGCTAACATAAGCAAACCCTGCATACAGTGATATAAGAGGAACCAAGTCCTGCCTAGGTTTCTAACAACCAAACACTGTTGGGTGGGCCGCTTCCTGAAGAAGGTGGTCATTTGATGCAAGGTGAGAGACAAGGCCCATGTGCTTTTTGTTTTTGTTTTAATGGGGCCCAGCCCCCTGCTCTTTAGGAACCTCTGTTGGAGCACTCTTCAGAGACTGTATTTCAAAGTCACAATGCCCAAGGGATCTTAATGTCATTGAGTCAACATCAGAAGGAAAGAGACAAATTGACTGGAGAGTTAAGTAACACGAGCCACAAACATTTCTCCACTGTAAACTCCAGAGTTCAGATCCAATCATTGCTCATGTTGAAGCAGCTATTAATAGAAGTCACTTTTAATAGAAGCAGCCATTAATCCATGCTACCCTGGCTTGAGCCCAGGCTTCCCGGGACTAGAAGCTTGAACACTGTTGTCCTTGGCTTTTCTTGAGTATAACAATCTCCTCACATGAGTCTTGGTCCACAGTCAGTGTTCCCTTCATATCATGTTGGCCATGATATCTCCACAGTTCCTTTTCTTCTTAGCTCTTCTGTGCTAGAATACATCCCTACCATTTACCCCTGAGGCTTTGTTCCAAGAGTTTTGTTTAAAAGGTAGAGATAGTCTGGGCCGAGGAAGGTGTATGATTTACCAAACACTGGGAGTTTAGAGCATGCTCTCTCAAGGTATATTAGCAATGAGAACATAAAAATATACTTTTCCAACTTACTTCTATAGGACTGATTTTCATAATTTCTTCAAACGAGAGGTGAACCATGTATCTGCCCAAAATCCATAACTTTTCCGCACTGACCCATGAAACTGAGC
>NC_022015.1:14510155-14518917 GCF_000317375.1 Microtus ochrogaster
TAGAAGATCTACAGAGATTGCTCAACAACTAAGAGCCCTAAATGCTCTTGTAGAGGACCCAAGGTCAGTTCCCAGCACCTGTGTTGGGCAGCTCACAACCATCTGGAACTCGAGCTCCAGGGCATCTGACACTCTCTTCTGGCCTCCACAGACACACAGACACACACACACACACACACACACACACACACACACACACACACTAATAAATTAACCTTTTTAAATAAACTAATAGGGTGAAAAACGGTTGAGGGAGACACCCAGCTCTGACCCTGGCCTCCACATAAGTCCATGTGCACTTGGATCACATGACTTGCAGGGATCTTTGATATCAGAACTCCTGTGGCATTTATTCAGCCACCGTGTATTGAGTCCCACCTGTGAGACCCACACTACACACAGGCCACAGCCACAGAGAGCCAGCACCTGAGACTTGCCACTCAACTGTGTGGTCCCCAGATCAGCATCATCAACATTACCTGAACTTGGTAGGTACGCAGATTTTTTTTTTAATACTTGAGACCAGAAAATAAGGTGATTTATTTTGAGCTCAATTCTTTAGTCAATAATCTGACAGCTTAACATTATGCTTGACTCTCTTGACTCTCTTTTATTACTACCTTTATTTTAACCTAGTTAGTAATAACTAGCAGGTTGTCATCCTTTTTAGCAGGATGTTACTCTATTTGAGCAAAACCAAGATTCCCTGCATGTACCCCAAGTGCCCCCAGGATCTCTGCTTGCCTGGGATGTCTTTCCTTAATTTTTACCAACCTTCAAAGCTGGGTTCAAATTTTCTTTTTCCTTGAAGCCTTTTGGGGTGTGTGTGTGTGTGCGTGCGTGCGTGCGTGTGTGTGTGTGTGTGTGTTAGGAGCCATTTCTCATTTCTCATGTACTATCAGCTTCTTTTTTTGTTTTGGGGATTGTTTGCTTGTTTGCTTTTTGAAATGAGGTCTCTCATTTACCTAGAACTCACAGAATAGGCTAGGCTGACAAGCCAGAGTCCCAAGGTTTCACCTGTCACCTCCTGGCACAAACACTATAAACACACACCACCATGTGGACACTGGGGATTGAACTTGGGTCTTCATGCTTGCCAGGCAAGCACTTTACCAACTGAGCCTGGCAACTGAGTAAGACCTTGTAAGTGAAAACAGGGTGGAGAGTTTCTTAGTGGTAGAGCCCTTGCCTGGCATGTGTGATGCCTTGGATTCAACCCCTAGTATCATAGTAATATGTTCTGGTATTTGAAATCCCCCATCTGTGACATATCAATAGGACTTTGAGACCAGTCAGGCAAGGATCCAACATCAGATTTCAATAAACTGGAACTGGCTGGGGTTGCCTCACCCCTAGGTGTTTGGTACAGATATTGCACACAGCATTGCACTGGTAGCCTTTGGAGAAAAGAAAGAAGTGAGAGCATATAAATCTGTCACCAAGAGCTGTTTGGGGAGATGTGGACCCTGACAAGGTCTAAATGAGATAGACAAGTCACCTCTTTCTGGACTGATTCACAGAATATTGTTATCTCCTTAAGCTCAGGCATCAGAGGTATGGGAGTTGGGGAAGGTATAGGAAGATGACTGAGCTGGTAAGGGTCCTGAGTCTGCATCCCTACCATCCATAGAAGCACACATCTATGACCCCAGCATGCCAGTGATGGTAATGAGGATTTAAGCCAATCCCCAGTGCTTATTGGCCTGCTAGTCTAGCCAATCAATCAGTGAGCTCCAGGTTCAGTAAAAGACCCTGTCTCAAAATAATAAAGTGGAAAGTAATTGAGGAAGACATCTGCTGTCTACTACCTCTAACCATCACACATACACACACACACACACACACACACACACACACACACACACACACATGTGCACACGCACCCATACTATACACACACACACATCACACATGTGCACACGCACCCATACTATACACACACACACATCATACATGTGCACACGCACCCATACTATACACACACACTACATACATATATAAATAGTTTTAAAAATTGAAGTCTGTAGATGTCACCATTGACATCTGAGAAGGCTGTTGAAGGAAAGTGTGGCCATAGAGGCACAATATCCACCAATATCCAAGCTGAATTGGCCTTTTCTCAACCAATTACATAGCAGCCCTATTTCCTTTTCTGTTAAAGCACTGTAGAAAGGCCTTTGCCAGCCCTGTTCTAGTCTGAATCAGTCGCCCATCCTATGGCATTTATCCACTTTATCTTCCTCATAACAGCTACCAGTATCTAAGATCCTCTCTTCTCTCTCCCTGCCCTTCCCTCATTTCTTTTTCTCTCATCTCTTTTTCTTTCTCTCTCCCTCTCTTCTCCCTCTGTACACCAAACAATGCCCCAGAACCATGCGCCTAGGACGCCCTCGGTACCCAAATCCTTAGCTGTTCTGGTCCCTAATATAAACGGGCTAGCGTTTGCACATGATCAACACACATCTCCTCTGACACTTTACATCATCCTCAGATCATTTATAACCCTGAGCACAATGATCTTGTTATGCTAATAGTTGTATTGTTCAGGGAGCAGTGCCAAGTGTAAAGTCTGCTCACGTTCAATGCAGACACACCTGATCACACATTAGTAAAACGCTTGTCAAACAAACAAGAAGACCGGAGTTTAATGCCCAGAACCCATTAAGGAAATAAAACCAGGCCAGGTGGCCAGGTACGGTAGCACACGCCTTTAATCCCAGCACTGGGGGGGAGGGGTAGAAAAATAAAGATCTCCATGACTTTGAGGTCTGTGAGGTCTGTGAGTTCCAAGCCAGTCAAAGCTACAGAGACCCTATCTCAAAACAACAACAACTAAAACAACAACAACAAAAAGCCTGCTGTGGTTGACAGGCTTGGAATTCCAGTTTGGAGAAGTGGAGACAGACAGCTCCATGGGGGTTGCTGACCAGACGGTGAGTCTCAGGTCTCAGTAAGAGAGCCTGTCTCAAACAGCGATGCTCACCATCTAAGGTGCAACAGTTGAGGCTGACCTCTGACCTCTGCACACAAACAAACACACACAAAGAAAAAAGAAAAGCCTGAAGCTCTGCATTGGTTTCTGTCTCCACTCTAGGACATAAGAAAAGCTTTAGTGCACAGCCCTCAAATAAATGCACCCCAAGGAATTGCTGCTTTGGTTGCCAAGAACCAATAGAAACTTTTCTAACAAAAACCATCTTATGTCACTTGAATGCGTACTTTTTTTGGTGGACAAGGTTGTGACAGGGTTTCTCTGTGTAGCCCCGGTAGTCCTGGAACTCACTCTTAAGTCTAAGATGTCCTTGAACTCACAAAAGACCACCTGCCTCTGCCTCCCAAGTGCTGGGCTTACGAGTGTGCACCATCACACCGGGCTAATGCACACATGTTACACATGGGTTTTAAACTTGCAATCCCACTCTAAAGGCTGTCAGCAAATGGAAGATGTCACCACAGAACAGGGATGAGAGGTCACTCGTAAGACAGACGCCTCAGTGTTTGAACAGCAGGCTAATGCCATGGGATGTGGTTCTACTCTACCAGCTACATGGCCAAGGTTCTGGGAGTGTGGCAGGGGAGGTGGGATAAAAATCACAAAAGTAGGGGGCTAGAGAGATGGCTCAATGGTTAAGAGCAGTGACTGCCCTTCCAGAGGACTCACATTCAGTTCCCAGACCCCACATAGCAGCTTACAACTCTCTGTAAATCCAAGATTTGACACCTTCACATAGACATATATGTAGGCAAACATTAATTGCACATAAAGTAAAAATAAATTTTAAAAAATTTTAAAGAACAAACTCAATGAAATCAACCCTGATTTTGGAGGCAAATAACCTGTCTGGAGGGTGGAGCTCCCCTAGAAGTCACTCCATCCAACCCTCACGCCCTGGCAAGCAGGTCTCACCAGTGATGTTGAAGGGCGTCCTCAGGATTCCGGTCATCCAGGAGTAGAGAGCTCTCTGGGTGTGAGCTGAGGTTTGGTCATAGACATCTTTGAACACTGCAGATCTAAGACAAAGGAACACAGGTGTCCATTAACAACACACAGGTGGATACCCACTAACAACACAGTAGCAGGTGCCCACCCTGAAGGAGCCATGAGAACACTGTGCCCAGGGCTGTCACTCTGAAACCCCCACAGATCTCATTGACATGCTGACTGCTTTTCTTCATTTTCACTCTTCCCCTTCACAGCTAAACACCTTGCAAAAAGCAGCCTATGGATCTTGTCTCTGCTTCCTTAGCTCTTAATTCCTTTTGTGTGCATATAGCTTTTCTTTAGATATAACTTATGTAGTTGGAATTTTCTTTGGGTCACCAACCATCACCCAAATAATGACACAGAGACTTGTTATTAATTATGAAAGCTCAGCCTTAGCTTAGACTTGTCCCACTAGCTCTTTTAACTTAATTTAACCTATTTCTATTCATCTATGTTTTGCCTCTGTGTGTCTTACCTTTCTTTCATTCTGTACGTCCTACTTTCTGGTTTCCCCCATGTTTATCTGGCTGGCCCCTGGCATTTCCCTGGTATCTCCTTTTCTTTCTTCTTCTATCCCAAATTCCTCCTCCTAGTTACTCTCCCTGCCTGGAAGTTCTTCCTATACCTCCTCACTCCATTCAGCTTTTATTAGAACACTCAAGTGCCTTAAGCAGACAAGGTAAAACAATAACATATCTTCGCATTATTCAATAATGCAACACATCTTTACATAGCTAAACAAATGAAACACATCTTTGCATAGTTAAATAAATATTCTGCACCAAACTTACATGCCCTATAATTCACTTGCTTAAAGTATATAATTCACCAACACCTCCAAAAGCAGAATTAGTTCAAGGTCAGTTTTGAGTATGCAGCAAATTTGAGGCCAGCCTGGGCTGTGTAAGATTGTGTCTCAAGAAAATGAAATCATGATAGTGTTCAAGAAAATGGATGGAACTAGAAAATATTGTATTATGTAAAATAAATAGGGCTCCAAACACAGCATACAAAGACTTTAGCTTCTGATTTTTATACATGTATTGTGTGAGAGTAGGTGTATGATGGGTCTTCTTGGCTGTCAACTTCATTACATCTGATTCACTAAAGCCCATCATCATCAACATTTCCAGCAGCTTACAAGGAAACTCCACCCCCTTAGCTGTCACCCCTCAACCCCTAGCTCCCCAGAAAACACTAATCCACTTCCTCTCTATGGATTTGTCTGTTCTGGATACTGCATATAAATGGAGTCATACCATTTGTGGGGGCCCAAAAATGAGAGCCTATTGCCACCATGTCTGTTAGTCAGAGAGTTTGAAGGTTGCTCAAGATGGTTGACAAGTGTAGCTACACATCCTGACTCAGGATGTGATTACCTGGTTCTCTACAAATAGACCCATTCCACCCTGACAGGGGGTCAGGTTATGTAAGTGTACTCCTATTTCTTCTTTTATAATATGAGGTTACCTGGAAGTGGTTTCCTTCAGGATACTTGGTCTAGAGTGGCTTCACTGCCTAAACAACAGAATGCTGATGACTTGATGCCTCAAAGTATTAAAGCAATTAACTGTTCAAGCTGTCCTTTGTATCATGTTAAAGGAGTCTTTTGTTGCCTTCTTCCCCCTTTTGCATTGAGGTATAAAAGTGTACGGAAAATTAAATGTTGGTAATTTCAGTATTCACTGGAACTCCCTCCCAGTACTATTCTATGCTTTCTGCTTCATTCTTTTTCACGTGTCTTCATATTCTTTATTTATATTTCTAAATCCCCACACCCCTACCCTGGCAAGAGGTGTTCTTGTCAAGGCTGGTCCCTGACAGCCACTCATTATTTCTGGGTTTTGCTTCTTGCACATGCATGATGTTTTCAAGGCTGATACATGCTGGAGCATGAATCAAGCTTTAATTTCTTTTTATGGGTAAATAATATTTCATTATCTGGGTAGTCTACATTTTGATTGTCCAGTAATCAGCCAATGAACATTTAAATTGTTTTTACCTTTTATTTTGCTTCTTCCTCTGTTGGTGCTTGGAATTGAACCTGAGACCTCACACATGTGATGCACATGCTCTACCAGTGAGCTGAGTATACAAACACACACACACACACACACACACACACACACAGAGAGAGAGAGAGAGAGAGAGAGAGAGAGAGAGAGAGAGAGAGAGAAAGAGAGAGAGAGAGAGAGACCATCCTCCTGTTTAGCCTCTTAAGGAACCACCAGTTGTCTCTGCAGCAACTGCCTCACTGTGTATTCCCACCATCACCACAGCTCATCTCTGATTTCTCTTATTGCCTTCAATACTTGTCAATATCTGGTATTTTGACAAATAACCTCCTGCTGGTGTGAAGTGGCCTTGTCACTTTCTAAACCACTACAGTCTGATTTGCCACTGTTCTATCACCCCATGGCTCCAGTCACCATCATCTCCTTCTCACCCAACCCAGAGGTCCTGATTGGTACAAATAGTGCTTCCCATTTCTTAGCCTCTCTGCCCATCCTTCATGCTCATTCCTAAAAACCTTCCAAACCTCTGTGTCCTGAGAGCCTTCCTCCCATCATACCCACACACTGAGTACAACTCTCCACATCAACACCATGAGCACAACTCTCCACATCAACACCGTGAGTACAACTCTCCACATACAAAGTGGTAAGCCTCATTTAAGGGAAAACTTTCCCACTGCAAAAATGCTGCTTCTTACTTTTCCCTATGGAATGCTAGTGGCTGAGGGTGAGTCATTTAGTCTCTCTGCCCTTCAATTTCCTTGTCCATAAAGAAGAGAAAAGGAGAGCAGGAAAGAGTAATAAGGAGAGAGAAGACCTGGGGCAAATCCCCTGGGTTCAGTCACCTCAGGGTCAGGAGATGGAGCCCTCATGAATAGGATCAGTGCCCTTGTCTAAGAGACTCCAGAGGGCTCTTACAACCCTTCTGCCGGCAGAGGACACAGCAAGATGATACCTATGAACCAGAAGGTAGAAAGATACTACATCTGACATGAACAAGATTTGATCTTGAACATCTCAGCCACTAGAAATATGTGTCTTTTGCCAAGATGTCCATCCTATAGCTGACCAAGATACTCGGGAGAGCAGCGTAGGTAGTTAAGGTATAGTGGCACTGTTTTTCAGTGTATTTTAAGACTATTTTTACTTAAAACAAAAATATTAGCTTTTCATTTATGGAAACAAAGCTAAATTTACCTTAATTTTTTTTTCTTTTCCATGTATCCGTATGTGGTGCACTTGTCTGTGTGTATGTGTGTGGGTACATGTGTGTGTCCATACCTATGGAGGTGAAAATTTGATGCTGGGCGTCTTCATTGCTTGCTTTTGCACCTTATTTCTCCCAATCAAGCCCAGAGTTCATCAATATGGCTAATCTCCCTAGCTGGCTTACTCTGGGGGATCCCTGGTCTTTGCCTTCCCAGGCTGGAGTTACAGGCAGGCTGCCACATCCACCTACCACTTACATGGACTCTGCGTATCCATGCTCACACCACTTACATGGACTCTGGTCTACATGCTTACACAGCAAATGCTCTACCACCGAACCATTCCCCAGGCCCTAAAACAAACATTTTTTTTAGACGGAAAGGATGAAGGCTTATAAAGAAAATCATGGAACAAATCACAGGGCAGGAGGTAGATAGATGTAACAAAAACCAGAATAGTTCCCTGACACTACAATTGAGAGAGTTTTAATAAGAAGCATCTCTCGCTCTGCTTCCAAAGATGTCTGTCTATTCGTGCCCACCACCATCTCCATCACTGGGCACTAACCTCCTTGGGTCAGCACAGCAACCCCTGAGCAGCACACAGAACTGAGAGTTCAGAGGAAAAGACTCACAGGTTCTTAAAGGCATCCTCACGCAGGTCCTGGGGTAGCCGCTCGATGACATCCGGCTGCAGAAAGCTGCCCGAGGACCCTCTGAGCACCCTGCCCAGGACCTCCACACACTCCAAGGGGTTCAGCACCTGGAAACAGCGCTCCAGTGTGATGAGAAACAGGCTGCGGTTCACCCCAGGGCTCTGAAGGGCTGTTTCCCAAATGTCTCCCAAGTTGATGACAGTGTCCTTCAGGTCCTGGAGGAAGGAGAGAAATCAGAGTCTCTGCATCTTTGTGGCTAAAGTACATGAGAAGACAACCTGAAGGGAGAAATGTTTATCTGGTCTCCTGGTTTCAGAGGGATTGATGCAGGGTCACTTGGTCTCATGACGAGGGTGGGATCTTGTAGATGGGGTTATTCACTACATTTTTGGCAGGAGAAACAAGGAAATGGAGGGACAGTTTATAGTCTTCTAAACTTGTCCCCCATGACCTACTTCCTGCAATTAGGCTCCATCTCCCAAAACAGTCCCACCAGCTGGGGACCATGGGCTTATGAGACACTTTCCATATTCAAACCATCATAGTCACACGAGAGTTGCCTCCTGACTCAACAGCCCTGGAAGGGGCTCACATACTGCAGCATGAAGAAATTCAGGATGACAGTTTCACATCGTGCTGTTGTCTGGAAACTTCCATCCCCTTTGGGTCAAAGGTGAGTCTTTCACCTGCTCTTCCTTCCTCTGGGTGGACGGCAGTAACGCCACATCTTCTCTCCATTAGCACAGAAGTGACTGTGGGGCTTCCTCTGGGGTGACCGTAGGGTCCAGGCTCCACAGTGGGAGCAGGATCCTTGTCACCACGGGAGTCATTTGCACTTCCACAATGCATTACAGCTACCGCAGACATCTTGAGACCTTTACCGTCAACACTTTTTTTT